>NC_045561.1:110875845-111194884 GCF_009819795.1 Aythya fuligula | reverse complement strand
TACAGAGTTGTACTTGACAGACTGAGGATTGTTCCTGAGAATCCTGGTTTTGGATTAGGCAGCTGATAGCCTGTGAGACTTTGGTGGCTGGTAAAGCTTGCTCCCCTGAAAGAAGAGATTTCTTCTTTTAGCAATAGATCATTATGTTCCAAGGCATGTATTAGAATGAGAATAATACAACTTCCCCTGTCTTTGCTGATCATATCAAAACTAATGGCATCTTGAATTGTCAGAGCATCAAGTCCATCTTCTGATAAAATATTAGGAGACACACAGATCTATTCATCTTATTGGAGATTTCATTGTAGTCTGCAAAATATTTGATGGCAATGCTATTAGATTAGCTGCAGGCATATTTCAGGAACCAACATAGTAATCAGGTACCAGGATTTTACAAAGGGGTTCCCATAAGAATTTCCCACTCATTTTATGGTAAACCTTGTCTTTTAGGGCTGGATATGCTTCAGGGAGTGAAATTCTTGCTTCTTTTAAGGGATTTGAAATATAGTTCTTTATACTCTTACTAAAAATGTCTGCTTTTTGATGCAGGTTGAGCAATTTCAAAGGTAATGAAATTTCATCTCCAAAATTGTAGTACAAGATTTTCTTAAGCCACAGCCAAAGACAAATGTCTGTTATCCAAACTTTAGCCACAAGGTTTGACTCCTGCTTTCAGCTAATGAAGTTCTCCTTAATTACAGGTTTACAGCTCGGATACCAATGCCAATGGTTTAATTTGCTGCTGCCTGACATCCTGGTAACAGGTATTTAGTGGATTTCCAGGAAAGTGTTTAAGGGTTCTGAAAAATGAAGTGGAGATCAGGAAGATAACTTTTTTGTTTTCATTTTTTCTTTCCCATTTTTTTTTTTAATCGTGTATTTTTATTTATTTGAAAAGACTGTTAGCTGGTACTTTTAACATTCATCCGTACATATCCGTTACAATTATCCTTAACATTAAGCAGAAAAGTAATTCCCCAGAGAAAGCAGGAAGTGACATTTAAAGTAATTTTTAGCTATGCAGCTTGAGTTAATTGCCAAAATATAAATCTAAGATGTTTTAAAGCTGATAAAAACTGCTAACCTGTGGAATTCAGCGTAAAACATCACTGACTTCTGTGGATGCACCATTTTTAAGGAAGCATCTCCTTCTCTTTTCTCTTCTGCTGAGTAACCAGAGTAAGTATCAGGGGGAAGGCAGAGCTGACACTTAAAATACACTCGCACCTGAACCTGGTTAGAAATGTATCGTTGAATTCCTGCATCCTAAACC
The DNA here is from genome assembly GCF_009819795.1 of Aythya fuligula. Taxonomy (NCBI): domain Eukaryota; kingdom Metazoa; phylum Chordata; class Aves; order Anseriformes; family Anatidae; genus Aythya; species Aythya fuligula. The sequence continues at coordinate 111,193,611 of NC_045561.1, read as the reverse complement.
ACGCACACCTCTGCACCCTCGATGTGGTAGCAATCAAGGCAGGCAACTATTGTTCTGAAACGGATCGATCTTCAGACATCATTTCTGTCCCTTTGGGAATTATTCACAGCCCAAATGTCAGGTTGTTAATTCCTGTGACTGAGCCAAAGTTGAGGTTTCCAGCAGGAGGTTTGCTCCTGGGTGTCCTCGGGCACTGCCCAGGGTTCAGCATCCACTGGGTGGCCGCTTACACTTGTGGGTCCTCAGCTGTCACCCCTAGGCTGTGCTCTGTCTGTATCATCACCCAGTGTCACCAGGGAGAGCCTAATTTTGCATGGTCACTACAGGGATGATAACCTACAGGCAGAGTGATAACATTTTACCAACAGGTGAGGATGATATGTGATCATTTCAGGAATATTGGGCCATTCTTCTCAGCTTTTTCACAGGAATGTTTTATTAAGCATACCTGGTTTTCTTTGGCATTTTGCTTTTTAACCTGACCATGAACTATGTGGATACAGTCATTTGCTTGGAACTGGTGAAACAGAGATTTCTGTGATTTTAGGTGTGTAAGTTAAAACTTCTTTGTCCCTGACTTGTCAAGGGAACGAGAGGAGTCTGGTCCTATAAGAGCAAGCAGTATATTGAGTTGATTTCTCTTAGATATGACAGAACCATTTGCTAAAACTTCCCCCAAAAGACAGAAGTGGGTTCTGCTAGAGTCATGATTTTGATTTCTGGTGGGCAGTAATAAAAGTTAAATCTATTTTACTATATTGGCAGAGTCTAGAGCTCTGTCTTGAATTATGTGAAAATCTCTAATGGTTGGGGGATAGCAGAAAAGTCAGGCTTTTGTTGGGACTTTTAGAAAGCTTTTGAAGATTCTGTTTAACAACTTTATTTCCAGCTCACCCCTAGTCCCACTCAATCCCGTGGAGAGACGTTTTCATTGCTGCTGAAGTCATTGCAGCAGTTCCTCGAGTTTTGTTGAAATAATTCTTCCACGTTGGTTTATGAGCAGGGGGTGTAGGAGGAATTGGACTTTCAGGGTGATTTTGGAGTGAGTTGTGTTGTTTGATTTGCTTGTCTAAAATGGTAAAAATGTTTCCACCTATTCCTCATAATTATATGGAGAAAACTAAAATACATGTCATTTTGAACTGAATGTCTGTATTAAATTAGTTTGACTCCTATTTTCTGCCATCTGTGGCTTAACTAGAACAGAGAGCGAGAACAAAAAATATAAATGACTCAGTCACATTTCCTTTAGGAGACACATCATTCCCCCCATTCTTGTCAAATAATTAATTTCAGCTCTGAGTGAAACAGTGTTGTGACACTCTGGGCATGGAGAGGAGATGCTGCCATTCTGTCATTTAATAGAGGGGCACAAGTTTGTGCCGTAATAGTCTGGTTAAGCAGCTACACATTGTTTTTCTGTATATTTCGATGGCCTCCAAAACAATCTTAGCACAATGCTGGGATGTAGTTCAGCTTAATTAAATACCAAGGTTTGCTGTAAATGTTAAGTACCTCGTGAGCCAGGCTGTGGAAAGAACCAGAAGCAGGTTCACAGGGGGGAGACCAAGAGAAATAGGTGCTGCTGGAGGCTCCCAGAGGACACAGTTGCCACCTGAGTTAGTTGCCATTGACTCTATAAGGAGCCATGTATAGGCTTTGGGGTGCATGGAGACGGTGCTACATCCCACAGTCTTTGTTTTCCTGGTACCTAGATGATCAGCACAGGTCCCTTCAGCCCCATTGAATGTCCTCTACCTTGGTAGAGGGACATCGATGATCTCCAGGGCTTCTCTGGGGATGGATCTGAGGTGTGGCCAGGTGTGCATAGAATCACAGAATCATTAAGGTTAGAAAAGACCTCTAAGATCATCTGGTCCAACCATCTCCCTATTACCAATGTCACCTACTAAACCATGTCCCTAAGCACCAAGTCCCTAAGCATGCGTACCTTGGAGCCTGGATGCACTCAGGGGACTCGCAAACCTGTAGACACCCCTTTTGGAAGGGCTGATTTACTCCAAAGTTTACTTATGAGGTAGGTGTAAGACAGACACCATCCCTGCAGTATTGTATAGGTGTCAGGGAGTTAGTTCATCATTGCAACACTCTGCCAAGGGTTGGTATTGCTGCTCTAGCTATAACAAGAAGTTTCCTCCTGTGTACCTGATGCCTGGCAAAAGTCAGGTTGAAAAAGGTGGTGGAGCTCCCATTTTTGCTTTGGTTAATGTTTTGAGCAGACCCTGGATGTTATATGAAACTCTGTTTTAATGGATTCCTTAATCGGAATCAGGTTTTGACTAAAGACCAACTGTTTTTATGACTGATGTAAGTAATGATACAGAATCAAGTGTACACATGGCACAGGTTAACAGTGAACAAATGGAAGACTGAAGGATAAAGGGGCATTTTTTTTCGGAGTGACCTGAGCCGTTTAATAAAGAATAATAAATAAAAAAAAAAAAAGAGGAAAAAAATTGAATACTAGATAGGTGCAAGGTAATAAAGACAAGAGGCTACACAGAGCAGGAGGCTCTCCTTCAGAAAGCAAGGACTTTGAGAAAGATTTAGGATTCTTTTTGGATAAGCGCCTCCAAATGAAATCTCACTGTAACTCTGTGGCTAAAAGGCCAATGCAATCCCAAGATGTAAAAAAAGTAATATCAAGCAGATAAGAGGATTTGATGCTGCCCGCGTGCACAACAGTGGTAAGACTACTGTTAGCAACTGTGTCCAGTTTTGGCGTTCACAGTTCAAAAGCAGTGTGGAAGAACTGAGGTAAGTTCAAAGGGAAGGTATGAAAAAGGATTCCGAAAACAGGCACGGCAACATGAGGCATAAGCAGCTCAACTTATTCAGCCCATCAGGGGAAGAGCTGAGAAGTGACTTGGTCACCACAGATCAGTAGTGACCTATGGAAAAGATACCCAAGAGCGAGTAGCAAGTTTATCTTCCTGACAAGGACGTTCCAGACCTGGTGGCTGCAAGTTTAGTTTAGACAAATCCATTCTTGAAAGAGTACAGAGAGCCCTAAATAATAAAACTGCCTCTTCTGTGAGTGCTGTCATAGGTAGGAATGTTTAAGAGGAAGTTAAATATGTATTCTTAAATGTATGCTTTCATCTGCTTCGTGGGAAAACATCTTTCTGTGCATGTGTGAGTGGGAGCCTTGTGAGGAGGTTGGTGGCAGTTCCTGTCTCTCCGGCTGAAAACCTGCTGTCCCCTCCTGCTCGGTCCCTCCTGATGCTCCAGGAACCAGTGCTTCCTGTGCTGTTCTCCACACCTAACGCTTGTGGTTTTGAGAGAGTAATTATTATCAGATAATCTTTTTTTTTTTTTTTTTTGTGGCTTCAGTTAGATCTTGCAGACTCTCAGGAAGGATTTTTTTTTTTTTTTTTTTTTTTCTCTCGGATGAAATTGGCCACATATATCTTGGTTATTTGGGTGTTGTTTAATTTTTTCTGTACTCCCTTGGAGCATCAGAGATGAACGGATGGCTGGAGATGAGCCCTCGGATGGCTTTTTGCCAGAGTTCTGCACTGGTGCCACTCACCCCTCCCAGCTACAGGTGCCTGGATGCTGGATTTTGCTTTCATATCTATGATTGAACTAATTCCACTAGCTGAAGGGGTTGGAGCTTTTGCCTCCTGTCAGATTGACAGGGATCTTGAAGATGATAGAGGTTCCCCTTATAGTACAGGCATGGTGTGTGTACTGGGATCATCTAGATCTTTCTCAGTTAGTCCATTTCTTCTGCACAGGTCTCAAACATTGGTAGTGACGGGTTCGTTTCCACTCATGCACAAATCTACTCTTCTGAAGACTTAACTGCTGTGATTTAATTTTTTTTTTGGTTTTTAAAATAGGGCTAAAACATGTTGCTTTGAGATATATAGGAGATCAGGCTCTCAGCTCTGTTTTTAAATTCTGTGAAACTTTCTATAAATGGTTTGTGTAGTCAATAAGGATATGATTAACAATATTGTGATGAATATTCTGAACAAAATTGTGGCATTTAGAAATTCATAAGCTTTTGTATCTAAAAGGAGTATTGCAAGATTCTTTCTGCCTTCTTTCACTGAGCAGTCTATAGAATTTCCCCTGGTAATTCCTGCATGGAACTTAAATCTTACGGATGAGCTAATGAGAACATTTACAAACAAACAAATGCAAACACCCAAATCCTGATTCACTCATAATATTTCCTAGAGAATGTAATATGTTCCTTTCTTGGTTATTTGAAGTAATAATTATCCAGGTTGGTTCTCTAGGACTAATCAAAGCCCCGTGAGCATAGACTGAAATCCTAGTGCTGGCCAGGCTGCACGAGGGCTTGGTTATGAATAACCCTATTCAGTTTTATCCTTTGTGCAGAGCACTGGGGTTAGTAAGCTGTGGTATGCACGCAGCTACACACATGTAAATAGTGAGAACTGTTCCAGGGAAGGAGAAACACTCAGCATTTAGGACAGACAAACATTAGCGAAGGGAATATTTTCCTGCCCATCCCTTTTGAAGCTTTGTTTCACGGTAGCCAGAGGGAGAAAAAAAACACATTATATGAGTAAATTGGCTGGAGAATGTAACCAGGGCCCCAGTAAACACTAAGAATGAAAACCCATACGAATGTGTATTCAAGCAAGTATGCGCAAAGATGGTGTTTTCTGCAAGCAATCTCTTGGAGGAAAATGCTGTCCTGGAGCTGTAAATAACTGGGAGGAGGTGGGGGTCTGGCTGTAACACTTCGCATTTTGATTTTCACTGATGTTTCCTGATTTCCCCCTTTCGTTCCCCTTCCCCTCTGCCCTAACATGGTTTGTGTGGTCATATTCAGTACTTTGCTCTCTGAATAATTCAGCTGAAATCTGAGATCCCTGATGACCAACCCCAATTTTGAAATGATCAGCCTCAGACTGTATGATTTCGGAATGATAGAGTTGGGATATTTTAAATTCTCTTCTGTCAAGGAATGATTAGGACATTAATTTGGGCCATATTAGTACATCTCCCCTGTGCTAATGGGAGGATAGACCCCCTTTCATGTTTAATCTAAAGAGGGATTAATGACTGGCGAGGTTGTCTCACATAGGGAAGTCTGCCACTGAAATAAATGATGAGCTCAGTGAGTGAAAATGTTTAGGCTGCACTCTCTAAATGTGGATTCCTTCAGTGCCGAAGGCAATGAAAGCCCTTAGGTGGTGGCTGTATAGATTTTTCTCATTGTGGGCAAAAAAAAATGAGGATTTTTTTTATTATTTGTTAGCCCAAGGCTTCTCTCTTGAAGTCACTGCTGGTTGTTGATGTTGATTTCACGTTTCATAAACAGCCAAGGCATGTTCAAGAAGCAGAAGACTGACCTCAGAGATGACATAGCCACTGGAGGTGGAGGGAGGCGGCAGGATCACCTCTGGCTGACGATGAAAGAAAAGGACACCTTTCCTCGGAGTTTGCCAGCAACTTCTACTTGATGTGTGAGTTTAGAACTTCTGTGGTAGAAGAAGAGCAAAGTACCTTTGAATAAGAACAGACTAGAAAAGTTGCCTAATGTGCTTTTTCTTACTGTATTACTCTTAACCCACCACTGCAAAATTCCTCTTACCTGTAACAAGTAATTGCATTTGGAAAGGCAAATAAAGGCTCATTAGCTGACGCACTGCTCCATATCAAGTGAGCAGGTTTCATGCCTAGGGACAGATGTTTGCAACCATTTTGTAATGACACAATGCAATGCAATAGATCCCACAGCCTTTTCAGTGAGGACGAGGCGAATACCCTCCTTCCACTACCAGAGTGTGAGTTTCCTTGGCTGTAACATCCTTTGTATTTGACTACTGGGGAAGCTGAAGTGTTTGAGGGGGCCAGATCACACACAAGTCAGTTGAGCATGTGAGTGTTCCCAAAAGCTACCCATACCTATTACATTCACAGTGTATTGTGGCTGCAAGGATCACCATGTCTGGGAGCTCTCCATCATACTCCCCAAAGAAGAGGCAGAACTATTTCTGCAAATTATATTTCTTTGTATTTTGAGCTATGCCTGGGTATTCTGGGAGTTGTTAAGTTTCCTTCTGTCTCTGAAGGATGGTTTGTTACTAGTCTCACTGTTTCAGAGAGAGTGTTTAATATAGAACACTTTTCACTTTTCTAATAATATGCGATTTTCTACAAGGACTTTGCCTGTTCTGCTACTTATCTTAATGATTTTCAGAAATCTCTTACTTGAGACTACCCACCTTAATTTCAGGCAGTGTGTGCATGTAAAGCCCAGGCAGAGAACCCTCCACATCAACTGGTAACCACAGTTTTAGTGTACAGTTTTAGTATATTTAGCTTGTATTAGACCTGTATTTATTATAGCTAAATATTTTCAGTGCTCAAAGGATAGATCTGGAAGGAATTCAGAGGCTCAGAAATCATACTAGTGTCTTTTAAAAGTTGCCTTTAATTTAAGTTCTGATTCAGTAACACGCAAGATATTCAAACTACAGTGAGTTATCAGTCATTGGCTGAAATTCCTGCAGTTTCCATCTCCAGCAGTTTTATGGTTACCCCAGACCCATGTGAGCAAAGCAGATTTATGACTTGTGAACCAAATGCTAGCGTGGAACACATCTGTCACTCAGCGCCCTTTGGAACATATTTTCTCCCACTTGGAAAAACGAATTGTGGGGTGACTGCTCACAGGTGTTGTCCCTTTGGCTTGAAAGGAGAGTTTTGTATGTGAGCAGATCTTTTCTGGCTAGGGCCCAAGGAGGAACCTCTGGGAACCCTGTATTTCGCATAATACTGGGGCTGTAAGCTTGCAGACCCTCACTCAGCGTTATGAAATAACCATAATAACTTCTCATATTCCTGGAAACTGAGTGTGTTTGGCTGCTCTGTCAAGTCTCATGATTGGCAGGGTTTCCAGGCGTATGACAGCATCACCTCTGTACTTAGGGCCAGCACAGGCACACAGCAGGTGCCAGCTTCAAAACAGCCCGAGGGAGTTGTTGTCCATGCAATTTGTACTGGACAGCTTCTTGCTACAGGGCATTCACAAAACTGAGTGCTCTGAATGCCAAGAGTTTATGTGGGTTCAGAAAGGGCTTGGGTGAATTCCTCAAGGAAAAAGATCCGCAGAAGCACTGGTAATGGCATAAGAAATCCCTTTGCTGTAACAAACTGGAGTGAGGGAACCCATGTCAGCAAGGTGTCACCACATAATCCCCTCATTTTATGTTCTTCTCTAGACATCCTCCATTGTCCCAAAGCAGGTAAGATGCAGGGCTGTATGGACCTCTAATTTGAGCTGGCAATCACACACAATGCCGTGATAGCTGGATTCTGTTGGGGAAAACGAGACTGCCCATCCTCTCCACCTGCACCTCACAATGCTGGCACAGACTGTCCGGAGGGCCAGGAGATACAGCATGTCTGGGCTGCGCATGCATGGGACACAGATGCTGCAGAAAGAGACTTCAGGGAGTCTGAAGCTGGCTGTGCTAGCTGCAATGCTTGGCAGCTCTAGAAAAAACAGTTTTGTAGAGCCAGCTTGTTTTTCTGGGTGAAAACTACCACCACACCTAAACACATCTTAATAATTCTTGGTAGGAGAGGTGCCCCCCCCAAAGGAGGCACTGAAATGATCTTCAAGATCCCCTCTTGTACCATGTGTGTGGAGTGACTTTCCTACAGGTTTTGAAGCTTAAGAAACTAAGGTGCAATTCTTCCTATATAAGGCTGTCAAACTTTCAACCTTTCTTCTGGAAAGACTAACAGGACACATATTGAGTCTTATCCTTGCTTTCAGGCCAAACCTTCCTTTTTTTTTTTTTTTTTTTTTTTTTTTTTTTTTTTTTTTTTAACTGAAAATTTTATCTTTCAGTTTATTTCCCTGTCTGTAGGAAACTCAGCATATGAATAACATGCCTAAATTACTGTGTAAATGCAGCTAGGGACATGCTAGAATAACTGCTTTGAGTGTGATTTGATTGGAGATACACAGTGATCCCAGTTTAAAAGGACAACCTTAGCACAATTGGCTAAGATAAAAAAATAAAATAAAATAAAAAATCACCTGTTTTGAATTTATCCTGTGTCAAAATCTTATTTCCATTCTTTTCTGCCCCTCCTGGGCTTCCTCCCTTGCACCTTTGCATTATACAATTCCCAAAATAATCCCTACTGCATTCAAAAACTGTTTAAAACCAGGAATGCTCAACTCGCTATTGAACTGTGGACTCACAATTTGAGGCCGAATCTGCAGGCCTTAACAGAGATAAAATTCATATTGACCCTAGGCTCTTTGATGGCATATGGCAAATGTCACCTGAGTTATTAACAGCAAAACAGAATAATGGACTCCGTTCGGTATTTGAATAAGCCTTTACCAATGAATTGGAGGAGATTTCTTCCTAATCCCAGATGCCGATTAGTTTATATTCCGATCCACACAGTTTGCTAACCTTTATGATTTTTATACTAGCTGCAATGACTGCAGAAGCTGTTATTCATCCTGTAAATGGCTAATCGTTTTAGAAATTTAAGATTAGAAATGTACATTAAGAATGTTGAATTTAAATGTAATCCTCTGTTCACTCACCAGCGCAGACTGTTTCAGGATATTTGTTATTATGCTGAAAATATTTTCGTCTCTCTTGGAAATGGCATTTATGTTTCCCATTCCTGTGCACCAATGACTGTTTTAAAGAGCAATATCTTGTTAGGCACAAAGGACAAAAACTAATCCTTGTGTCCTGGGGAGCTGGGGCTCCTTTGTGTCAGAAACCTCCACCAGGAGCACGCACGTGCTTCACAGAATCACAAAATGGCTGAGGTGGAAGGGTCCTCTGGGTCCATCTGGTCCAACCAGCTGCAGGTGCCCAGGCCCACGTCCAGGTGGCTTGTGAAGATCTCCAAGGAGGAGACTCCACAACCTCTCTGGGCAGCCTGTGCCAGTGCTCCACCACCCTCACAGCACAGAAGTGCTCCCTGATATTCCCTGATATGATTCCTCTGTTCCAGTTTGTGCCCGTTGCCTCTTATCCTGGCTCTGGGCACCACAGAAAAAAGTCTGGCCCTATTTTCTTTGCACCCTCCATGCAGGTATTGATAGACATTGATAAGATCACCCCGAGCTTCCTCTTCACCAGGCCGAACAATCCCAGCTCTCAGCCTCTCCCCACAGGAGATGTGCTCCAGTCCCTTCACCGTCTTTGTCACCCTACGTTTTCTTTAATTCCTGGAGTAATCCCCTTCTCTTCAGCTGCTTGTGTGAGGTTGGACACGCAGGTTGGTGCATCCAAGGCCAGAGCCTCAAAATGGATTGCTTCCAGCCCCTGTGTTTTTCAGGGCAATGGCACTGATAAAGGCAAGGCCTCGCTGGGGTCAGAAGGCAAAGTGGTAACAGCACTGCTCTCGGACATGAATCAGAGGGAAGAGGAAACATTATGACATTAGGGTCAGTGAAAACTACTGTGTTGCCTTGTCCTTGCAGTTCACACTCATTATTTATCACAACTCCAAACCAAACACTCTCACCGTTGTCTTTCCTTTTAGCACAGCACTGCTGTCCCTGCCCAGTGTCCGTGGTGTTGTCTTGTGAGCTATCTACACTGAGACCCCAAATTGTTCAGTCGTACACCCAAACTTTCCTTTTGTTTTCTGGATGACGTCAAGCTGTGTTCATGTACATTTCCATATCATAGGGGGTTACTTCATACAAACAACAACAACCAAACATTAAATGAAGCCAGAACTTAAAGGTTCAGGATATTTTCTGTCAGGTTGCAGAGTCACAAAATGGTTAAGGTTTGAAGGGATCTCTGGGTCCATCTGGTCCAGCCCCTGCTCCAGCAGGGATACCCAGAGCAGAGTGCCCAGGATCACATCCAGGTGCCTTGTGAAGATATTCAAGGAAGAGACCCCACAGCCTCTCAGGGCATCCTGTGGCAGGGCTCCAGCACCCGCCCAGCACAGAAGTGCTGCCTGGTGCTCAGGGGAGCCTTCTGTGCTTCAGTTTGTGCCTGTTGCCTCCTGTCCTGGCACTGGGCACCACAGAAAAGAGCCTGGCTCTGTCTCCTATGCATCCTCCTTGCAGATACTGATAGATGTTGATAAGATCCCCCCGATCCTCTTCTTCTCGAGGCTGAACAATCCCAGTTCTCTCAGCCTCTCCTCATAGGACAGATGCTTCAGTCCCTTCATCATTTTTGTAGCCCTCTGTTGGACTCTTCCGAGTGTGTCTATATCTCTCTTAGGCCACAATAATGCATTGGTAGATGCCTATAGAAATGTCTTCTAAACTGCGGAATTTCTCTACAGAATATTCAAACAGTGATTTTACTCCATCCTGCGCCCACCCAAGGAAGACAGTGAGAAAGTCACCTGTAAGACCTGTGGTCAGTCACAGCTCCTACCTTATGTCCCTGAGCTCTAAGCAGTCTTCTGAGCACTGACTGTGTGATGATGGTCATGAGGATTGAACTATATTTGTGCCCCGTGTGTGTGTGCCTTCACCATCAGTGCTGCCTGTGCGAATGAGAATCATAGAATCACTTACGTTGCAAAAGACCTTCCAGATTATCGAGCTCAACCATCAATCTGACCTACTGAGTCCCATCACTAAACCATGTCCCTTAGTGCCACAAGAAAAAGAGCAAGAGCCTGCAAGTTGTCTGCTTATCTGAAGTAAAAAGATGCAACCCCTCTTAGAGCAGTGCTCACAGTGCAGCTCAGCACTTTATGAACCAGCCTGTCCACCCCTGTAATACTTTAATTATTCTTCAGCAACTAGATCAGTTGCTTTTTTTTTTTTTTTTTTTTTTTTTTTTTTTTAAGGGATGAGTCACTTCTGCTAATGGCTCATTAGGGTGTATGGCACAAGCCCAGAGTGATGGTGCCTGGGTCCCAGACCAGCTCCAGTCTGTGCTTCCCATGGTGTGAGGAGTTAACCCCAGAGGACAGAACCAGTCCTGCAGAACTGCCTGTGAGATTGGTGGGAATTCCTTGTGTGGAGCTCCATCAGTGGCTCAGCAGGGATCACTTAGGTAAGTTATGTATTTGCAGTTGATTATACGTTTATACATACTCCATAATTGCATGCAACATACCGAGCATCTTTCCCATCGTTCTTCCTTGAACCTGCCATGCACATGGCCCTAGCAGAGGAGGTAAAAAACACTTGTTCTTGCTCTGAACAGCAGGTTGTAAAATGCAGATGTGATCTTTACATCGTGGACAAATGCCTTACACACCGTTTCAACAGCTGGTGATTCCTTCAAAGTAGCCTGCGGGGGCGGGGGGGAAAGGAGGATTTGCTGGAGATACTGAACTATTGTAAACTATTTTAAAAGCAGAGAATTAATTAAAATGAAAGTTTTAAAAAAATTAGAGACATATGGATCTTTTCAAGATTTGTTTTATTTGATTCCAGAGAATCCACAGGGAATAGTTTGGTAGAAAATCATATTCACTAAACAATAACCAAATGTCAGATTACTGTGTTCAGGGAAAGCCAGATGTAACATGAACCAAAGTGTGGCCTGATCCAAACTACCTGAATAACCTAGCCTACCTCAGTTGTACTCCTGCTTTCAATAAAAGTTTTGGTTGCTAGAAAATTCTCCTAGGTGCAAATATTTTTTTGAGTAAGAATAATAGCGGAAGGGTTTCAAAGTTATACAGGTATTGAAGTTTCTAATTAAATAATTCATATCTAAGTCAAAGATGAAAAATTCAATAACTGTAATGGTATATAAAGCTGCTGAAATGTGTTTTAAATATATGCATCTATAAAGCTGCATAGCAGGATTTCCAACCCAGCCTTCTGTGCTCTAATAAATCCTCCTTTTTCTTATATGAGTTATCCCCCCTTATATCTGTCACAGAGCACTGGGCTGAGAGGCAGGTGCTGGGGTCCTCCCTATAGACACAGTGCAATAAATTAGTGCAATAAAAGCACTAATATCCAACTTTTTTTTTTTTTTTTTTTTTTTTTTTTTTTTTTTTTTTAAGGCTCCAGAATCACAGAAATGTGGAATCCGGTGACTGATGAGTAAGTGAGCAGAAAGAATGTGTATGTCTCAAAGGATTATATATTTTAAAACACTTTCCTGGCCCTATTGGTAGTTTAGATTCTAAGCTAGTCACATTTTTGCTGCAGAAAACAAAATTTGACAGAAAAAATGCATTTTGAAATGAATGGGAAAGTGTCTGCTTTAAAAACTTTCTTTTTTTGCAGTTTTCAGCATTGACTTACTTGGAAAATTTTCCAGTCTCTTTCCCTCACAACATTGTTATGATGAAGACTATAAAAATCGAAAGTATACACTAAAAGACAGAGATTTTCTTTTCCTTTGGTATTTTTCATCTACCGCAATAGATGGTATACCTTGATTCCTTTGAAGTCAATGGGAGCCTTTTCATTGATTTTAATGGCAGCCGGATCAGACCTTTAGTGAAAAGCAATGTACAAAGGCGCTGTGCTAACTTCAGACTAGAAACAAATCCTTTTAGGCAGGGGGCACCTAATGGAAGCTGGGGCTTTGCAGAGGGATGCTGATACTGCGTGTCTCACTGTTTGTTTCCCGTTCAGTGCCGGGCCGTATGAAACCAACCTTTTGCTGCCTAGAACCTGCTTATTTGGGCTGGAAGATAGAAAAGGCTTTTTTTTTTTTTTGAGTAACTTGAGAGTGAGTCTTGAAATGAAGTAGATGCAGCAGACTGGTAGGGTTATGGTGAGGGCTGCTGTGTGGGGAGAGGCTGCCTATAATTGAGAAAGCTTTACCACGTTTGATTCTGGGAAGGGTGTTCTTTCAATGTGGTGTGTTTTGATAAGCGGTATGAGAATTTTTAAAGTCAATAACTTGGTTTATAAACTTCAGCTCAGCTGGACTTAATCCTGCAGCTAGCAAATCCATGGACCAAGTAGCCCAGCTGTGTCCTCATTTGTTAAGATCTTAAACCCAAGAAGACGTCTGGGATGCTGAATTTTATTTTATTTTTTATTTCTTACACGTTTATAAAAAGCCTAATAAAGGCAGATAGGAACAAGATGTGCAGCAAATCCAGCTCTTTCAGCAGAGGAAAGAGAGAGAGGGAAGAGATACATTTAAATTAGCTTTGGACTGGCCCAAATTTGGGTCCTGTCTGTAAACCTTATCTCTGCCTCAGGGAAAATACTTACAGCAATCAGGCTGATTCAAGGAAGCATATAAGCACATGCCTAAGGCTGCTTGTCTTAGGTATGTTTTCCTAAACAGGGGCATTTCACTGATTTGAAGCCTCTGCCATGCCATCGAATTTTGTAGAATGAGAGCCTCACCCTGTCACTCCTGAGCAAAATCTCCGGGGGCAAATCCTGGAGTTTGTATGGTTCTCTGTTAAATGAAACAGTGCAAATCTGGGCACGCACACAGCCTGTAACAGGACCAGGCTTGTAATGAAGAAATCTTTCTCCTTGCAGGAGAGAAAAACAATCAATAATTTAAAAATATTTTATATTACTGTCTATACTGTTAATGAATATTATAGATTATTTTATACATCGTATGAATAAAGGCAATATGCACTAAACGTAAGAAAGAGCCTCAATGTGGGTATGTTTAAGAAAGTCATATACAGTGCAGCTGCAACTTTTTTAAAAAAGCCATCCATTATTTGTAACACCTTTTAAATCTGTTTATTGCTTTATATTCAGCAATTGCTGGTATTTCCTCCTCTCCTTCTGTTTCCAGCTGAGCTTGATTTTAATATTGCTTTTTTGTTTACTTCAGCACAGATGGCGAGATGTATAAGGAGAGCTTATATAGAGAGCCTACTCTTGTTCCGTGTGAGATCCATATGAATTTTGGCCACTGACTACAACAAGTGCAGAAGTAGACCTGGCAGAAGAGATTGCAGTGTTGGATTGTTTTGCTTGTAAGAGGGCGACTGAATGCAGATATTTATGATTACAGAGAACATAAATAAAATGAGAGAAGCCATTCCTCTTTTTCCCACCTCTTTCCCAAAGGGAGAGGCAATGAGTATGCTTCATTGAAGTAGGCTGCACATAAATTTTAAGTCAATAGACAGAAATATTTCCTCATGCTGCACTGTAGTTTGTTGAGATCACTCCTGCAGTTGGTCATAACAGTTTTCCAAAGTATTCAGTGATTTTGGGGCTCGCAATAGCAACTGGAGAGATCTCAGACTGAAAAGCACTGAATAATTCCTATGGCAGAACCTTTCCTCACACTGAGGAACAGCACTGCATGCTTCTTCATGGACCTAGGATGAAACTTGGCTCCCAGGCAGGTCAGCAATTCCCATGGGATAACAGTTTGATGCCCAGAAGTTGCCAGTGTGGGGCAGAGCACTACTAGCATAGAAGGACCATAACCCAGGCAGTTGCAGAAGCACCTCTGTGATGACTTGGGCAATCTTCCTGTGTATGATACAGTTTTTCTGTCTGAAGCTCTAAAGATGATCCCATGAACTGCCCCAGTTGACAGGCAATTAGCTATATGCTAACTAAACATATCTTCAACAGACTAGGAACAATAATTATTAAGCATTAACCATCACCAGCCAGGTGCAGATGAAGCTTTGGTGTTGGAGAACCCTATGCAAATCCCTGTATGTGTTACGTGCTGCCCTGTGCTCTTCCAACACCTGGCTTCAAACCTGGAGCATCAGCGTGGCTGGCTGTGGAGGAAATTGTGCTTCTTATGGTCCGTGTATGGAGAACTGCTAATGACAAAATAATTTGAGGTGAGGATTGGGGCTAACAGTTTTCTTGATTTCTGGTGCAGAAACAGAGGGAGGTGGGCAAAGTGGGTTCACTAAGTGAGTGTCAGTATAGTTTTTTTTTTTTTTTTTTTTTTTTTTTTTTTTTTTTTTTTACATATCCCAGTGAAAAAGCCAGTGGGTTTATTAAAGAGAGAGAGAGAGAGAGAAGTGGAGATTACAGCACGCTGTTGGTCAGATTATAGATATTTTATTCAAGTAGGTCAAATTTTGTGACTTATCTACTTATCAGTGTCTCTCAAAAAATCAAGCATAGCTTTAGAAGTTACAACATTTATGCTAATGTAAAAGTCACAGAAAGATCGTTGGCTTTTTATTTCACCACCTCACAGAAATGATAATCTCCACAACATGCCGTGGTCTCCAGAAGTCCTCCCAGTATCTCGTTACCCCCATCTCTGTACTGCCACAAGTGCTACTCGGCTCTCCTGGGAGGCTGTGCTGAAATCCGTATTTGCACAGGAGCCCACACACAGGGAGCTCATTGTAGGGCTGGGGTCTGAAGCCTCATTATATTTAAAAAATCCAAGGTGTTACGCTATCAAATATCACCAGAATGAGACTCAGCTGTATTTCCTGGGATAAATGAGCACATTTCCTTTAATACTGCAGTGTTCACATTTAGATTTTCTTTCTTCGGTTTATTCACTTATTTTCTAATTCAGAAAATGCACTAATTTGCAGGTCTGCCCGTTACTAGTATGAATTAGGGTGCTTTTACTGTATAGTGAAATTAAAAACCACAGACTAGCAATAATATCTGTACTGCAAAACACACTCCTTAATTAAGCAATAGGACATGAAAGGCTGTATATTTCTGAGTGATTATAGCACACCTCATGTTGTTTTATAAGGCATGAAATCTAATGCAGAGTGACCACCCGAGAATTGTAGTAATTGCCCTAAAAACACTGCCTGGGGTGCCTGGTTGCTATTGTGAAATGCAATCAAGAAGTAAAAAATAAGTATTAGAGACCCGTGCATGGAAAAAAATGCTCTCAAATATGGCTGTTGCCCTCTGTGATAGCCTTTCATTCCAGACATGTCTTGTGCAAAGTTTCAAGGAATGTGACTGAACGGCGAAAATGCAATTAAAGATTTGTAAACTCATTGTAAGCAGCATGTTCTCGACATAAAATTGTTTAAGGGAATTAAAACCCCTTATAGACAGGATCTCACATGCTTGCCTGAATTCTTCAGGTTTATGTTTAGCTTTTTACAGACCCCACTTGTTTTCAAGTTTTAACCAGGATTTTTTTTTTTTTTTTGGCATTTAGTTAATCACTTCTACATAAACAATGATTAAATGGCCATCACCTTGGAAACTGGCTGCAACATAAATCTTGAACTTAAATATAGGGTCTGTAACAGCCAGCAAAACAATTAACCCAATTTGTTCAGACCATTAATACAAAAGGTAAAACACTGAAAAAAAATCAAACCTTAGCAGGGCAAGCACAAGCCACATTCTGCAAGCAGTTATGTTCTCTGCTAGCCCAGGGAGTGCTCCGGTTTTGTACGCTGATGTTCATAAGTAATCGGGAAGAAATATGTTAGGCTGGACTTTTTGGTTTGGGTAAGGATATAGGGAATCTTGTGTGGTTGTGGTAGGTACCACAGGGTGCTTTCACTGGACTTGGAATTAGGACAAGTAGTTATTACCATCTGCTACAGGCTGAGCAACAACTTCTGACACGTCCTAGTAGCATCCTGCGGTGATGCAGCCGAGGGTGAATACAGGTAAATGTAGTCTACCCCAGTTTAACCTGGGCAATACTGAGTTTATACCAAATTGGTAAGGATATCCATTTGTTACACTACTGGAGTGATGCCATTTGTGTTCCTTCCAAGAACTCTGCACAACATGTTTGTTTAAATGGACACGTTAAATAAACCTTTGGGAGAGAAGAGGAAAAAAAGGCAAGTGACAGCCATAAATACCTTTGCTAAAAACTTTCAACTCAACATTTTTATTTTTTTCAATTTTCATTTTGAATTTTCTTTAATTGAAAACTCTGTGGCAATTCTAGCCTTCATTGAACATTGAAATGCCAATAGAACTGCTCTATAATGGAGGGCTGTGTAGCAAGACTGTACAATAATATCCTGGTGCAATATAACAGTAGGTAGCTGGGGAATGTAATCGATTTCCAAAAGAACTGGAATGACCCTCCTCTGCAGACGTGCACCGCTCAGAAACTCCACTGAATCCAGCTCAGATCAGTTCTGGTTCACTTCCTTCCTGAAGAGGAGGATGTTTAATCTTATCAAGAGCTGGTGTGAAGGTTTTTTTCCCCTTTTGCTTTAAATAGAGTGGGCACCTTTATTATGTTGTCACCTTTGCTTACCTGTCACACTTTTCCCATATGCCTTTATTAGAGTGTATTTATGTAAAGTTCTACCTGCCAATACTGGTATTATTCGTTTGCATGCTTAAAGAAGACAGTGATTATGGTCTAACCCTGGATGCCATCAGCTGAAAGGCAGGAGGTTGGAGCAAATACTTAAAAGGGGAATGATTCAACATAAGAGAATCCAGGATTCCTACTGGAGACAACCTGCATTTCTGTACTGACTGGGAGAGCTGCCCTTCCACTAGAAAAGATCCTTAATTGTGCATTAACTTATAACCTTTTGAGGTGTATACAATAGCTAGGAAATGGTTCTGCTTGTCGTTGTTTCTGTGCATTTTAATTTTTAAGAACTTTCTAAAATGCACGTGGATGTTTACAGTCCTGAATTGAAATTCTTCTATGTATGCATCTATGGGCAGGATCAGGCTCTAAGTACAGTTAAGTTATAGGACTTCCTTCCTTCCTTCCTTCCTTCCTTCCTTCCTTCCTTCCTTCCTTCCTTCCTTCCTTCCTTCCTTCCTTCCTTCCTTCCTTCCTTCCTTCCCTTTTGATTTCTTCATCTCTTCACATCCCATAAAGCTATTCCAATATTCCAAGGGATGGCACAAAATTAGACTTGATGTTCAGAAAAATGTGACAGACCTTAAGATGTGTTTTGGAATAGTTCCTATATACAGGAAGCAATACAACACATCATAGCACGGTCAACATTCTTGCCTTGCAAATACTTGTCATTTTATAGCACATGTAGCACTGTCTCTCTTTAAAAGAGAGTTTTATTTATGAAACCATGTTCCTGATTTAGCAAAGATTTTACACTCACCTTGTTTCATAAGCATGATCTTCAGGTTTTGAAAATTTCCCTTTATAGGCAGAAGTGTTATCAGTTCCCTTTTACAAACAATTAAATGTATTTTTGCATTTCAGGATGAAACTGTCAGACAAACCAAGATCTTTCCAAACTCTCTTCTTTAGATCCTTCTGTTGCTGCTTGCCTGTGCTGCATGCCGTGTTTGTTACTTGCCGGCTCTTTTCATTTTCCTTGTTTCGTGCCACAGTCGCCACTGTCTGGCTCTCAGCTCTGCTTGCCTATCCCTGCTACACTCAGGGACGTTTAAATCATGTAAGACAGCGTCTGTTTTTTATAAAACCCAATTCAGTTGCAGGGTTAAAGTTAAAAAGCATAAACATAAAGTAATCAAAAGGAACACTGTTTAGCTTAATTTTGCTGCATCACTAAAACCTCGCATTCCTACGGAAATATGAAAATAAATACACTTCTTTTTACGTTTTGAAATGCCATCTGGGAGCGCCTTGAAAGCTAATATTGCAGCTACCCCACAAAAAAAAAAAAAAAAAAAACATTTCTTAGCGGCGTTCATCGCTTTTTCTTCCAACGTGCACCGCCAGAGGGCGGCACTCCCGGCTCCGCACCGCACCGCACCGCCCCGGCTCCGCATCCCCCGTGCCCGCGGTTCCAGCGCTGGAGGAAAAGCAGCGAGCGAGCCGGAGCCCTCCTCTTTTTGTGTTAATAGGGCTCTAATGAGCTGCCCGTGTGTTTTTCTCGCAGACTAGAGGCGCTCAGGGACTCCCGGACCTTTGCAAACCTTCTCACCTCCCGTTTTCCTGCAAGCCTGCCTCTTTCACCTGCCTTCTCCAGGATAAGAAAGGACAATTATATTAATCTCCTCCTTTCTCCCCTGCAAATCCCCAGCCCTTCCGAAACAAAATGTTATGCTGCACACACGGTTCACCTTAATAACAAGAAGGAGAAGATGAATGATACCTGAGGGGTATTTGTCATGTCACTGATAGTACTATTGGCGAGGAAGATGCACTAAAAAAAAAATACCTCGACTATAACAGAATTAAAATGTGCAAATTTCCCGGTGTTTAGAGGACTGTCTTCTGCACAGGGGAGCTGCTGGGAAGGATGGGAAGTGTTTTAAGAATCCATTTGCAAACAACAGTTAAAATTGCAAGTACACATTTAGCGCTTTAATTCGGTCTTTGAATCTCCTGGGATTCATAGGCCAGTTAATAAAGTACATTTATCTTCAGAATTAAACCCAAATACTGAGCTTTTGCCATTTCTGTACAGGAAGGTCCCAGTTCTGCACCTTCCCCACTGCAGTGGAACATCCAGGGTTGCACAGAGCTTGACGGATGTCGCTGTGTAACCCTTTGCCAATGATCTTTGTGTTATAAAACCGGGGTTTTGGTTCCAAATGTCACTATTGTCTGAATCTTCCTTTCTTTCTGCAGGTGGCCAAACCTCTGTTTTCCTGTTTTCTGTCTTCTCCATCCAGAGATGGCCTTGGGGGTATAAAGCCTGTGAAGCATTTTGGAAATGAATACCATTATGCAAATTGTTGCTAGAGACAGAGCACAGATCTACACGCTGTAGCTTCATACT
The DNA here is from genome assembly GCF_009819795.1 of Aythya fuligula. Lineage (NCBI taxonomy): Eukaryota > Metazoa > Chordata > Aves > Anseriformes > Anatidae > Aythya > Aythya fuligula. The sequence continues at coordinate 111,174,069 of NC_045561.1, read as the reverse complement.
GAACTCTCACTGAGGTCAACTACAACATTTTCTAAATAACCGCTAATGGCATTAGAATGGTTTGCAGAGCCAGACAGGTATGCTGCATTTATTTCTTTAACCTTTTGGAGACCGAAAGGTGAATTTTGGCGTGACAAACTGTCAGCCCTGTCAGCCACTGTTAACAACAGCAGCCAAACCCTATTTTGTCTTGTTTGATGTGAGCAATCCCCTTTTAGCGTGCTCCATTCCCTTCTCAACCTGCTGGAGCCCCCACTGGAGCTGAATGCTGGGAATTGAAAACCACATCTCCATGTAAGAGCATCTTCAGCCCCGTGGGGCGGAGAGGACACCAGGCACATTTGACATCATTAAACTAAGCAGTAGTAGTCATCGTCTGGCAAAAAAGTACCTGGAGGAATACAGTTCTGAAACAAAGTGAGGTTAATAAAAGAAACATTTGAGGCAGGGCACACAAAAGGGTACAGGTTATGCTAGTTAGAAGGGCCTGTAATCTTGTATCAGTGCGCTCAGAGTGCAGGACTGGCTTTCATATTTCTTCTGTTGAAGTAATCAAAAAGCAGAGCATCACTCAGCCTTGCACTGATGCAGTCTAGCTTCAGTAGGCTGGAAAACATACTTGTATCCTAAAGGTGCTGCCCAGTAACTTCGCATGCCATGATATTTCCCCAAAGCAATGAAGGGAACACTATAGTTTGATTAATAAACCAGAATGTTGTGCATCTGGCCCCATTCATTTAAATCTTACCCCTTCCCCGAGTCATAATCTTTATTAACAGTCCAGATGCTAATTTCATCTGGATAGTAAGAGGAACAGAGAGGCTGCCCAGGGTACATGATCTGTAACAATAAAGACCAGGGCTGCATTGGACTGGGTGTCCAAAGTGTGGATACATATTGGACTTGAATTTTCCAAAGCAATTAGTGTTTGCTTATCCATCTGTACAGAAGGTTAACAAAGGGCAGCTCCTGGATATTGCCTGCAACAGGCTGTTCAAGTCAGTTTTAGGACACTGTGGCCTGCAGGACACCTCATGTGAGAGGGGAGCGGGTCTGCTTTTAGGGGATTTGGTGGATATATTACCATTTACAGTAGTTGATACAGCTGATTGCCATGGTTACCACACAGAAGCATTATGTACCTTGTTTGTAATTTTGGTTGCATGCTTAGAGAAAGGGAGAGGGAGGGAAAAAATCATATTTGAGAAGTGTAGCCTGTACTTAACTCATAGGGGTCTTGTAAGGTTGAATTAGCTAATGTTTCTGCTTTGCTTTGGAGATGTAAAAACTGCTTATGTTTTATTACTGTTATATATATTTTTTTATTTGGAAAATTCTTGCCAGGTTGAAGAAATCACATTTCTTGAATAGCTTAACCTTTTAGACCTGTAGAAAGAATTTTATATTATGGGAAGACCTTTGCCCCTAGGGAGAAGTGAAGATAGATGATCCAGTAATTCAGGTGCTGGGCTGCACTTTAAAAGATCTCAGTTAAACTCCTGGCTCGGAAAAATCCTTTCTCTTAGTAAGTCACTTGATCTAACCAGGACTCAGTTTCCCCTGTGGTGCATGGTGAAGAATAATACTTTCCTTGGCCATCTGGTCTACATATGGTGTAAATTCAGAGAACAGGGACCTCAACTACCTGTGTGCCCTAGCGCAGCTGTAATAAGCTAGTCCTAACTGTGGCTTGTATTTCCTTGAATAACCAGATCTACCATGAACAATTTAAGGATGGGATAACTATTTTGCTTGAGCTGCTTGGGTGTCTTTGGTGGACAGTTAAAAAGGAAAATGAGAAGTCATTATAAATTAGTTGCTTTTTTTCTGACGTGAGCTGTACAAACATTCATAGCCAATGTACTGCAGTTTTATGACAGAGTCATGGGAGCAATTTTACTGTGGTATCTTTAAATTAACCAAGGTGTTAACTGGGGTAGCAAAGATAATGATTCTTTTAGGCTTACTGAAACATCATGCAGACTGGGAAGGCAGATCCTCTGCCTGCAGATGCTGGTATAGTAACGGTGGCGTCATTTTGCTTCAGCGCGACATCTGTCTCCGTATCCAGGTATTAAAAGGTAGATTCCCACTTTAAAACCTTAAGCCCAGTGAGAAGTGGAGAAGGGACATCTCAATTGCTCTGATTCATCTTGAAATTGAGAATCTGGAGATTAATGAAATCTTTAGTAGATGTGAATGGGAAGATAGGTAGAGAAATAAGCTTTTTCTCAATTCCTTTTGTGACAGGGTTATGTTAGAGGACCTCAACCCATTAGCCTATCTTGGAGCTGACAAACAGGACTGATATGAAACATCAGGAACATATAGCCTGTCCAGATTGCAGATGGCTTGCCTATGCCGAGCTCTGAAAAAGTAAGATACTGGCAGAACATGAGCCAGAAGTTCAGGGTGCAAATTTTAGGCATGTGGAATAAACTGGAGAGCATACAAAATCTCTCTGTCATACAGAATGGCCAGAAACATTGCAGAAATCCAAGCTGAATGCTGGAGGCCTTTTCTTCTTTTTCCTTCTAAGCAGATCTCTGGTAAAAATAATTTAGTGCCACCAGAGAGCTTCTGCAAGGATGTACTCTAAAGTCTGATGGGATGGACTATTATTTACTGGAATATTTTTAAAAATACTTTTTTTTTTTTTTGTTATTATTATTATTTTTTATTTTGCTTTGTTAAAGCAATGTGAAATAAGTGTGTTGTATCTTTTGGGTGTGTAACCTTGCCTACATTGCATTGACCAGATCTCTAAAACAAAGAATTTGAACACTTCCATAGGGTCGCTGTAAAAATTATTCTGAAGAAGAAAAGCTTTTTTTTTATTTTTATTTTTTTCCCCATATTGATAGGTACAGTATTATATAGGGCACTCCCAGTAAGCATTTCTAAAACATCTATGCTGCATAAAAAGGTGAGAGGGATGAATAAAATTAGGTCTAGGCAAAGAATTATTTCAAAACATTTATCTTAGATCTGCATCACAACAGAAATGCCACCCCTGTTTTAATTTGTCAATAAACAACAACAGAATAAAAAGAGGTCACTCTCACAGATTGTGGAGAGGCAGATAGGCTGGCTACCTTTCCCTACACACACAATGAAATTTATTTTCTTCTCTCTGCTACTGACAAGTGTCTCAAAAAAAAAAAAAAAAAGTATTAATTTCAGTTTTGTTATTTAAAATTAATTGCACTTAAAAAGTTTCATAGACATGGACATGAAGCAGAATATACTATATACTCTCCAAGCCCCATGAATGAAGATACCAAGAAAGTATTCTGCATAAATATGCCCAGACTTATTCCAAGAAAGAACAGGTGATTGATCAGAGAGTTTTCTTGGAGTGGAAGAAGAGGTCCATGACTCTCTGAACAGCAGAGCGCTGAGGAGTGCTTGGTTTAAATGTCGTTAGTTGTATCCAAGGAAGGAGGTTACAGAGCATACTGTAGATATAGCAGCAGAAGCTTCTTTGTGTCACCACACGTGTGTTTTCACTTGAGATTGCTTCTTATCATTTGCAATTCAAGACAAACTGTGGTTTTGCAGTAAGTATCAGGTCTATCAAGCATTTACTCGGGTCACCAGAACAGGAAAAGGCTGTCTGTCTCAGCTTAGTATGGGCACAGCGAGTTCATGGGTGCTCTTTTCTGGCAGCCTGGCTTACCTTGGCCATGGGTTCTTTAGCCATCTGTGCAGCTGGATCCTCAGACAACAGAGGTGTGGAGACAATTCCAGCTAATGCTGTGTGCCTACAGTATATTGCCTCTGTTTTAGTCCAGACTATTTCACAGTAAGGTCCCTCTCCTAAACACTGAATTAGGCAGACTCTTTCAAAACTTCATGGGTGATAGCTCTGGAAGTAGAAAGTCTTCATGACTCACTGGGTATTGTCTGTGAGGAATGATTGAAGCCATCTACTCACAATCCCACTAATCCCCTGCCATGTCTCCAAGACAGGACATCAGAATTCTTCCGACGACTGTATCAAATGCCGCGCTCAAGTCCTGCACGAGGAGTTATTTTTCAGAGTTCCGATAAAGGGAAATGTAGGTTATTATGAGAAATGGATATAAATTTAATAACAAGGTCTGATATAAGCAGGAAGGCTTTTTACATTGTCTGTTCTGCTAAGATTACGGACAGCCTCTATAATGTGATGTGCCAGCAAAGCAGAAAAATGTTTTATGCTATTACAGCCTGGTGCTGGGAGTGTGGATCTTCCCTTTTCAGTGATTCAAGTGTAGTGGAAAGAGATTTGTGTGCAAATCACAGAAATGAACAAACAAACATAAATTCAATAGCTGAGAAAATCTTTGGAGTACTACGACTGTTTTCCCAGAAAAGCTAGTAAAGTGTGTCAAAGTGAATGCTCCCAAAATCTAACTGTTCTTTTAGAGTTAATTCAGGAATTTCACTGATTCAAATATAAAGCTTTATAGGGTTGACATGGCCTCTTAATATAGGGCTTAAGCTGTCTGCTACCTGATGCTTCGCAACCATTTGAAGCCTCGAGGAAGTTATTCACAGCAAGAGGAACAGATGCTATTGATGAGTTTGGACAATTTGGCATTTTGAGGAAGCGATCCTGTTAAAGCAAGAGAGAATGGCATTCCTTTTGTGCAAAAGCAGATTTACATTTAAGTCAGTAGCCATTGCATTGCTGATTGCTACAGAGCATAGTGAGATGTAGTGGATATGCTGAATATAGAAGTAATTAGCAAAAGCTTTCAAGGTTATGAATCCAGTGTTTCTGGTCTGAATTCAATGGCTTCTACAGCAGAGCACAGCTGGGTTAAATGCAGGAATAAATCAACTTCAGGAACATCACAAAAAAATGACGACCAGGTTTCAGGCAAAGAGATCAGCTGGGAGACACTTGATAAATGTGTAGAGAGCCTTCCCTTGCTGTTGTACTGTGAATTGGTTTTTGTTACTATCTAAATGAAACAATGGCAGAACATCATGCAATTTCATAGCAAAGCAACATTCCAGGCTATCTCAAAAGAATATGAAGACAACAAGGTGAAGTACTCACAACTCAGCACTGAGAGTGCTGTTTCTTCAATTGTTTGTCTTTATGTCATGTTCTCTTTCAGCAGGACCCATTTTCTGGAGTGTACAAGAATGGACACAGCTCACTGAATCAAGGAGTCTGATCTATAGATTTAGTCTCAGTGCTGAGGATAAGGTCCACATCTCATTTCCTGATGCTAGTCAAACCTTGTTCTGAACAGGATGTTTTCCCTGTCTTTGCAGAGGGGTGCTTATCACTGTGGTATCTGTGTGCCTGATGTATGTTGACAAATTTATTCCTCCATGTCCCAGTGAGCACAGGATGTGCTATTAAAAGTAATTCACATGCAAAGGACACAGACATAGAGGAATGAAGTGATTTACGTGAGTCCATACAGGAAGTCTTCAGCAAAGTTGGAAAAAATTCTGCTGGTCTGGCACTGCAGAGGGGGAGCTATAATACTGAATGGTACTGAAGACCTGACATCCACACTGAATTTATTTTGGAAGCTTTACGTCAGACTGGGTCTACTCTCATCCAGGGAAATGAAGTCCCATTGGCAGCTGGAGCTCATCAGAGGTGCATCTGCAGCACATCTTTGGTTTAACATAGCCCCCAAAGAGCCCAGTTGCCTGTGCTGAGGCCACTTGTGGTATGAGCCTACAGGTGAAGATTAGGACATTTGTTTCCAGTGCACAATCCTGAACAGAGCTAAAGCATTGCTTTGGAAAAACCCTCTGTCTCCTTCCACACTCAATTCCTCTACAGTATTTAAGGTGAATCCCAGGAGCGACTTCCTACAGCATCTCTGGCATCACGTGTAAAACCAAGCAATTACTTGCAGATTATTGATACTGTCCTTGGCTCACTTTTCTCATTTAAAACCTTCCTCTCAGCAAGCTCGCTGCCTCATATGGCTTCAGCTATCTGCTTTGCATCAATGACTTACAAATCTACCTGTTCTCTCCTGACCTCCCTGCCTCCGTCAAGTCGGGCAGCTTGTCGTGTTTCTCTCTGAAATTTCCCTCTGAATGTCTTGCCCTCCATTTAAACTTCACATGGCAAAAACATCATAGCTCAGTGAGCTGCTTGAAGCCATTACACCAGGAGCCCAGACAGCCATTAAACATAATAAAATTTTGCATATGTCTTAGGTTAGTAGTAGAAAGAAAAATGTTTCAGGTAATTAAGCTAATTTTTATGAGGTATTTTATTTCAGTATTGTATTAAACAAATGTACTTCTGTAACTGTACTTCAAGTGTTTTATAAATGATAGAACAAAGTTTATCTGTTATAGTGTTTAGTCAAGCTTTTGAAATAAATTTCTCAGGCATCACAGAAGGCAAACATCCATTCTTATACTTGTGGCTCCCTCTGTCATGTTTGACATTGTTGGCCACAAGCTACATTTGCTTGTCTCAGGGAAGCTGTGAGCCCCAGGGTAATGAGTTTAAATGGTGTGAGACTTGCTTCAAGGCATAGCTGATAGGAAAGTAGGCACTGATAGGAAACATCACTGCGGTCAGGAAACCTCTCACTGATACCATCCCACACAGATTTTTTCTCTATGTAGTATTAATTCAATGTATAAAAGTCAGTAGGATTTTGTTATTTCCCAATCTGGAATGCCTAAATCCTCATCCCATTTGATTCAGGTTTCTTTTAGCCTGATCTGGTTGGCAAGGCATCCCAAAGCCTCCTGTGCACTCTGATGCTGAACCTCATGCAGTTTTCCCTCTCGACTCCCACATCACCTTTATTCTGCTTCTGCAGGAGCTACACTCATTGATAATAAATGGCCAGACTCCACAGAAAGACCTTGAACCCACACCCATTATTTCCACTCTGCTGATTCTCACATAAGGTGGCTCACTAGGAATAAGAAGGTCACTGAGCACAAAAAGGGCCCCTATCAGACTGTGGTAAACACAAAAACATTGCATTATTTTCTACAGTGCTGACCGAGGTTGTGTAGCCAGGAAAAGGCTGCTCATACTTTTTCATCTGAGGGCAGGGTCACTAAATGGCTCAAAAAGGGCCATAGAATCATAGAATATCCTGAGTTGGAAGGGACCCATGAGGATCATAGGATCCAGGTCTTGGCTCCACACAGGATGACCCAAAAATCAAAACCTATGTCTGAGAGCATTGTCCAAATACTTATTGAATGACAGCAGGAGCATTGCCTTGACTGCTTCCATGGGAAGCCTGTCCCGGTGCCTGACCACCTCTGGGTGCAGAACCTTTCCCTAACCCCCAACCTGACCCTTCCATGTCCCAGCTTCATGCAGTTCCCTCGGGTCCTATCACTGTCCCCAGAGAGCAGAGCTCAGCGCCTGCCCCTCTGCTCCCCTCATCAGGAAGCTGCAGACCAAGAGATATCTTGATGCCATCGATGGTATGAGGCATGTCTCAGTCAACATGAGCTTTTCTGTGACTCAGAATGAGCCTGAAACAGAGATCAGGAAGGAGAAAAGGACACAGAAGTAATCCCATGCCCTGGCGTAGCAGCCATATACAAGCACCCAACTCTTCTGGTTCCTTGGGGAACCCTGCCCAGACCTCCCCAAACCACCTCCCTAACTGCTTGTACTGTGAGCCTTACAGGAGACATATTCAAGAAATTATGTCTTCTGTATCAATAGATGTATTGAATATCTTGAATACATCTTGTCTGATCTTGGTCATTGAATTTAGGGCTTAAGAAGCTTATATGTTATTAATATAAACTGTAATTTAGAGTACCTTTGGGAAAGGTACATTGTATGTGGATCAAGGGGTGGAATGTATGTATTGTGACCAGGAGACCATTGCATGTTTAGGAGTTGGTGGCTAACAGAGCAGTTAACCTGAGTAGCCTGTGCCATGCTGCGCTTCACATCCAGTGTGGCTTTCAAGAAGTTCCCATGCAAAGATCCTTTATGAATAGAGTTGTTTTCTCGTAAGAAAACTGCATAATAGTTTGCACGACCAAAAAGAGGCATTTGTTTCCATGGACATGGTCTGCTCTGCATAGCACAGCATAAGAAAATCTATCCAAGTTCTGATGCTGCACAAATGTGGGGTGCCCAGCATCTGAAAGAATGGAAGATTTACTTCCTATCTATATTCCTCTTCTTATTCTGTTTTATTAAAACAATCACCTTATTAAGCCACCTTTTGCTGGGCCTTTCTTATGGATATCCAGAAAGAACCCTGTCCCAAAGGAAAACCAGTATCATAGGGCTGGGTTGTACCCCTGCATACATGTAATTCCACCATTTCTTACCCTCAGGCCATTAGAGCTAAAGCAAACAGGTGGACAGCACTCTGCCTCACCCAGCATACTGATCATTACAGAAGAGCTTGCTGTGTAAAAGTGAGCTTTCAGTCACTTTGCACACTATCAGGACATCAGTTTTAGATGATACTTGCAGTGAAAAAAATCAGATAATGTTCCCCAGTTTCTGGAGAAAACATCTCAGAACATCTCACAATATGGCAAATTAAAACTGAAGTTGAGGCGGCACTGGATTATTCCTCTCCAGTGGTCCCCAGAGGAATTACCTTGTCCAACCAAAGACAAGGCATGTCTCTGGGTACTTCTGTTTGTCAATCCCACATCTTACTGGCCTACGCCTCACCAAGGGAACATTTGTTCCAATTAGTAAGGAGAAGAGTGGTGAAATCTCTCTGATTTGGCAGAAGTCCCCCTTGATTGATTTCCTGATCACAAAAGATAACCAGCTGCCAAGCCTCGGGAACACTCCAGGTACGCATTCACACAGGCAGACACCACACATTTGACAGATGTTAGTCACATTGCTTAATGCTCCACTGGATACTACAGATGTGAGCGTGGTATAAGAACCTAAAGAGGAAAGAAGGGGGTAGAAAAAAACACCAAATGACAATTTCCCTTAAGAGATCGTTTCCACACTTCCTTGTCTAAATTCTCAATACAGGTTCTGTTGTATAATTAATAACATATCACCCTTATTCCCACACCAGTCTTACGCCTTACAGGCTGTCATGTGAAAACACAGGCTTAGATTTTGTGCTGTGCCAGATTTCAGCAGGAAAAGGTTATGGGAGGATGTTATAACAGAGCCAGTTGCAGAATTGTAATTCTTGGTAATGAAACTATATATAAGGGCATAGTAAGTTTACCTGTAGCCCTCTCTAACCTTTGCCTGCTGGAGACACTCGAACTGTTTTCCCTAAGATACTTGCAAGAATGTGGAGGAAGGCAGGGGAAGGATGTATATATGCTTTGGTTAGTAGAGTTACATGGCAAGAAAGCCCAGCTGCAGGACGCCTGTCTTTACCAGTACCATGTTTTGGGATTTCTTTGAAGCGCCACACCACAATGTATATTCCTGGATCCTAGAGTCACAAGAAAAAACGTCTTTCCTGAAAACACCTCTTCCCTTTCTTGAGTTGTACTTGCCATACTTCAAAACTTGCATGAGTTGTCAGCCCTATCATGCAGGACAGAGCTTTCAGCTTTTGTTATCCAGCCATCTTCTGCATCTTTTTCCTTGCAAGCTCAGAACAAAGGCTGTAACAACATAGCCCAAAATGTCTGGAAGAAAGAATGGCTGATGTTGCATGCTCAAAAGAATAACAGGTTTAGGAATATAAATTCCAGTTGTAAGGGTATTTCTTGGGGCTGAATGTATCCCTAAATGTTTTTTCATCATACTGTCATTACAAGACACTGTGAAATCTCACTCTAAAATATTTTGTTCTGTTATCTGTGTTACATAAGGTTCTGGAATAAAATCTGGAACAATTTAGCTTGCTTGATATACAGAACAGTAAACAGGCAGATTCAAAAGGAAAAGAAAGAAAAAGATGCCCTCAAGAAAAGTATGAATGAGCCTGAAAAGGACAAATAAAACAGCAGAGACATTTATATTGGTCTTTCCTACTGCTCTGAACAAAACAATTATGAGATAAGAGAGGCAGGAATGGGAGGAAATTCTTTCATTTTTCACGTTGGAAGTCTGAAGGATCCAATAGTCTGTTTATGAAGAACAATAAAGAAGATACACTAACTCAGTAAAGATGCAGTTACAAATATATCATCCTGTTTTGAAAGGGCAGGAGTTTTAGTTTGGGAGGTGGGGTGGGGTGGGTTTGGTGGTGTTGCTTTCTACATAGAAACATAAGCTAAGTTTTGTTTTGTCTTGTTTTGCTTTGTTTTGTCAGGAGAGCAATAACTGACAAGAATGGGTTAGAGGACTAATGCTTTTATTTAGGTTTTGGAAATGGTATGAAAAAGAGGCAGATGGGAACCTGAATTAAATGAAGCTTAAATAAGCAAATATAACATTGGCCAGCTTTTAAACAAAGTTAAAAGCAACTCTTCCTTACTCCTAATTTGAAGCTTTAAAAAACAGAAAGCATTTGCCTGTAACAATGATGCTAAAAATGGTGGATGATGTTCAGTGGGGAGATTTATCACTTTTTTTGTATTCTAACCCGAAACGTGTGTTCTTTTGAAGTGGTGCAGGGAAGCTCATCTTTCTGCTAGTTAAGGGATGATGTTCACAGCATTATTGCACTTAAAAAGCACTAAAATTAATGTACATTTTTTTTTCAAAATTTTCCCTCTCTTCTATACATAAAAACAATAAACCAAACTAAACCAAAAAAAAAAAACAAAAAACAAACAAACAAAAAAAACAAACCAAACCAAAACAAACCAAAACAAAAACAAAAACAAAAAAAACCCACAAAATTAACATATTCCTATCCATGAATGTGAAGTTATTACCAGTCTAGCAGTGACTGCACTAGTCTGTGAAAGAAAATCCAGGCTTAGGAACAACTGTAAAGTCTCATCAACCTTTTGACTGAACCTGCCCATCAATATTTTTTTTGCTTAGCAAATTCTAGCATTGAGTGTGATATGTGTGATATGGGGCTGCATTTCCCTATCATTATTAGACATCAAAAACTGCTTAGAACAGGAATCTCTCCAAGTCAAGGAACCAAAATTAGGCAATTCCATAATCTTGTAAAATTATTATTAGTGTAATAACCCCTTTGGGGATTAACTACAGTAGCAAAGCCTGTGATTAAGGTTGCACAGCCCTTATCTATCATTATTGAATTCTGTTTACAGTGGTTTACAACTTTGCCAGACTGTTAAAATTTGGATTAAAACTTTCCCCAAACCTGAAAAGTGTCTGTGTTTAGCTGAATATTTTAGGGAGCTTTCAGGAGAAATGAATCAGCACTTTTCAAAACTAGGTCAGGGAAAATATGTTTTTTATGCCAATATAAAACAAAAATCTTACAGTTATTTTATTAACAAGTTTTTGCCTGTTCTGTTTTTAACTGTTATTTCAGGCAAGGACTTGACATTTGGCAGATAGATTGTCTGTGTGTCAGGAAAGTACTTTCCTTTCAGACAGCTACCTCCATTTGGTCAAACTTAGTCTCTGAAACCTCGTAATGTGTATTTTTTTGCCACGCAAGACATTCTAGCTCCTAAAGGTTTCAAAGCCAGTGAGCACCCTGAGAAGGTGAAAAGAGTTGGGGATTGCAGCAACATGAATGGCTGGGATGTGAACACAGCAGAAGGAGGAAAATGGATGTGGCCATAGTGGTTGGGGGGTAGGAGGTCAGAAATGCATCTGTGGTTTGGAGATGAAGGAGGAAAGTGGAAAAACCATGCTAAAGAATGGGGTGAAGATGTGTGAACAGTAACTGGAACCAGATGGGGAGAAATGGAGCTAGTATTTGTACAAGGACAGACTGTAGCTACATCTGCATTAGAAAGACAGAGTCAGACCACATGTCTAAGCACTGCAGTATTATAGTTTATTGTGCTACATTTGTTAGCACAGGCCCTGGTACAGTTTTGGCCTGCATCAATCATCACAATCCTGGATGATGCTCCCATGGTCCTGGTGTTAGCATGTATTAGGAATTATTTGCAGGACGCAGTTTGGCTGTAGGCTCCCTGTTTTGGGGTGAAGGGAAGGCCAGCTGTATTGAAATGAGCCATCCCATGCCAGCTGGCTTTAGTTGCAAATCACATTGGAAAAATACTCATTTATCCCCAACATCCACTCAGCTGGTCTCTTACCTCCATTGATAGGGCTCTCTAGAGCAGCTCTAGAGGTTTCTGTCAGGCTGGTAGAGAAGATTAAATGCTATGTTATTTTACAGTTCCTTTAAAAGCCCAATTCTATAAATGCTTCATAATTTACATATGATGAAAAAAAACCCTACAGCAAAAGAATATTTGGTTGCAGAAGGGAAGTAATGTGGCATGACAGAATGAAAGAGGCCATGAGGTGATAGACAGTTTGTTATGACTCTGACTCTCTAACCTCTGCAGTTAAAGCCAGGGCTGCCCCAGGACAGTAGAGTTAGGTCACTGGTTGTATTTCTGCAAGCTGCAGGCCTTGGGGGAGAGTCCATTAGGGAGGGTTGGCCACTGACTCTTCTCTCTGTGCCTCCCTTGAGAGCAGACCTGGGCCTTGGCAGGCCCCCAGGCTGAACTCTTTCTGTCAGGACTGCTGACATGGGTTTGAAGCCTCCTGGCAGGGCTGAGGCTGGGTTTGGAGTGAATGGATGACAAAAAGGGGGGCCTGACCTGTGTCCAATAAATAAGAAAGTGGGTTGGTACTTGGGTACTATCTGGCTTGGCCTCTTCTGCAAGGTCATTTCCCAGGTTTCACACAGATCTACAACTGGTCATTATGTACATGTAAATAACACAGATGGGAAGTGTGTTATCGAAATACCAGCTGTGAGGAGTCATGTTAAATTTAAAATTCTGTGAGCAGTCTAAATGGTTCTTCATGTAGCTTGAGGAGAACTAGCTTTGAGACCAAAACTGGTGGTAGCCCAGCATAGGTAAGGTGGTGTGGATCAATACTTTGTAACCACAGGGTGTTTGCATGTAGCATCCTGTGAAGGCAGAGATGGACTTAAGCTTTGCTTAAGAACAAGGTAGTTTTTTTTTAATTATTTTTTTTTTCCTTTATATATAAAATAAACAAACAAACACCAAACTACAGCCACCGCCAAACCCCATAAACAGTAAATATTCTATTCAAATTGTGGGATAATCTGTTTCTGGTATGCTCCAAAACAGAAACTTTTTTTACTTTTCCGTGTAAATCTGTCTTGTGGATAGTTTGTGACAAAATTTGTTGTAGTCCCTAAGAACAGTGTATAATCAAATGAAAGCTGACACGGGAGATGAAATAAGGAGGCAGGAGCAGAGGGAGCCTTGACCTTGTTGCTTGCAGTGATGGGTGGAACTGAAAGAGTTTGGACAGCAGGTCAAACCTGTCCAAGAGGAAAAACCTTAATTTTCTTATGTTTTTCTTAGGTGTTTGTGAGCTCGGCTAACCTTCTTGTGAATAAAGCCAAGATACAAACAGCTGAAAGGAAATACTTTTATTTCCCGTGATGATTTTATGATGGTTTCTTATTTCCAACAAGGCAGAAGAACATCAACACAGAGGTGCTAGAATTGCCTTGGACTGATTACACATGTAGGTGAGATTCACCTCCCTAATAGAGCAGAGAAAATGATATAATTGTCATCTATTGCTTTACCTATTTGGATTTTTAATTATAAATGATTAAATCAGATATCGGCTGCAAGGTGCGTGTGCACAAGTGAACGCATGTGTGGGCACATCTGATCATCTTTTTCATCAAATCAGAAATCAGTAAACTTCTGTACTATTTATGATTAAAGTACAGCAGCGATATTTTTTAAAAGTGTAGTTGTGCATAGAAAGGACTACAATGCCAAAAGTGACAGGAGAAGAATTAATGCTTTCTCCAGGCCCTTTTTCTCTTAGAAATGATTGACAAAGTAATTTTCTTCTTGTACTTTAATAAAAGTGTATGCATTATACACACCAATAAATCCTCACCGGGCCAATTACACATCATATGACTTATCTTGTCACAGCACCTAATATCCAAACAATAAATTAAAAGGTATTCTTTATATGCAGATTTGCATATGAGGATGTTTTCCAGTCCCAAGACTCAATTGTCTTATGAACACTACAACATACAAGAAAAAGAAACAAACTGGCTAGGATTTGTGACTAATAAATCCTGCCTGGTGGAACAAACTACATCTGTATGACTTACAAGCATGTGCTATATAAGTAACATTTGTTTTACATATTGAAATTATATTGGGAGATGAAATACTGAACAAATATTGAAGTGCTTCCTTTCACAAAAGCCACTCTGCACACATGCAAAGGCATATTAACTATATATATGCAGCACAATATATTTGATTTCTATTCATACCACTTTGCAATGTAAAGGGACCCTATTATAAATGAAAATCTCACTTGTTTTTCATTTCTAAGTGAGGAATTTAATGGGAGGTGGACATTTCAAAATGGGTGTGCTGTAGGTGCCTACTAGGCTTTTGAAAAGCTTTGATTAGATCTGAATATGTGGGTTATAAGAACACTTCTGGTCCGAATGCACAGGCATGGCTGTGGATTTTCCTCAATGAGGGCCATCAGCCTGTTTTGTCCTAAACTAGACTATTTAATAGTATGTAGGGAAAAAAGGAGATGTTCATCTTTATTTCTACTGTCCTAAAGCACATTGATTCAGAGCATCTAGTGCAACAGGTGCAGTCTTCCTGCCATTTTCTTGCATAGGGCAACCCCTGCTTTTTGGGGAGCAGCTTCATTGGAGGAGCAACCTCTCTGTGGACATGTGGAGGTGATGAATTAGGTCATGGTTCTGCACCTCCAGCAGGCTTGGGCAGTGCAAGTGCCTGAGGGGAAACAAATGGTACAAAATAATGGAGCTGAGATGGTTGTGCTGGAGGGAAATGAGGAAAAGATTGTGGCCTCTGAAACACAGTCCGTTTCTCATTCTGCTCCTGGGCAGTGAATCATTGTTCTTTCCCCTGCTCTGAGCTCCTGGCAAAGCCACAGTTTAGCCCTTTGTGAGTCTATGAATAGCATTACCCACTTTGTTGCACTCTTGTTGGTAAGGATAGCTTGTCTGAAAATCAATAGGTTGTTGGCTGGGTTTTTAGCATATGAGAGATATCATTATGAAAGTATGAGTGCATTGGTATTGGAGAGTGTCTAGGTTTTGCTGAGGGGACTGAAATTACACAGCACTTAGAAGCTCAACTAGCAGCCCTCTGCCCCATACATCAATAATCACCCTAGAAAGTAGACCAGAACAAATTAAGCTTCTAATTCTTGCTTTTTTAATTGATATAGTCTGTTCAGACTCAGATATGTTTAAATAACTATGCTTTTAAATTGTTTTAGACTGGTAAGATATGTCCTTCTGGGTCTAAATATTTTAGTAAAAATACTGCTTGCAGAGAAACAACATAAGACCTTAAACATTGTAGTGCAAAAGAACTGAGAAATAATTAAATAAAAGTAATTGCTCTAGCCTGGCCTCTTGTCTGGCCAATGTTTATTTGTTTCATTGAAATGGCTCCAATAAATAGGGACTGACCCTATGAGTGACTTATATTAGACCTCACCTTTCATGCAGCATGGGCCAGCATTGCTTGAGCTGCATTTTCCCAGAGACAGCAAAAGGAACTGTGGCCAGCTAAATATCCCAGCACCCTAGACTAGGGTAAGGAAAATATATGTGTTCAAAGAACACATATAGTGTGTTCAAAGAAGAAAACAAATAAAGAGTTTTTGCTCTATGTGCCAATAAAAAGAAGAAGAAAGGAAAAATGTTAATTGAAACAAGCCTTTTTAAAAATTCTTCCAAATTTTAAGGGGCGGTGGTGTTACTACGTATCTTTAGAAACTGTTATTTGGAGCTTGAGTTAGGAGACCAGTATAACAAGCCTCTTTTGCCAGTCAATAGAGAGTGAGAAAATTCTACAGAGGATGTCATCACAACTGCTGGGTTGAGATGTTCTCCAGAGTCTTAAGTGAGAGAAAAGGATGATCATCCTTCTATCTTAGGCATCTTCAGCAACGTTTCACGCTGGATGAATATCAACAAAGGTTTCAAGTGTTTAAGGCCCAGCTTAAAGGGGAGCTACAAACCTGTATTTTCCATTTGTAATGCCAGCCTCTGGATCACAGAGCAATAATCCCTGTCAGATCACACAGATGCAAATTTATGATATGTTAGCTTCCACCATCTAATCAAGAACAGTGACTAGAGTTAAGTGTGCTGCTTATACTGCTGTGTGTCACTTTCTTATTGCACCATTGACTTCAACAAGCAGTCAGCACTTCACGGGCTATTATGTGGTGGTGAAATCTCATTCCATTGTACTTGACAAGGATAATGTATTTTTGTTTATCATGGGAGCATTGTAGAATTTATGAAGTCTTTTACTGTTCATTTTCTTGCTTTTAAGGTTAGATATTTTTAGCCAGGTTTCCCAAGGAAACAAAGCTTACGCAATCACGCTGTCTGTCAGCCTCTTCCTTATAACTTCCTAACCTGGGGGCCAATTTCAGCTCTATTTGATAGAGAAAAGGTTTCAAAGACATAACGTTCCCACAAGTTCTGTGAAAACCAACGGCTTGGTAGATGAGAGAACATATCATTGCCCAAGCTGAAGTAATATCAAAGCTAGTTCAAGCCTCACTTACTCAGTTTGGCAATGGCTGACTGGCCAATTGTTGTGCAGCAGTTGGTCAGCACTAAGCAGTACTAATCACTGTCCAGGTCATCTGGCAGACAAGGAAAGTGGGGAAGGACAGCCTGGAGGTTCCTCTAGTGTTAGTTTTATCTGCGGTGTATTTGAAGAAGCCTTTTCTGTTGTCCTTGACACTCTTGCAAGAGGCTTTAGCTTTTCTAGTTGCCTCTCTACATGTTATGACAAGAGTCTTATATTCCTCCCAAGTGGCCACTGTCTGGGAGCAGAACTTTTCCCTGACCCCTAGCCTGACCCTCCCCTGTCCCAGCTCCATGCCGTTCCCTCGGGTCCTGTTGCTGTCCCCAGAGAGCAGAGCTCAGCGCCTGCCCCTCCGCTCCCCTCGTGAGGGAGCTGCAGGCCGCCATGAGGCCTCCCCTCGGCCTGCTCTGCTTTGGGCTGAACAAACCAAGGCACCTCAGCCGCTCCTCATACATCTCGCTCTCGACACCCTTCACCATTTTTGTAGCTCTCCTTTGGACACTCTCTAATAGTTTTATGTCCTTCTGATATTGTGGTGCCCTTAACAGCACACAGTACTCAAGGTGAGTGGAATAGTGGTACTAATTTGATTCAGAATATGAGGAGGAACTGCAGATATTCTGATGGAAGGGGTTTCAGAAACCAGACACCAAACAACTTTCTTACTCTTACTCACCAAACAACTTTCCCTCTTCCTTCTGTGTTTGGTTTCATGTAATAAACTGAAGATACAATAAATCTCCTTTTGGCTTAAAAATGGGGGTAGGAAGGACAACCACTGAACTGGAATGATGTGCAAAATTCTAACACTGATGTGTTAGTAAAAAAAAAAAAAAGTTTTTAAGATTGAATTGCGAACAATGGTCCAATGAAATACAAAGATTCCTTGATCTACTGGTCTATCATCCTTTCATTAGCCATAGATGGAATTAATTAGCAAATGATCCATATGGAAAATATTTCCCATTAGGTTTTGCTTATTCTTTAGCCTCCAGTAATGATATTCAATAAGTTTTCTAACAATGACACATTTGTATCAGAGGAACAGCAACACAGAACCTGTTAAAATTATTAGTCTGTTCCAGTGTCTAGTTTCCAAAAGTCCTCATAATGAGATACATCTGGGGAGGGTGCAACTAATCTCCTAATGAGTAACTGTAACAACCAGACCTTTGGGGAGATTTCTTCTTAACCCCAAACAGTCAGCAGTATGCTTGCACCCTGCAGCAAGAGCACTTATGTCCATAATGAATCTATATTTCAGTCATTTAGCAATGGATGGTCTTATTAATAATATAGATGTAATAACTCAATGTTGGGGTAAAAAAAAAAAAAGGAAAAGAAAGTGTAAGGAAGAAACTGTTACTGCACTGTGAGCACAAGGATGGAAAAATTGGAGATTGCAGATGTGACAAAAACACCAGCGTCTAATAAAATTGCTTTTATTAGCTTAATTTGCCACATATAGAGCAAATATTTAACTTGAATGAGGCATGAATTAGTAAAAAAATATGCACCGTACCATTTAAAGTGCTATACTTGAATAAAATAATGTATATCTTTTCATATGCAGTCCTTGAAGTCACACTACATACATCTTTAATTTCTTCAATTAAGAAAAAAAAAGAACAAATGGAGTTAGATTTTAATTATTCATAGTTCATTTGAGAAAAATCTTTGTAAATGAGAGGAAGGAGAGTTGTGCTATCTATCACAATGAGAAAAAGGATAGATGAAAATCCACTCTATGAACTATTTGACAATGCATAAGCTTCTGCCTTCATTAGGTACTGCAGACCGATGTTTTAAAGAAAGATCCCTATAGGAAGAGCTATTTGGGAGGCCATATTATGAAAATACCATCAAAGAAACTGCACTGCTGCTGTTGCTGGAGTACTAGGCAGACGTGTAAACTAAGTGCACGTTGATACAGCCTTACTGGGGAGTGTATCTGCAGACAAGACCTTGAAGCTTATATATAAAAAGAAAGGAATGTAAAGAACTGCCATCAGATCTATGGTCCATACAAACCATCTTTGCCTTTAGGAGTGTCCAAAAGCAGATAAGTCAGAGAATATGCCAGGAACATTGTTGGAGGCTGGCATGAGATAAAGTGTCCAAGGAAGTCCATAATCACTGGAGTTTGACTTAAATCTTGGAATATTTGTTCCTTCCAGCATAGTTTTTGTATTGTTGTTAAAAGACCCGATATTTTTGTTGTCAATAAGAAAGCAAGACTCTCTGGGTTTTACTGGATTATTGATCTCAAGACTGCTTTGTTGCAGTGAGTTCCACAGCCTTACCATGTACTGGATAAAAAATGATTACTTTCTATCAGCTTCAAATTGATTATCTTTCATTTTCATTGAATGTCTCCTTCACAAAGGAGAACAGAGCCAGCAATCTGCCTTTCTGAGCAATTCATTATATTATACATTTATGTAGGCTTTCTAGGTCTTCTAATTTGCAAAGTCAACAATCCCAGTCTTTTCACTCTGATTTTACGTAAATGACCTCTATGCTCTCACTGATTTCCAGCCTGTCTCTGAACATGTAGTTTTTAATAACTTTTTTTCAGATGACAGTTTCTGATTTGGGTACAATTTTATAATGGCACATAATTATTTCATATGCTGGCATTATATTTTTTTCTTTTTCTTTTCCTTTTCTTGTTATTAAATTGCATTTACTTGTTTAATTGCAATTGCAGGCTTTCATACATGGTCACAGTTGTAACCAAACTCTTTCCTAAGAGTTTAAAGCACTATATGCTATATGTGTAATTCAATTTCTTTCAGTTTGATGTGTATTAATTTCCTTTATTTATTTATTTATTTTTCAGCAGTGAATTTTATTTGCCATTGTGTTCATTAAGCTGAGATCTGCATAGGTTAAGTTTCTTTGATGATCTCTGCCATGGTTCCCAGTCCTCAGTTATGTAAATAATATATTGTCATCTGCAAATTGAGTTGCTTCACCGTTCATCTTCTTGTTCCAGGTGTTAATAGGTGTGTTAAATAATGCCAGACACAATGCAAAATCTCAAGGCATCTGCTGTTAAATTTTTAACTTGGCCATTAATTCTTACTTTTTTTTTTCTTTTTCTCTTTTTTTTTTTTTTGTGTCTCTTAACCATTTCTTAATTCAGACTGATACTTTGCCTCTGTATGACATTTCAAGTTATTTCAAGTTCAGTAATAAATGGTGTTAGCAACTCTGTCAAAAACCTTGCATAATTAAAGGAATCTTTTCTCCTTTACCTGTTAATTTATTGACAGACTCAAAGAATATTAATACGGTACTGAGGCATTGTTTCTCTCTGCACAAGTTTAGTTAATTAGACACTGTCCTCCCATGGTTTATCAGGTAGCCTGTTATTCTATATGCAATGATTATTTCAAACAATTCATCAGGTAAAGATATAACACTTTCCAGTGTGTAAGTTCAGCCTTTTTTAAAGTGTAGGGGCAGTGTCTGCAATCCCACAAAAATGTAATAGAGTAGCTACCTTGAAAGAGAGATTGTGTATTTTGCTATCAGCTCAGCTACTTTATTCTTAAAATCCTTTGGAAGACTTGAACTATAACCTCCTTTATCCAGAAAGTCAATCAGTACAAAGAGAGAATCAGTCAAAAAAAAAAAAAAAAAAAAAAAAAGTTTACAACACTGGTTCCCAAAAAAGCAAAGTGCTCCTACAATAAAGCTTAGGCCTTGAGCAGAGCCCAGGATAATAAAGTCTGTTCCTGATGAGATAAATGTGATCATTTCTCTGATACATCCTGTGCCTCAGCCACCTTTAGAAAGGGATATTGTGGCATCTCCTATGGGAGTGCCTGGTAGTGAGAGCTCGTGCAAAATGCACAAGGACACTTAGCAACCAACACCTTGAGCTGAGAGCACATAACGTCGCTGCCCTGCAGACTGCCAAGTCTGCCTACTAACTGCCACAGAGAATTTGGAAAGCCTTGGAAGCAGCAGAGTGCTAACCTGTTTCCTTGGGAGAATATTTTCTCCTCACCTTGCCTGAACCAGGGCAACCAAGGTTAGCGTTGATGTTCCACCTGGAACTCATCATCTGAGATGCAGCAGAGCATCCTGTCAGGTGTTTTTTGTCAGAGATGCTCTGATCTCCTCTTCGGCTCAGATTTCTTAATCCGTTTGGCCTGCTACTTTGCTCTTTGTCCTGGAGAGGCCAAAGAGCAAATATGTACTTGCTGTGAATAGTATTTCTGAGGAATGTTTTAAGATAACCTATTAGACCCAGATATTTGTCTAATCAATTTTTTTTTTTTTTTGTTGAATTACATTTTAATCTTTCTTTCAGTGTCTTAATTAATGTATATGGTGCCTAGAGCGAAGGAGGCCAGGCCCTTCCAATTAAATTGAAATTAATAGTAATAAAAAAAAATTACAGGAGAAGACAGGAAATAAATCAGAAGCATAAGGATCGAAATATATCACATTCTTCTTGCGTTTTTCTTGCCATATGTAGGAGTGCTAAGTCCATGTCCAATTTAAAATGTATTCTGGAACTCTGTCAATTTTCTACTAATGGAAAACTGCAGAACACCCCAACTCTGTAGTAGTCTCTTGGGCACACTAGACTAGTTAATTATGAGTTTCTCCAGCTGGGCTAGCCACTAGAAGGATGATACAGCTGTGTTTTAAATTTGCCACATCATGTTTATTTTCTTGGAGTTTTGCTTTGTTTCCCTGATGACTTATTTATTTATTTAATTACCTAGGACAAATTGTGCTGTTTTCAACCCAAAGGCCACCCTCATGTGTCAGCCTCTCTGACATGAGTGGATCATCTTGCATGAACAAGAAAATCTATTACACTTGTTTGTCATATTGGATCCTAAAATGTTATTGAAGCATCCGTTGTTCTTATTTTGAAGACTGGAGACTTGAATTAAAGTACTGGGACAAAAGATTATATAAAAATAGAAAACCTTCTGTGTGAAGTGTATCTGCCAGGGGATTATTGCTCCCTTTTTCACAGACCTTGCCTTGCACAGACATATAAACACTCAAATGATCACTCACAGTGTCATAGGCTACCAGCTATGGATGCTGAAGAAGAAACCAACAAAAATTAGTAACATCACCAAAAATTAACATAAGGTTTGCAGAACAACATATTGTGAAGACTGTTTTTCAGTGATGTAAGTTGTGAGTCTTCATACCCCTAGTAAATGGAAATGATCGTTTTAAAATCGGTGCAATAGAAACTTTGAATATCCTAAGTAAAATATGATTGTGGCAGCAGTTACAAAACAGTAATTTATTTTTAAAATGTTCATATCTCACTGCCTGAAATGATCACAGAAATCTGTTTTTAGGAATATAGATGTAACTCATTTTTCAGATTTGCTGGAAATATAACACACTCAGGGAAGTGTGTGTGTGTTCCCAAAAAGGTACAGCAGATCTGTGTCCTGGAAGAGCATATTCCATGGTGAGGAATGTAAACCTGAAATTACTATCTCTAAAAGCAGTGTTCCTCTAGTTTATAACACTGAGCCCTGCACATCCTTCCAGCCTTTGAGGCTGGAAGCTGGGGAATGCCTGGAGCAGAGGGAGATGGTGTAGGAGTTGTGTGCAGGTTCTCTATGCTCTCACTGATATTGCAGCTATCAGTATTAGATTTCTGTAACTCCAACGCAGACTGTGAATACATTACGTTATGATAAAAAAATATGCTCTCATACATTGTGTATGTATATGCTTCTGAATTTCTTCTTCTGTCTTATATCCACTTCACAGGCTTCTTAAACTTCTTTCATGCTGTCTTAGCAATGCAAACATTAGATTTTCTGTCTCTGTAGCCCTTGTCATTTACAGCATCCTTCCTATATCTCTTTGTCTTCTTGTTGCTTCATCTAATTGGAAAAACATGTATTTTCTACAGGCTCAAAAAAGCCTATTGTTCAGCCACCCAGGACAACTTAACAACCAGCCTGGACAAATGTAATTTAATTACTTCTTCCTCACTGGCTAAGGTGCTGACCTGCATTTAAAGATCTTGGGTGTTCTCCAACCTCATGCTGAAAAGAAAACTAGCTTCCATCTCAGTTTCTTTTAAGTGCTGCCTAACAGCAGGAAAAGAAAGGATGGCTTTGTTCAACCAACCATTTTCTCAGCTTCTACCTCTGTCTTGTTCTCCAAGTGTCTCTCCTTAGCAAAATAATGACAGTGATGACATACACTGCAAAAGAAAAAGAAAAGCTACAGTTCTTTTCCAGGAAGCAAATTTACAGACATTTTCTTTGGGAAAATCACCTGAAAACAGTGTACCCAGACTTCAATTGATCTTTAATTTTCTTTCTAAATGTGGATTATTTTTTCAACTTCATTTAACTCCAAAATGATTTTCAAAGCATCAGTTCCTCCTGGCCCTCTCCACCAGTGGTGGCTGCTCAGGGACCTTGCCTGGAGCTTCAAGATTTAGTGAGAGAAAATCAGGGACCACATTTCCTTGTCTCTGTCAGATCCACTATGGACCCAGAGGAAGTCCCCTTATAATTCCTGGCCTCTCTACAACCAAGGCATTCTTCCTCACCCGTGGACTCAGTTTGAGAGCTGGTTGAGTGAAAACCACTCTTGTATTGAGAAAACCCTTAATCTCTGGTAACTACTTCATTTCCAGAGGCTGCAAGAAAACTTGCCTGGTTCATTATCATCACAGGAAGATGCTATTTTGAAAACAAAATTCTGATTTTCTGATATCCACTCCCAGGAGGGAAATTACATCTGAAAGGAAAAATAGCTTATGGGTTGCAGGGTCTGATTCGGACTTTGTGGAGGAGAAATGGCATGCCCTATCAGTAATATCCTCTGTAGCCTTGGTCAGGTCCCTTGGGCTTTGTCTGCCCCACAGCTCATGCAGACCATTGTACTCAAACTAGCACTAGTTACGGCTATATTGAGTAGCTATCATTTTACAATCAGATCTGGCTGTAATTCAAACGCATGGATCTGCCTCTTGGCCTGGGTTCATAGGTGTACTTAAAATCAGTGATTTTAAATCAGTTATTGAAATCAGTGCCATTTAGACTTCCAAATGACTCTTGCTGTCTGGCTCCAGGCAATCAGAGTAATGTGCTCTGCAGTGCTCCCTGCAATCCTGGTCTTTCACACCCCTGCATTTGGAATCTGAGTAGGGCTGTGCCATAGCCCCTTCTAGACTCCAAGATGGGATCTCCTCTAAGGTGGGGACATGGTGAGGGAAGGGGACCATGCAGTCAGTGTCCTTCCCAAGCTGCCTTGCTCCTTGGTTCAGATACAAATCTCACCGACTGCTGTAAAAGGGAGTTGCTAACATCACACTCTCAGTCTTGCAGCTGTGTGGGGAGGAAAAATCCATTAAAGTTTGTGATATGCTGATATACTATGGTTCTGGGAGCCACAGAAGTACCTAAGATAGACAGCTAATTGTTACAATTTTGGCAGCATATCCCATGGTGAGGCACACTGTGAGCTCTCTGAATCCCTCCCTCTCCCCCCACACTTCATTTAATAGATGATTTTCTAGAGCTATTCAAAATATACAACTTTATTGTTTGCTATATTCCATAAACCTGGGGTCCTAAATTGAGAGCGAAGCCCCGTTGAGCATCACACTGTCCAAAATGATCTTAAAAGATGTTCACACACTGCCCTCATGAGCTGACTAAATAAGCTAAGAACTGAGCATGTTTTGTCATTGCAGTTTTATTGATGAGCTGAGGCTCAGAGACCAAGGTCACACAGCAAGGCTCTTCACAGCGAGGACCTGAAACCACTGCCATCCCAGATCCATGGTCAGGCACAGAACTACCCTCCTGGTACTCTTTTATTTTATTTTTTAAAATGCAAATAAATAAATGTTGAATTCCAATTGATCCCAGCTGTTGTCAAAAGTATGTATAATTAATAATTGTTTTTCACTGCATTTTACCATCTCCTTTTCTTGGAGCATCTGTAATGTGCAATGCATTTAAAATCATTCGAGGGGCCCATAGTCATGCCGTGGAGACTTGGTGAAGTGGCTACATCTATACAGCAAACTAAACAGTGCTAAGGCTTTTGGCTCTGGATGTGGCAAGATTGTACTTGTTCTCTACAACAGTATAGTTTCATCCAATATACCCACTGGGAATAGACAATAGCCCATGCTAACTTCTAAACTGCGTCTGCAAGTTTTTTTTTGGAGGAGAATGCTAATCAGCTTCTGGCAAAAGCATGCCACACACTGTTCAAGCCTTTTAACAGGACAGACAATTGAGTTCCAGGCCCTGTGCCCCAGCACTGTTTAATTCAGATGTACAGACGTAGCCAGTAGAGTGAGTTTAAATATTTCAAATGTAGATTCTTTTTGTCCTATGCATGCGCCATCCTCAGACAGCTCCTGTTGGGTTTCTGTGCTTTAGATCAAGATAATGGCTGAAGGAGTCAATGCTGAAATTCACCTATATTCTCTACGTGGCTTTGAAAAGCCAACCCAATTCTTAGGACAGAAAAAAAAAAAAAACACAATCTAAAGAGAAAGAATATGAGATAATTTTAGACCTTCTGCACTATGATTGCTTCAAGCGGTGCAAAGTTGTAATGAAAAACTATGTTCTCTTGTGCTCACACGCAGGCATAGATACACGCAGAGAAAGTATGTAACTGATATAACAAGAAGCCTAGTGCTAGCTGGTGAAAAATGTCACATTTCATAGCTTTCACATAATAGCCATCTTTTTTTTGAAACTGAAATACAACATCTAAATGTTAGCCTGCTACACAGGTATCTTCAAATCCCTTTCTGATTTTTTTTTTTTCATGGGTTATTGTTCACTACATTGCATTTTTCATTTCCACTTGCTGTGATATCATGGCATTTGATTTTGTTCTGGCCAAGAGGCCAAGAAGCTCAATTCAGTGCCCGGTGTTTCATTGGTCCATGGATTTGCCACTGAGACACCGTGGATGATTGATGTAGCAAATGTCTCACCTGGCATGCAATAGGAATCCATAACCCCCACTAGGAACTCATTCTCCACCTGGTTTGGAGCCAGGAGTACAAATCTGTTCTCATACTGATGTCTTCTGGATCTGTGACCCAAAGCCTTAGTATATCTACGTTTTTTTTTTTTGTTTTTTTTGTACTTAAAGTTTTCGTGTCAGGGGACCTTCTTTAATATATTTCTTTCATGGCTGAGAGAAATGAGATCCTTATTTATTTTTATGACAATGTATGTAGCTTTTTCATCTCGAGTTTTTTAGCTGTGACTAGTACCTTTATATATAAAGCAGCACAACATTCCCCTCCTTCTACCTTTCTTAATGGAAAAGTAAATGCTTATTCTTTCCTTCTACCTGATGCATGCCTTCAAAATACTATAAAGATATGAACCCGATGGAGTTTCTAAATTATAAAGCA
Source organism: Aythya fuligula (assembly GCF_009819795.1). Taxonomy (NCBI): domain Eukaryota; kingdom Metazoa; phylum Chordata; class Aves; order Anseriformes; family Anatidae; genus Aythya; species Aythya fuligula. The sequence goes on along the minus strand of NC_045561.1, from coordinate 111,148,010 downwards.
GGAGTTCTTTTATATTACTGTGAATAACAACTGGAATTCTAGTTCTTTATAATAAGTTATTTATTCTCCATTTTGAGGTTTTATCCACACCCCAGGAGGTGGCCATGTATATTTCAACAGGTGCTGCATCAAGATTGCTATGATACTCTCAAACCATATTAGATTGTATCCAGTGGAAAGAAATGAATTTGAGAGCAAGACTTACAGGCTGATGAAAAACGAAAATCTTTTCTCTTGTTGAATGCAAAATTTTCTATTAGGTTCATAGCTGTTATCAGCATCAGCCTCATGTAAATACATATTTATGATCTAATACACAGCACTGGCAGTATGTCTGGGAGAACAGGTATCTATGTAGTGTACTGTGGCCAGAAAATTTACAGAAGCTTTCCAAATCTTCTGAAAAATATAACAATAGAGTTCAAAAGGCACTGAGGTGGTGGGCAGGAGGAGGCATTGCACTGGGATCACCAGAAGCCATAGTTATTTGTTTGCTTTTAAGGAAAAGTGAGCACAACTGTTTCTGATTCATGAGTAGAAGTCAGGAGAGATAAAGGCATGGAAAATAAACGGTATATGATCATAAGGGGAGCAAGGGCAAGTGATGTTGGAGGAAAAAAAAATCTAGATTGAACGGTCCCAGATTTCCACGAAATGCAATCCTGATAAACTGTAACACTGTGTTAAAAAAGAGGAAGTATGTTATTTTGAAATGGCTTCTAATGTGATAAAGTTAATTTGTGTGAAAGTTTCAGTGTATGGCTCCTATAGCCTGCTTCACCAAACTATATGAGCACTGCACAATCTTCAATGCTAAAACCTCAGAAATGCTTTTGTCCTCATCTCTGTAAACAAAGAATGGAGACCCACAGAGGGAAAGGGGCCATTTCCACAGAGTAACTTCAGATGGGGTGTCAGATGCTTTTTACCTTGTGTGCCTAGTCTGCACTCTTCTTGAGGTCTTGGTTCTCTTTGTCTTATGTTGCCCCTTACTCATATAGCCATAAAATGATCCACAGAAGAGAATAACCTCTCAGAAGATGTCATTTTTAAATTTATTTTTTATTTTTATTTTTTTTAACAAAGCTTTAGACCATCGCCTTTACGCGTCCATCAAGAATGGACACAGAAAAGTCTACATCTGAGCCTGCTGGGGCTGGACATATGCACAAAGAAATTCATTGTAGTGGAAGTCTGGAAAGGATTATTGTCAAGTAAGGTTGCTGGGACCTTTCAGTCCTCCCAGCAATACAGTAAGATTTTTGGCCGTTTCTGCTTTTATAGTTAGCTGCTTTTTATACATACATATATCCACATACATATAAAATATGAAATATATAATTTAATTTTGATTTTAATTTGGTAAGTGCAGATGGCTCTGTTTCACAACAGCTAAGATCTCAAGAATGATAATAGCAAAAGCCTTATGTCTCTGTCTGTTTGACAGAGTACAGGAACCACTTTTTCTAGACAATTTTCTCCAGCTACCTACTTCTCTCCCAACAAATTTCCCAAACTGTACTGAATAGTTGGGGCGGACTTTAAGATGAAGGATCTGAATTTATGTACCTGTAGGCAGATGCCTACAGATAATAAGCTAACCCTTATAAGCAATCGAGAGATAATCAATGCAGCCAGTGTAGCTTACAGAACCATTCCTCTGGCCAGCAGATAGAATTGTGATTCAGTTGCCCATGCAGACATCCTGTGACCTCTGAAATGCCCTAGGCTATTGCACCTACAAGGCTAGGAGACTTTGGATCCTTTGCCAGCCCTGTGAGGACTTCATGTGTCATTAGATGCCAGTACGTATGCCTGTTAAGCTGCCTAAGCATGGGTGTCTGGTGTCATCTCAAGTGCTGTGGGGTACTGGACTCCTGTTTCCTGTCACCAGTCTTATGGTGTGAGGATTCTGGCCCGTTTAGGGTCTTCTGGGGTTGTAAGGTCTGAGAAACCTCTGCTAAGGAACCTGAGAAGCACCTCCCCACCCTTCTCTTGGGAGCTGCATCTAAATAGTTTCTGCTTGACCTATGTTCACCTATATGACTATAGGCAGTCAAACCTGTGCTTTGCTATGTAATTTGTTATTTAGTCCCTGCCTCTTTCCTGCACCTGCCCCATCACTGTGGTCCTGTCTGGTAAGCTGGGATCTTGATTCTTAATTCTTAATTCTGTTTTCCACCATTGGACCTACTGTGCCAGCCTTGCTGGGATACCACTGGGATGTCCTCTTGCTGGGTAGATCTTTGCCCTGCCTGCCTTTCTTTCAGCTCCCCTTCACTTGTGGGACAGAATCACTTGCTGCTCCTTTGTACCTGTGATATATTGAGTCCCTGGGATATCTCAAATGACACTCTGTGTAGACGACTCAGTTTGGACCTCTCTCTACTTAAGAGTGTGCTAACAATTCTGTAGGTGCTATTGTTTGTACTAAGGAGGAATTTGGTTGTCCTTCTGAGACTGCATCTATTAAATCCTAGGGAATCTCAAATGAGTATGTAGACTGTTTAAGGGCAACTGAAAGAGCCTACAGTGTCAAACGACCAGGAAGCTGAAGTTATTCCAGGTTGTCTCTGAAAGTGGACAGGCACGATCAGTTTTAGGGAATGACTGAAAAGTGGCAAACAGCAGAAGCATAGAAGCTCACTCTATCAGAGGTAAACTGACTTAACACTTTTGAGAAGCCTTTTAAATTAATTACATTTTTTTTTTTTCTCTTGCAAGAAATCTAGGAGATATGCTGAAACTTTACATAAATTATAGGCAGAATTAATTTTTACTTTGGGTCAAGGAATCTCTTTTCCTACTCATCTGAAATGTGCAAGATAATAAAATATAGGATTAATGTGCCTTAATGAAACTTCAAACATACATATTTATGCATAGGTTTTAGCATAATGCTATACAAAAGAAAATTTCCAATGAAATAATGAAAAAAACAGCTAATCTTTGCATTGTTTTTCTTTCCATTTCTCTTTTCTTTCCTCTTTCTTTCTTCTGTAACTTGGGGCACTCATCCAGCAATTATTTAAGCCTCATGCCTATTAATGTCATTGGGGCTACTCATATGAATAAAATTAAATGAATACCTAAGTGCTCTTCAGAACTGAGACTTCTATAGCCAGTAACACAATATGCATGAATATTTATTTAGATTCGCAGCATCTGCTCTGCTTGGCTGTAGTGTCACCCATAGTATTTCTGGGAAAGGGATTTCATTTGCTAAAACACTTGAGGAAAAGCAATACTTTTTGAAGGACTGAGAATCCATTTTGGTTTCAAGAAACTGACTAAGTTTCCCAAATCTCTTCTATCTTCTATCTCTTCTATGGTCATACGCATGCCTCTTTCTTGGTTAAGGACAGTAGACTCCACCAGGCTTAAAGTGGACTGCTTAAAGCTTGGGTTGAGCTTGTCTAAGACAGTAATGTGGGTCTACCTTAGCATACATTGTAGTCTCCCCAGACATCTCTCCAAAAGAAATGGATGGAAAAGTGTAAAATATGCCTGATGGCGCCTGAATACAAACCCCATAGGAAAGTGGTAAGGTGATAATGTGGAAATCCCACCATTCTTTGTAGGGTCTGGAACCCATCACTACCCTCTTTCTTTGTCCTACCAGGAATCATGGAGAATTCCAAAATGCTATTCTGTTACAGGTCTAGAGATTCTGTCCTGCTTTATGCCCCTGTACCATAGGTCCTTGCTGGGGCTCTGTAAACACTTCTATGGTTTTCTGGGTGCTAGAGAGATATGAAGAAGAAGCCACAAAAGTGTGGCTTCAGTGAAATGTGCATAAAAGCACCAAAAAAAAAGAGGAACCAAAAGGGTGAGTATAATACAGACCCAATTTCTAAATAGGTCTGTTTCATAATGCAGCAAAGGGAGAGAAAACAAAGAAGAGTATATGAAGTGAAGGTGGGCATTGTGATGAACAGTGCAATGGACAGGTTAAAATCAAAGCTTGGCAATTCCCCATTCCTCCTTTATGTAAATACTAAGATCCACATGCAAAGAAAGATAATAATGTAGAAAGATATCTGTTATTCAACAGTGGTTATTTTCTGTTGGCCTAATTAAATTTTAAAAAAGTTCAAGTCATCCAGTCAGGAAACAGTGTCAAGTGACATAAGTGCCCTTTAAATCCTGTGAGAAAAGAATTGCAAATAATGAAGAAGCTAAATCAGCTTTCTCCATCTTGGGGATTTTTTTTCCACAGAGATGACTTAGTGAATATTTGCCAGTAATAGATATGTTTGTAGGAATCAGGGCTCATTTGCCTGCTGTCAGGAATGAGGCTTGTGAATCACAACGGTCACTAAATCATAAGGATACTGTTCTCAGCTTGTGGGCAAAGCTGTCTCCTGTGCACTCTGCAAGGTCATAAAACTGCAGAGGACTGTTCATGTCTAATCTGACCTCCGTAACACTGACAGACCATTGAGTTTTATTCAGCAATTTCTGCTTTTAGTCCATAACTTCACAAGTAAGTAGAGTATAGTGGCCTCTTGTTAGTTTTAGACTGAGCAGAGAGGTCAATAAGTAGCCTGAGGCTGAGGAAGATCTGTCAGGGAGGAACTAGGTAGAGGTATGGATTAAATGCACTTAATCCCCTTCACAGCAAGGGAGTGATTAGTCTTAGGTCTATTCCAGCCACTGGCTTCTTTAATATAGAGATATGGTTATAATTTAATTTAGAGTTACATATTGAATCTTAACACTTTGTTTCAAGACCAAGAATAGGACTAAGTCTTTATTTGGATTCCATTTATTTTAATGATGGTATGATGTTTCTGAGTATCAAATCTGTCTGAACTACTTCTGGTGTGACATTAGAAGAGATGACAGAGTAAGAAAGGCAAAGGCAAGACACAGGTAGCTGGAGTTTGTACAAAATACATGTCTGCAAGGTTAAGAACAACCTAGCTGTACATCAATTTGGGTAGGCACAATCCAGGTGTACCTGGGAACTGGCTCTGTACATAAACTTATGTATCTTTGTAGCTTTAGGGTGAGCTCTGTGTTACAGCAATAAAACTGGGTACAGGGCTTCCATGTGAGGGAGGGCTTCCAATCCATAGGGCCAAATTCTGTTTTGTAAAGCTCCTTTAGCTCTATATATTTAACTGATGTTAATGCTTCAGGTTTATAGTGCTCTGATTTAGTCTAAATTAAATATCTTAGCCAAAGTCTGTGTTTAGAGAATGAACATGCCAATGCCATGTATCTAGGGGTTGTGGTTTAACCTGGCAAGAAGCTAAGCACCACAGCCTTGTACAGAGGCCCCTGGCAGAGCAGGCTGTCCCCCTGCAGCCCATGGGTCCCACATGGAGCAGATCTCCACGCTGTAGCCCGTGGAGGAGCCCCTGGTGGAGCAGGAGGACGTGGCCTGGAGGAGGCTGCAGCCCATGGAGAGCCCCCGCAGGAGCAGGCCCCGGGCCAGAGCTGCAGCCCATGGAGAGGAGCCCACGCAGGAGCAGGGGGTCTGGGGGGAGCTGCCGCCCACCCGTGGGGGACCCGTGCTGGAGCAGTTTGCTCCTGGGGGATGGACCTCGTGGGATGGAGCCGTGTAGGAGCAGTTCTTGAAGAGCTGCTGCCTGTGGGCAGCTCCTGTAGGCTCAGTTTGGGAAGGACAGCGTCCCGTGGGAGGAATCCTGCGACCATGAAGGAGCGACGGAGAAGGAGCGTCAGGGATTGACTGCAGCCCCCATTCCTGTCCCACTCAGGGGGAGGAAGTGGAAGAGGGTGTATGGGGGGAGGGTGGTTTTACTTTACTTTACGTTTCTCACTGCTCTAGCTTGCTAGCAATAGGTAATAAATTACATTAATCTCCCTGTGCTGAGTGTGTTTTGCCCATGATGATAACTGATGCGTGATCTTCCTGTCTGTATCTCAACACTTGAGCCTATTCCCATCGTTTTTAATCCCTCTCTTCCTTTGAGCAGGGGGAGTGACAGAGTGGTAGTGGTGGAGTTCAGCTGCCCAGCAGGGTAAAACCACCACACCTCCTCACAGGGCAGTATGAGAAGCTGTAAAATCCTTGAGCCAGTGTAAATGCTGCTCTGTGACAAGTAAAAGATCAGTGTGTTATCAGCATTATTTTTCTCCTAAATCCAAAACACAGCAATATATAAGCTACCATGAAGAAAACTAACTGTGTCTCAGCTGAAACCAGGACACTAATATAGAATTTGTCTTTAAGTCTGGACCAATCTATATGACTGCTCAAAGTTTTATCCAGGCATGTTTGCAATTATGCATGAATTTCAGCATATTAGCACAGTGGAGTTAGGGTAAGTCTTAAAGAAACAAGTATAGGGCTTTTTTTCTGATGTTCGCCATAGTTCATAGGCATTTCCTGACACATAAGCGAGTGCACCTTGAAGTTAATAATGATGAGGGAATCGTGACCTGAATCCCTAGGCTTCTCAATTTAACGGATGAGTCTAAGAGATAATTCTGAAAAACAGTGAAAGGTGTTTTAGGAGCATTGCTTTGCATCTTATCCAAAGCTCTTTTCACAAGGCAGGAAAGTGCAGTGATAGACTCAGCTGTGCTGTTACACTAAGGCTGTCAGGGTTTAAGCATCACTATAATGTGTCATGAGGAACGCTGTACCACTTGCATTGGAAATATGTCAAAGCTCTTTCTTTCTTTCTCTCTCTCTCTTTTTTTTTTTTTTTTTTTTTTTTTTTTTTTCTCTTGAGCTGTAGAAGACAGGAGCATTTGTAAGCCATGAAGCACAAAAGACAAAACAAAAGCATTTTTATTACTATAATTGAGAATTTGGAAGAGGGGAGTTAAGTGCTTGTACCTAATTGTATGGCAATTACCCTGTTTAATCCAGCAACAGGCTTCTTTCAAGCCTTGTCACTATACCTATGTGGAAGAATCTCATTTTAACACTTACAGAAGACTTGTCACTTTGGATATTAAGCACAATAAAGCTTCTCATTTCCACTACCTGATTTTTCCATACATCTGGGATCATCAGAAAGATAAAGACAGACAATGCAGAGCGTGGCCTCATTAATGAGACTGTACCAAGAATGAATAGGACTCAATGTCTACAGTATTTACAAACAAGTAAGACACATGAGTTATTAGTGTCTGATTGCTTACCTTACTAACATTGCTCATATGTTCCTTGATAGTGTTGTAAGCAAGCTCTTCAGCATCTTTATTGTGTTTCTCCTCTCAAAACTCAGGCAGAGTGAAGTGCTGCTGTCCCTGTTTTTTGAAGAGAAATGAAGTCCAGTAAGAATATGACTGGCCTTTCAAGGATATTACTTCTAACTTAAATCAATAGGAATGAGGTGTCCATGTTGCTTTGAGGATCTGAGCAAATTACCCAAGGTCACGTGTAAGCTCATCAGGATGGTGAACTCCAACCTGAGTCCCAGGCAAGTCCCTTAATGGTTTAAGTCTGACCCTCCTAGGGGTCACTTACACATACTCTGGTTTTGTTTTCACTTTCTGTCTGAACAACATAGCTGTCCTTTTGTATTATACCTATTTAGGAATGACTGATATATTATGTTCTTTCACCCCTTGCTTCTGCATGTGAAGAATATAGGCATGTCCATGTTGTACAGTTCATCTGGTACCCTCCTGCCCCATGCTGTGTGATGTCCTCACTCACCTCTTGACAGCTGGTATGGAAGGACACTAGGATGCTTTCCTATTTGTATCATGATGCAGGCTGCTGTCGGTCTTATTTTATTTCTAATAGTTCAAAGTGTTCTGTCATGTCAAGATCATGGAACATCTTGAGATGTACATAGGGATTTCTGCTACTCCACTTGAGTGGTTTAAACCTTTCCTTTCTGCCTGTGCTCACTGTTTCTCGTTAGATAATACTCTGTTTGAGCCTGATGAGATAAACTGTGGTGTTCCTTAACACTCCACGCTGGCTCCTATCCTCTTTAGCCTTTATGTACTGGGATTCCACTTCCTTCTGCTATAAAAATTTGATATAACCTAAATGCTCCTCCCAGCTCAGAAGGCAGTTAGGTCCTTTATGTTTTTGCAATGCTAGCATATCCCGGCAGTGTCATCTTTACACCTCTTCAAGGTATGCTGGACATTCAAGGCTACACATTTAAAAACTGTCTCAAGCTCAGCTTCCATAAAGTAAAGATTCTGCTAACTGACAAACAGACATACTCCTTGCTTGTGGGTTATTTCTGCATTTTAATGCTAACTTGGTTAATCACTTTAATGATAATACAGTACCTTGTATTTTTAGAATGCCTTGTTTCCCAAAGGATACTGAAGTACTTTGCAAGCTCAGTCTAATCTAATCTGTCTCTTCCCCCAGCACTGAACACCAGATTCCTTTGGGATGGAAGACGGTGGCAGAGAACGTAGAAAAAATATTACTAAAGAATTTGGGATGCAAACTCTATACAAACAGAAAGAATTACCATGCACTCCTTGTTATCTTGATGGGAAGTGGGGTCCAAAGCCACCCAGAGAAATGCTGATGTTTGGTCACTGTTGTTGCTGACAGAACAGTTACTGAGTCAGAAATAAGAAAGAGGACAGAGGAGTCCTGGAGGAGGAGAGGAGATGGGGAGGCATAGCTGATGTCCTAAAGCAATGGGAGGAATCCTGTGAGGTGCCAAATACTACCAGTTTTCTGAAGTGATGCTTGGTTGTAGTAAGATGCAATGGACAAGAGTAATTGTGAATAATTAATTGGGACTTTCATTCTCCAGCTTACAAATAAAGTTCATTTTTGTTCAAATTGACTCCAATGCAGTAATTTCACTCTCTCCTTGAGGAAATGTAAACTGCTGTTGTATCTTCTTGTCTCTGATCTTTGGCACTGCCGGATACTAACTGCACTCAGCCTGTATGTACTTAAACTCACTTCTGTCAATATGATGCATTTTCATAAAGAAAATCCTTATTTCAGAATTTGGGTGAACAATGCTCTCATGTTCATATATGAGTGATAAAGGCACAATATGGTTAGACTGAATTTCACTCTGTAGTTTGCTAGCAATTTCTTTCTCACCACTGTTCCTTGGAGCTCAACTAAGTTGATTATTGCACTTTAGATCTTAATATCTGTGGCTTTTTCTTGCTGTGTAAGAGGGACAAATGTGCCAGTGAATGATGATCCAAACATATTTTTAGCTTGTCATTTAGTGTAGCTATAGTTATCTGACCAAGAAAGTATCAGCAAACAAGACAGGTAATCACTAGTCATCTTAATTATTGTAATAGCACATCCAATATTCAGGAATAGCCTGACTGCACTGTCCTGTATTTATTTCATTACTGACAGTGACAAAGATCTTTAAAGCCGTGTGATTAATTAATGCTTTTACCAATAACTTCAGTATTTCTGCTGCTGGGAAGGGAAGTTATGACAGTGAGGTTTCAGTCACTTATAGCTTCTGGTATATTCTCCTTTTTCTTTTCTTTTTTTTTTTTTTTCTTTTCTTTTTTCTTTTCTTTTCTTTTCTTTTCTTTTCTTTTCTTTTCTTTTCTTTTCTTTTCTTTTCTTTTCTTTTCTTTTCTTTTCTTTTCTTTTCTTTTCTTTTCTTTTCTTTTCTTTTCTTTTCTTTTCTTTTCTCTTCTCTTCTCTTCTCTTCTCTTCTCTTCTCTTCTCTTCTCTTCTCTTCTCTTCTCTTCTCTTCTCTTCTCTTCTCTTCTCTTCTCTTCTCTTCTCTTCTCTTCTCTTCTTTCCTTTCCTTTCCTTTCCTTTCCTTTCCTTTCCTTTCCTTTCCTTTCCTTTCCTTTCCTTTCCTTTCCTTTCCTTTCCTTTCCTTTCCTTTCCTTTCCTTTCCTTTCCTTTCCTTTCCTTCCCTTCCCTTCCCTTCCCTTCCTTCCCTTCCCTTCCCTTCCCTTCCCTTCCCTTCCCTTCCCTTCCCTTCCCTTCCCTTCCCTTCCCTTCCCTTCCCTTCCCTTCCCTTCCCTTCCCTTCCCTTCCCTTCCCTTCCCTTCCCTTCCCTTCCCTTCCCTTCCCTTCCCTTCCCTTCCCTTCCCTTCCCTTCCCTTCCCTTCCCTTCCCTTCCCTTCCCTTCCCTTCCCTTCCCTTCCCTTCCCTTCCCTTCCCTTCCCTTCCCTTCCCTTCCCTTCCCTTCCCTTCCCTTCCCTTCCCTTCCCTTCCCTTCCCTTCCCTTCCCTTCCCTTCCCTTCCCTTCCCTTCCCTTCCCTTCCCTTCCCTTCCCTTCCCTTCCCTTCCCTTCCCTTCCCTTCCCTTCCCTTCCCTTCCCTTCCCTTCCCTTCCCTTCCCTTCCCTTCCCTTCCCTTCCCTTCCCTTCCCTTCCCTTCCCTTCCCTTCCCTTCCCTTCCCTTCCCTTTTCTTTTCAATATAAGCTTTCTGACTTTTATAAAGATCACATTCTCCATGTTCACATTAAGGAAGAGACAATGTTCTTAGCCCTAGAAACCCCCTGGCAGCTTTTAGTGAGTGCAATTCTAGTGTAGGAGCAAGAGGTGCTGATATTTCACTCCCTCTCAAGGTTGGCTGTAAGGTCTAGAGTCCAGGAAGATGTGTGGATGATAAGCAGGTTACAAAGAGCCCTGAACAGTTCATGCAGTCATAGAACTATTTTAGATTGTACCTGAGATCATTCATCTTCCCATTCATCTCCCTTTGCTCCAGGTGCTATAAATGTAGCAAGATACCTTTTTCTTTTTCCCTTTCTCTTTCATCAGGTAACATAACACATAGTCCACAGGCCTACAGCCTACCTTACATCTCTAGTGTCTGTAAGGGGGAATTATCTAATTCAGCCTTTACAGAGACATGCTCAGTTACTCCTTTGATGTTCTCCGTTGGTTGTGTATGATGGTAAATGTACCCAGCACTGTTTTCTGGCATGGAAGTCAGGTAGCACAGAACAGACTGTGGTCAAACTATTGAACTCTAACCATCAAAAATATGGTCACTGTGTGCAAACAGCCTGCTAGGAGTGGTTCCTGGATCATGCTAATGCCTGCACTGTGCCTTGGAGTCATTTGAGCTTGTTCATCCAAGCCAAAACCACGCCAGACACTATTGTAACAATTGAGTAGTATGGATTTTGTACCATAGGTAATTACTGTAGACATATTCATTAAGACAATGATCAAGATTTGTTAGTATAAATCACTCCATTGCCCTGAACTCAGTTTGTAACAAGGAACTCGGATCAAAATAATCTTCTCTGTATTGCCAATGAGGCAAAATATGCAGGAAAGCAAACTGAGCTGCTTAAGGATAGTTTCGTTTAAAATATGATATTGGCAAATCAGGAAAACATGCAGAAGACAGCTGGAACTGACAAGGAACATGTGGCCATTTCTCCTGCCATCCAAGTAAGAGTATGGGAAAAATTAATTTTCAGTACAAACTGAGCCAAACTGAAGGGATTATCAGTGAAAATAATTTTTGGAAAGAGGGGTTATTATGTGTTAAATTCTTGTCTTATCTGAAATGCTGAGATTCATAAGATGGGATGGATAAATGCTCACAGTCTGGACATGTCCTTCAAGCCTGGTTGATAGCCCCACAGGAGGAAAAGTAAAGTATCAATGCAGAACAGAAAATGTCACTCATTAGTTTGTAATTAATGACAAGTGAGATAGGATAGCAAATGGAAGTGTGGGAGTGCTCGTGGGAATTCTTCTATGGTTCTTCTAAAAATATCATTTAAGTCTTTATGTTTCTGAATTATAGTGGAGCAATTGTATTGGCTAAATCACCAAATTTACCATGATGTTGATCATGGTAAATGTACATCATGTACATCACTGGCTGTATTAAAAGGGTGTCTAGGAATCTCAATTAAAATTTGTTCCCAGTGTACTTGGCCTTGTGTGTAGCAAAGGGCGAGGTTAAAAAAAGGGGAAGAGAAAGCACTTATGCACTTATTTCCTAATTCTACAGATGCACAGAGGGACTACATTATTTATTTATTTATTTATTTATTTATTTATTTATTTATTTATTTATTTTTTCTTCCCAAGGTCAGGCTGGAAGTCTGTGGCAGTGTTTGAGAGGAATTCTTTCTCTGGGGACTAATTCAGTCTCTTACCTGTAAGACCATCTTTCTTTCCTGCACTAACAGTTAAACACCATAACCTGTGTTTTCAGTGTCACACTAAGAAACACTAACCCAGTTAAGTGAAAAAAAGGTGCCTAGGAATGATTGAAACTGAGCATTATCTTTGTCTCGATCAAGGACAAAATGTAAATCTTCACTGAAGGTGTGAATTCATAGCAACAAATACTCACAGTAAGAAAAGCATTCAGGAGATAAATGGAATTTATCTGACAATATAAGTTCAAGCTAAAATCTAAAGTAATGCAGTGAACAATGTTTAACAAGATTTCAGTGACTCCTGGTGCCTTTATAATCTGCCTAGTCTTTTGAAAATGTTTCCTATATAAATGTTTATCCCAGCTGTCTAGTGAGATTAAGAGCTTTTCTCCTTGAGTACCATGTTCGCTGGCAGTCTAGGATTTATTTGCATTGGCAGTTGCTCTGGCATCAAAGGTGTGGTCATTGCTCCAAGCCATTGTCTTCAAGGGGTCATCCAGATACCTCCCACAGAACCAGTCATGTCTTATCTCTTCATTTTTGGAGAGCTAAATCTTAATGCCTATTAGAGTGAGCATTTAGTCAATGGTCAGTCAGGCCTGTTGTGCTTTAGAGTTAGTTCACACATTGTACTTGAATCTTGACCTATGGAGCAGGAATCATTTGCCTTGCAAGAAGTGCCTCATGCCATCTGAGGTGCCCTCCAGCATCTGCTGCTGCTGCACAGGCTCGCAGGTGAGATGCAACCTACAGAAGACCTGTGTCCTTCTGGAGTGGCAGGTGGGCCCAGAGGAGGATTCTTGACAGCACCTGAAACAACACAAGATGTTTATGTTTAGGTGGCCCAGGGGCTGGGCATTTAAATCTCTTTGTAGACATCACTGACTGCACTGAGTAGCAGAATGATTCAGTTATCTAAACAGGACTTGTAAATGACATGTTGAGAGATCATAGCATGTCCCCTAGCATGTCCACACTAATAATTTCTCTTGCAATATGGGTCTCTTGCAGGTCATATGCAAAGAGGAGTCAATTCTGGAATTTCTTTTTTAAAAACTGCTGTGGTGGGACTCTAGTGTGGGACTTAATCAAGGAATTTAAACACCTTCACAGGAAACTGGTGTTGAATAGTAACTCCAAAATTCAGGTTCAGCTCATTCTCTTTTGTCTTCTTTTTGTTTCTTAAACCCATAAATTAGGACTCTTGACTGGCTGGATCTCTATTTAAAGTATATCCTTGGCTTAGGCATGAGTTATTGGGTTGGATGGGGGAATTGAAGGGTAAAGCACTGTACAGTATCTTAAATGGGATGTGAGACTAAATTATTGGAATCATCTGCTCTATATTGAAGCTAATAGCGGGTTTTATAGCATTGAAGGTAGGAAGCTGCCATGTAAATGCAGAATTAAATCAGCATTTTAATCATATGCTTATGTGAAGAGTGAAAATTGTAAATATCAAGGATACTAAGGTGGAATTGAATATTTGCTCCTAACAATTAAAGAAAGACATTTTGGCAGTGCCAACAATTTAGTAACCTGGAGCATAAATCAATTTATAAGATACGCAAGAAGTGAATTCACTGGGGCAGGTTATCCCATCACAACTAATACAAGATTTCTTACCCTTCATCCAAAGCCGATGATTCTGTTTACCATCAGTGGGGACCTCTGACTAAATCAAGAGAGCAAATCTTCTACGAAATATTCAAGATGGAGAAATTTTCCTTCAGCTTTGGGCAAAACTCGCTCCTGTGTCTGAGCAATGATTAAGTTGAAACAATACTTTTTCTATGTTATGAAGTATAAATTGAGTGATATCTTCAAAAATAGGTCTCTGTTCCATTAATCAATTCTACCTTGCCAATGGCATTTGTAGGGTTAATGCTTCCTGAATACTCCACCTGGTAAATTACTGCTCCTACACTTGGTTCAAACTCAATTTCATTCCTTCAAGGTTTCAGTAATCGTATCGCTAGGCAATAGCTAAGCTGAAGTTTCCTTTGAATCTGAAATTGTATAATTGAACTTTTGAACTGAAGGCCACCCATCACTTTCTAGCCACAGTCCTTGGTGACAGAGATATTTTTCTTTAGTCTGATGATAGCAGATTACTAAATCCTTGTTTTTTTCCTCTACTTTTAATGCATCACACTGTATATTTATTTGTGACTTTCCCTCAATCAAAAAAATCTATTATCATTGGTACTACTCTTTGCATTTATAACCCACCTTTCACTGCAGGCTTTCTAAGCACTTCAGAAGCATTAAGCTCCATAAGAGGCCTATAATGAAGACAAACAATTTTAAGCTCTGGGGCAGAGACTGTAATTTTCCATATCTTACCAAAGCACAATGGGATGCTGAGGTGGTTGGCCCCTAGGCACTATTGCTATATAAAAAACAATAATGTGCCAACATTTTACAGATGAGGAAACTGAGGTACAAAGATCCAACACAAATATTTATAAAATCTGGACCTTCACTAATCCTAAAGATTAAATACAACACATAAGAAGTATTTGACATATACAGGTATACTTTTCCTAGCTCAGTAGTAGAGTATATTAAAAAGGGGATATTATTATTACTATTTATTTATTTATTTTAGGTGGGATGTTATTCTACTTTTAAACATCTTTGCAATGTTTTTGTGTCTGCTATCTTATGTTTGTTTTAATTCATTTGTCCTTTGCACTTTTTAGAAAAATCAGATACCCTTAGAAACTGAATAAATATGTATATTTACAGCAGCATCTCTCTTTGGTTTCCAGCTGTTCTAGGTGTTGTACATAAAAGAAATGTTTTGCCATCTACACAGGCCAGATCAAGTGGTCTACCTACATGTGCAAATTCAGACTCCAAGGTTGGGAACAGAGCCTGACTCACAGGCCAGTGCCCAGCCTGGTCCCTGATGTTACTCACACAGGCCAATATTGGAGAAGCTTCCTCATGCTGCTTTGCAAACTCACTTTTTTCCTCAGGTAGGAGAAATACACAGATCATTGGGATTTTGGAGCCAGGATCCAGGTACAGTCTCTGGCTGAAGGGTTCAGTGCTAATAAATAATGTACTTTTTTGCTGGTTACAAAAATCTTTTGAGCTTATTTGTTTCAAAGACTTTTCAAAAGAAATCTTCAGCTATCGCATGGTTTTTCTCCTGGGTTATACCTGGTGTAGCACACTGATCACAGAAGTCAGCTGAAAAATGTTGATGTTTTCAGCTGCTGCTCGGAGTGCTTTCTAACACTGCCAGAGTACCGTACATCCAAAAATTGTTCTATGCAACAGAGCAATTATTAAAACACCTCATCAACAAAGGTTTTACATATACATAAGGGAGCATGTTCATATTGAGCAGGTCACTTGTGAAGCTAAGAAAGCTATTACAATTACAGGACAGATAGACGACTGTGGAAGCGACCCCCTTATATTTGTAATTGTATTCACAGCACTCTTAGCTGCAAATAGGCAGTAATGGAGCAGCAGGGTGAAGAAAGCCACAGGTCACTTCTAACGGAAAAAGCATGACCTAGGATAAGAAATACATTCAAAGCCACCAGCAAAAGCATGGGCTCATCAATGTGATACTGAAAATTAAGCTAGCAATGCTTCCTCTGGTTTATTATTTGGATATATATCTGTTTTGACTCACTATTTATAGGTAATACTGTCATCCTAGACTATGCAGAACTCAATGACAAGGGTGAGCTATAACCAGTCTCCTCTGAATTAACCATTGGCTTGATGGTGATGGTTCAGAATGATGTTTTCTTTTGCTTCTTCAAATTTACTTGAGCCAGATGGAGACCTTGGAAAAGAACTCTGCTAATTGCCCAGTGATGCTAACTTTGAATTTTTACAGGTGCACTTAAAATCGTTCCCTGGCTTTCTGCTGGCTTTGGGGGACTGCAACTGATAAGAGTTAACAAATAAACAAGCAAACAATTACTATACATAAGGAATGCAGTAAGTCAGATTTCATTACCCTTTTTAGGCTCCTGAACAATTTTTGGGTACTATTTTAAATCATGATAGGACAGGATGGCCTGTAAAGTTCCATTACAGGAACCTAATTTGGCTGCTCAAGTCATTTAACAAGTCTATCAGAGCTTTCTCCATGGTCAAAGAAGAGAAGCAGACTGCAGAGTGTAACCGAATGTGTTTTCAGTGTGCTTTTGGTCTTTGTGCCATTTGTTTCTGTGTAGCACAACAACAACAACAAAAAAAGAGCCTCATTCCACTTGGAGTTCTTACATCCTTTTGTAGGCAAAGGAGTAGCTAATCCCAATGATCCAATGCAAACCATTTGTGCACTCACTGTTAAATATTTGGATGTAGAAATAAACTGGGGTGTCTTACTAATGTTTTTGAAGTGGGCTTAACTGTCTACACAGAGCACAGCCTTTGGGAAATATTGCTCTGTTGGAGCATCATTCTGACACTTCAACAGCTTTAAAAAATCCTCCTTTCCTGTCTCATTATTATTAAATAGCACACTTTGCTCTCTTGATCAGGGAATAGTCCTCTACATCTGACTCCATCACCTTTCCGACTTCTGCACTACTGAAGGGCAGAATGGCAAGTTAACCATCTGTATTGGGAATTTTTCTTGCAATTCATTGTGTCCATATTTTATTCTTTTATGAATATAAACGCCACAGAATATGTGGGTCAATGATATCTAAAGCTCTTCTTCTAGCATCTTTAATTGACTGAACTTAAAACAGGCCCTTTTGTGAACTTCTTTGGGCTGTATTGACAGCAATTTCTTTTAAAGAAAATGCCAGGAATTCTTGTTTTCAGGAGTGAAATCATCATACATCTTATATGTTTCTGAAACTCTTTTACTGGAATGGGGCCTCAAATGCACTCACACTGCTCAGTGTTTGAATATTTGGCTCTGTATTCTACTTGTTTCTCCTTGTCTGTATTTTTTAACTTTTGTAAGAACAATTTTATAACCTCTCTCTCTCTGGTGCCATTTGAATTCATTTATAGACTGTTAGGATCTCACAGAGATTTACAATACTAATTAATTAACTCTCATATTTCCCTTGGGTCGTAGGTAAAGATTATTATCCCCATCTTAGAGGGGTCATCAGTGCTCTCTTCTTGTTCAACCTTGTGTAAATCAGCCATACCTCCACTAAAATCAATAGTGTTATCCTGTAGTAGAACTGATATGAGTCAGAGAGGAATCCTGTCCAGAAAACATACAGCCTGAGCTTAATCATGCTTAGATGTCCCTTTCCCTCCATGGGACTTTGAGACATGAAGGAGTATTTTGTGGAGGATTGCTTCAAGATGGGACCTACTGAAGCCTGGAAGAGCCCATATGGTTAGGGCCCAAGCTCCTGGGACATGCCTGATGAATGGAGGCACACCCACAGTCACACACAGCAGAGATATACTCCCACCAGTGCTCTACATAAAGATTGGGATCCTGCAAGACCTCAAAAAGAGCCATGAGCTGGGATAGGAGTCCCACAAGTTGCATGCAGAAATGAAATGGGCAGAGGGATTTTGTAGAAGCCTGGTCCCCTTCCAGGATTTCAGTGCTGTGCGTGCAGATGAGATCTTAGTGTGATCAGCCGATGCCTACCCGCACTGATGGTGTAATTCACAGCCAGTGCAAATACAGCTTTGAGAACAGATGCCATCCTTACAATTGATAACAGAGTGCTTGGCAGGCTCTGTCCTGGGAAGAGGAGCACCTTCTCCCTGCCTGTAAGAAGCAAAGTTGGCAAAGCATGTTTCTGAAGGCTTTGTTAATTCAGGAACAAACTGGTCAGTACATTTCCAGACTGAGCCCAGAATAACGTCTGCAAGGTCAGACTGAGCAGACAGCAGAACAAGAAATAAGTACAGGCTCCCTTATGTCTGCTCTTACTTTCGGATTCCTTCCCCTAGTAAGTCTTTTACTTAATGAACTTGGTCTTGAACTGAGCATTGTGGTGGTTTGTCCCTTGTCTATCCATAGCAATTGTATTTATGGTGGCTTTCCAGGCACCTCTTGATCTGTCCGTCCCAGTGGAATTGTCTATCAGCACTTTTTATGAGCTGCTTGATTTAGAATACGCCTTGCGAACTTTGGGTGCACTATCTGTACAATGACTATTTTATGGTGCTCACATCATTCTTAGTTCAGGGTGTTTATTAGCCCAAGTCTTCCCGTCACTATATTGCTTTGGTATTGCTTTACCTTCTGTGTCCTTTGATTTTTTGAGCCAAGCAGGAGACTTACCAAGATGTAAGGAGGAGACTCCAAGATTTAACAATTGGGTCATTAAGTTATGACACTTTTCTCCACTAAGTCTGGCAACTACAATAAAGCAATTCCTTCGATTTACATGCTGGACATGCATCTGGACACTTTATCTACTCCTTCTATTAAATTACTGCTGCTTTTTCCAGATTATATTGGTGTTATCTCTGACTGCTTGAAAGATAAGACTGGCAAATAAGATTAAAAATAAACACAATTATTTTTTAAAAGCCATTTGTGCACACATAGTTTCTGAAATCTTTGTACAATTAAGCCCTCTTTTTCCTCAAATAATTCCATTTAGGACACATTATCTTCATTGAACTTTACTGAGGGCCCTTTTTGCAACTGGTGGTCCCACGATACCAGGTGCTGTATGAATTAAGGACAAAAAGAATGCCATGAATTGACAAAGGATGTATTTTTTATCCATGTTTTACAGATGGTAAAATGAGGGAGGGATGTGCCCCAGATTGTCAAGAGACCTGAGATGAGGTAGGAATTAATTGTGTTCTCCAGTCTAGCACCTTAGCCATTAGATTGAGCTTCCTCTGAAAAATGGTGTTTATGAAATCCCATCACTACAGCTTGAGCCTGATCAGCCAATCCAGCAATCACAGGACACTGCCTGCCGTGGGAAACAGGAGATAAGGGCTTTTATGGGCACTGTGCTTGCTGCATCCTTCCAGTCGGTACAGTAGATGCTGGCATTAGTTTTATTGATGTAAATAATTTGGAGGAATGGGGGACCTGAGAAAACCACCCTCATGTGGGAGAAAGGTTGAAAATAAAACCAGCAAAAAAGGAAATGGATGTAAGAGTATTTTCTACCACCTTATCATTGTAGTATCCTCATTGTCTCCCCTTCATCCTCTATCAGGAGCCCTGCTGGAACTGTCCCTGCTACCATGCTACCTGCACCCTCTTGTGGCTTTCACCATAGCAATGGACTGCAGCAGTGTCAGCAATGATTCACTGCGAGGGAAACTGCCTCCCAACTGAGCCCAGCTAGATCTTACCATGTAAAGATATTATTATCACCATAGCAAAGACAGCACAGGAGATTCACATCCTCAACTTGAATGCAACAATTCAAGGATAAGAAGTTCAGGGAGAAGAAGTCATTGAGAGCATCCCTGCTTAGAAGGAAGTGGGGATTCTGGTGGATGAAAAGCTTGACATGAGCCAGCAGTGTGTGCTTGCAGCCCAGAAGGCCAAATACATCCTGGGCTACATCAGCAGAGGAGTGGCCAGCAGGTGAAGGGAGGTGATTTTCCCCCTCTTCTCTGCCCTTGTGAGGCCCCACTTGGAGCACTGCGTCCAGGTCTGGGGCCCCCAGCAAAAGAAGGATGTGGGGCTTTTAGAGCAGGTCCAAAGTAAGGGCATGAGGATGGTCAGAGGACTGGAGCACCTCTCCTATGAAGAAAAACTGAGAGCTAGCATGTCCAGCCTGAAGTCAAGAAGGCTCTGGGGAGAACTCATTGCAGCTTTTCAATTCTTAAAGATGTCTTATAAAAAAGATGGAGAGCAAGGTTTTACATTAGCACACAGTGATAGGACAAGTGGGAATGTTTTTAAGCTAAAACAGGCGAGATTTAGATTAGATGTTAGGAGGAAATTCTTTACTCAGAGGGTGGTGTGACACTGGAACAGGCTGCCCAGAGAAGCTGTAGATGCCCTGTCCCTGGAGGTTTTCAAGGCCAGGTTGGATGGGACACTGGGCAACCCGATCTAGTGGGTGGCATCCGTACCCATGGGACAGCTCCTTTATCCATTGCCTTAATATTTTGCTTACACCTTCGACTTTTTTCTGTTCATAGATTTTATGCTTATAGCTCACGGTATCTGAGGTCAAAAAAGTTTAGGGAAACACCAGTCACCACTCTGAAGCCTGAGGGAGGAGTTGTAGCAAGGGTGCAGGAGGTGCTTCACATAAAGCTGAATGTGCCGTTCCACTGGGAGAAGGTTCTTTTCAAGGTGGAAGGAACAATGGAGGCACTCATTCCTCAGGGACACTGGCTCTAATCTTTCCCTGAGCATAGTTGCATCTCTAGGATATACAGAGTATTCCATAGCTTTCCAGGTTGGTTAAATGTTGTTTTTTATTTTTTTATTTTTTATTTTTATTTTTGTTACTGACCCCCCTTTTGTGAATTAATTCTCCAATGTCTTTATCTCTGTAACTGTCCCACTTATGCATGCCAATGAAGCTACTTTCCTGTAAAGCAAACCTGTGAGGTGGGGAGCAGAGCTGGTATTCTCTAAAGTCTGGAGGTTTAAATGATGACTCTTCTGGGCTAGCCAAAATATTTTTGGACAGTGATCTGCACCATGGTGTCATGCTTTGTCATTTTGGCTCCTGCACAATAAGCCAGTGTTTCATTTTGTTTGACTTTAAGTATCTAAAAACTGGCCACTGAAGTATGAAATAGTCATCCTAGACTCCCTTCATAGCCAAAACAGAAAGACAAGGCAAGTCCTCTTATCTGCTTTAGAAACCTGTTTCCCCTTGGGATGTATCACAGTCTGGGTGCTGCCCATCTTTTTCTGCTGATGAATATAGATTTGTGACTTCTTGGGTATTATCTCAGATGTAGACTTTAGAAGTGTGTAGCAGGCAAGGTAAGTCCTGTTTTAGGATAGCAACAATAACACCAAAAATTATGATGTTTTGTTAGGAATTGGGATAAATCTTTTGAAACTAGAACGAACAACCCTTCAAGATAAATAGTAGGTATCATCACTTCAACAACCCCCCCCAACCACACACCCCAACCAACATAAAAGAAACTGTGCTGAATCAGTGGGGAACAGCTCAGATAATAGCAAGGTGTTTGACTGCACAATCCCATTTAGTGTAAGTGGTAATGCTTTGACAGTGCTCCGCTCACCAGGACCCTCCTAAGTAGTAAAAGGTATTGTTTTGGATAAATCATCCAGCTGATGAGGCTGCTGGGTGCATTATTAATGATGCATCCTGTGTGGTTCACAAAACAAATAGGCCCACATTATAGACTGTGAGATAACAGAATTGTTATATAATTGAAATTTTTTATGATATTTACAAAGTATGGGAAAATCAAGAAAAGATTTTACAGTGTGTATTAAGCTGTCTGGTAAAAAGAATGACACTGCTAAAGCTGTAGTTAAATTAGCTTCTATTAAAAAAAAAAAAAAAAAAAAAAAAAAGCAAGAAAGAATGAGAAGACTGGAGGAAGTCAATGTCCTAGGAGGGTGATTCTAGTATCAGCCTGTCCAAGTGCTGACAGCTTCGCTCACTGAGGGTGAGGAAAGGCCCATGTCCAGCATGAAAGTGCTGGCCACTAAAAACGTGTTTATTTGTTAGAAAAGTATGTAAAATTTTGAAGCTATATTCCTATTAGATAGCAGCCAAGGAACCTGTCTGGAAATAAAGAGCAGAAGGAAGAGAGATGAAGCAACTAATGCTGCAAAAAGAAGAAAATGGGAGGGGATATATGAGCAGGGACACAGGGAAGTTGTATTTACATTCCATTTCTTTGTGTAATCTTTCTTCAAAGTCATCTAAGAGCTTTATATTCTGCTTTACAATAAGTAGAATAAACCACATGTGTACTAATGATACAGAAAGTTGGCCTTCAGGCCAACCGTCCCCTGAGACCTACAAGCAAAGTTTGGCTGCACCCGTACTGCTCTTGGCCTCTGCAAATTCTCTCAGCCCCAGAACAGGAAGGCATGTACAGAGTCCAGCCTGTACTGACTTCTGAAAAGCACTTCAGACTTGTTTGGGGAGCAGTACCTGGGCATGTTAAGGACATCAAGAACAATTTAAGAACAACAGCAATCCAGCTGTAGATCTCATGCCAGTGTCTTTGTCATGGTTTTACCCTGATGGGCAGCTGAACTCCACCACTACCACTCCCTCACTCACCTTCCTCAAAGGGAAAGGGGGAGAAAATGCGATGGAAAGGGCTCAAGGGTTGAGATAAGAACAGGGAGATAGCTCAAAAATTATCATCATGGGCAAAACAGACTCTGCATAGGAAGAGTAATATAATTTATTGCCTATCACTAGTGGACTAGCACAGGGAGAAAATAAAAGGAAACTAAAAACACCTTCCCCCAAATCATGCATTTCTATCTCCTCCTCCCTCGAGTGGCACAGAGAAACAGGCAACTGGGGCTGTGACCAGGCCCTTGACACTTTGCCTCTGCCGCTCCTTCAGGGTCTCTCTCTGCTCCTGCTCCACACAGGGTCCCTCCCATGGGATGGCGTCCTTCACGAACTGAGCCTGTGGGGGCGGCCCACAGGCAGCAGCTCTTCAAGACCTGCTCCCACATGTCTCCGTACCATGGGGTCCATCCCCCAGGAGCAAACTGCTCCAGCACGGGTCCCCCACGGGTGGGCGGCAGCTCCCCCCAGACCTCCTGCTCCTGCATGGGCTCCTCTCCATGGGCTGCAGCCCTGGCCCGGGGCCTGCTCCTGCGAGGGCTCTCCATGGGCCACAGCCTCCTCCAGGCTACATCCACCTGCTCCACTGGGAGCTCATCCACAGGCTGCAGCGTGGAGATCTGCTCCATGTGGGACCCATGGGCTGCAAGGGGACAGCCTGCTCCACCAGGGCCCCCTCCACAGGCCACAGGGGAACTTCTGCTGCATGCCTGGAGCACCTCCTGCCCTCCTTCTGCACTGACCTGGGGGTCTGCAGGGCTGGTTCTCTCACATTTTTTCATCCCTCTCTGCCAGGTGCTGTAGCACAGCAGATTTTCCCTTTCTCAAATATGCTGTCCCAGAGGCCCAACCAGCATCGCTCACTGTCTTGTCTCTGGCCAGCAGCAGGTCCCTTTTGCAGCCCGCTGGAGCTGGCTATGATCTGACATGGGGCAGCTGCTGGGCTCTGCTCACAGAGGCCACCCCTGCAGCCCCCTACTACCAAGACCATGCCATGTAAACCCAATACAGTCTTGCACAGCTGACTTGCAAGGTATAACTGTAATGTTCTCACCAGAATGCTTGTTTTGTCCTGGAAGATGATTTTAAGTGTCACAAGAATTGCTCCTGTAAGGCAGAAGGACCAGCGAATGGCTATTCCAATGGCCTTGAAATGGATTTCTCATTATCAAACCAGACACCGTCTAGGAGGAAACCAGCTCAGAATTCAGACAACCAGAAACTATTGTACTGTTTTAGGCAAACCCAATATTTGTTTGTGTCAACGGGCAAAGCAGAAACCGAAAAAGACTAATGGTGAAGTAATAAGGAAAAGCCAGAGTCATCCTGGGAAATATTTGCACCAAGGATGTAAAAAAAAGTAAAAATAAGAAAAAGTAGTGGTGTAGGCTGAGTATAGAAAAGTATTTGGAACTGTGAACAGCAGAGCTGCTCAGGGAAATGAGATGTTGTGTGCTAGCTTTGGGAAAAAAAAAAAAAAAAGCAACCCAAAATATGAATGCATAAATGTTACGTCATTCACCATCATTTTTCTTCTCAAGGGATCAGCCCACATGCCCTGAAATGTGAACTGCTTGGATACATAATAATACTCCCCATTCCCTTGATGCAAAACCTTGACAGAATCTGGTTCCTTCTGTTCCTGGCATGATCAAGAGGAGAACTGAATGAAACAGTGTGGCAACAGATAATTAATGATGTCCTAGGTCTTTTTTTTTTTTTTCTTTTTTTTTCTTTTTTTTTTTTTTTTCTTTAACTCCAGGGTTAGAAAACTTACCACCTAAAATTCTTTTATTGCATCATCCTCATGGAAATATGACTGCTGCAGTCCCTAAACACTCCCCTCAGTTTTGGTTGGTATGATCACATACTATTCTCAGCGAAACCATCTGAGGAGATGCACAACTGTGTGTTTGACACACAGGAGCATGCACCTGACAGGCTGGGGCTGCTTAAAGTTTAATTCATATCCTTCTAATTTTTACCTTATATAAAATCTGCACCTCATTGCACATGCAGTGGACAGGTCACAAATGGAATCACTGGCCTCGTGAGATGCACATACAGAAACTGCAGTGCTATCCTCCCAGCTCTATCACCCAATGACAACAGTCTGTTACAAATATTCCTCTTCTGCTTGTTTGCCAAACCTATGAGGACTCAATTTATTATGTTATGGTGTCATTTGCAGTGTTGCATAGTGAGTTTGGTATGGGTGGAAACTGCTATGTTTACTCTCTTTAAACAAATTTTCACAGATGTAAATGAGCACACATGGGAGAAACCTAGATGGTGGAAAATGGAGCCTCTGCGCTGCAAGTCATAAAGCAGATTTAGTAATAACAATAAAAGAAGAATTGATCCACTTGTGTAGCAAGATTTGGTGGTTTATGCATGTACAGAGGTTTAAGGATATAAATGTTAAACACTGTTGTTATTTAACAATGAATTCCAACAGGTTTAATAAAACATTTGCTTGTCAGTTTATGACAAAATAGCATTTAATAATGTGCAGTGAAAAGCCTTGCATTTCAGGGATATATAATATTTTAGTGTTGTTACATTTGGAAACCTCAGCATAAACTTGTCTTTAAAATCATAGCATTTCCAGTATGGCCTCTGTTCTTACAGAGGACAAGTGTCTTTGTCATGTCTGAAGAACTGAGAGAAGAAATCATGAGAAAGACTCACAAGAAGAAGAAGCTCCTAACAAGCCACATAAGATGAACAAGCAGGGCACATTACTTTCCCTTTGCTTTCTGTGAGCATAGGTGAATAAGGAAATATGTCCACTTTTAGCTACATTCAATATGTAATAAAAAATAATATGCTTTTGAGTTACCCGAATGAAAAATACATCTTTCAATGTTAAAGGACAGATATTTTCCTACTGTAGTGTAACTCAAATATAATTTATCTACCTGCCCACCACCTAGTATTTCACCCTTGTGCTTAGGCAAGGCGATGAGAAAATGCAGGCCTATAGGATTTATTTTTTTTATTATTATTATTTTTAAGTTATGGAGGATTAAAATAGAGATCTACAGAGGATTTGCTTTATGGTTAAGGCATTGGAGTGAGAATTAGGAAATTTATCTTCACTTCTGGGGTCTGCCACCTCAGGCAAGTGAATTTGTCTCTCTTTGCCTCAGTTCCCCATCCTCAGGATCCTTCTTTGATCTCTCTTTGGATATCTTTTCTATTTAGGCTGAGGTCAGAGTATTTGTTTTTACTATGCTTTTGTATAGTCAGGATTTACAGCTGCCTGCTGGGTGCTACTTTAATATACCTAAAAATTTTAATAATTGTGACAACAGTACAAGAGGAGGAATTCTATTGCACACACTCAGTCAGGACTGCTGTTCAGGCTATTGTTCACCTGGCAGAAGAACCACCCTCCTGGAGGTGACTGGGGATTCATGATATCCTCCAGTTTGTTGACATATCCGGGAAATTTACTGCACACTTCTGAAATACAGGGCTTAAATTTTTTTAAACTGTGTGCATACCATTTTTGGAGACTTGTGCTTTTGCAGGTCTCACAAACTTTATAGCTCTGTACAGACTGCAGTGGAGTCAGATGGGCTCTGTAATGAGCTCCACACCTGCTTAAAAGGATGAAGAAATGGTAAGATCTATCTGACAGTTTTATTCTGGGAAGAACTCCAAGAATGGATTGCATGACTTTCTGGAATTTATATTTCCTTTAACTCCCAAAGAGTATTAAGGAATAAAGACCAAGGAAAAAGGCTATATTCTATGTAAAGAATTCCCACCAGCTTCAATAAGGGCCACAGTTTTTGCGTCAAGACTTCCAACACTTCAAATGGTTTGACGTTGCAATGGAAATGACATTTTTGGAAAAAATCACCAAAAACTGTCAGTCTTATAGTAACTCTGTAGTTTTGGGACAAAAAGTAACTTCTTAACTTCTCAATGTCTCATTGTCCTTTATAAAAATTAAAAAATATATATATATTTTTATATTTTAATTTTTATTTTTTTATAAAATAAATTTTTAAAATTTTTATTTTTTTTATAAAATCCTTTATAAAAAAAAAGTCAATAAGAAAATCGACTAATTTATTGAATCAAAGAAATGGTCCACTTTAATAAAGCACAGGTCTACTCCTGAAATAAATGGGAATAATTCCTTGACTTCAGTGATATTGAACCTATTTATAATAAAACTTTTCTAGTTGTATATACCTGTTTTATTGTTAGAAATGAGGTTGTAGGAAAAAGATCCAGCTTTGTTTACTCTAGAAACTGAATGTTCACTTCTGAATTAACATATAAATGTGTGCCATCTTTAGGAAAATTTCCACTGGATGTTCTTTGTCAAAGCAACCACAAGATATGTGCTCATGTTGCTCATGCTCATCCTTATCCACCTGTGGTCTTTCTATTAGTACTGGCATTTCTAATACCTTTTTGATTTGGCCCTTCATGCCAGTCATCATCAATTTTCAAATACAATCCTGCTTTTCCTTCCTCATGGTAATGGAAGCTTTGCAGAAACATGTCCAAAGTTATCACATTACCTGCTTTCAAACTCTTTAAAAAAACAACCAAACAAATGTTTTTCTGTGGTGCCCTCCAAAAAATGGATGGTGGATTGGCTGTATGTTGAGTAATGCTAACCCCTTTCATAATATCTACTTTTTGCCTCATAATTTCCCTGTGTCCTTCTATCAGAATACAACAATTTACTGTTTCCTGTTTAAATTCTGATTATAGCCTCTTTAACACAGGAATCATTGTTTTCTCACTTCTTTTAAATTATCTGGTACAATTTTCTTCTTGTCTGTGGCTAATACTCAAGTATCATGGAAAGAAAATATAGTTATTAAGATGGCTTGAATTTAAAAATAAAATCTCTCACAGTTAGGTAGGTGTCTATTCTGAGTGTGTTTCAACTTTGGTTTAAGATCAAACAGGTTATTATGTATGAAGTTACTGTGAGCATATGGAAAAGTCTCTACAAAACCTTTTATTTAGAATACCTGTAGTCTGATAGAAATTTTCAGGTAATTAAGGTGTCCTTGTAAGTCTTGGGCTGAGTCACCAACATTCCTAAAATAGTTGACATTACTTCAGTCTTTCCTCTCCAGGATTTCTCTAATTCCATTCTTTACATTGTAATTTGGAGAGCTTTTATTCTGTTTCTCCCTCTGCTCACCAGCTGCTTGTTCAAAGGGAAAAAATGACTAAAATATAAATACCTAGTGCCATATGAGATGCCCGTTATATCTATACTGATCTGCAGCTGATGGTTTGTAAGAATGCAGGTCTTCTGTAGATCTTATCTTGATTAACCCTGAGTACCTTATATGGTTCCAGGTATCTTAGTAATTGATTCTTGCTCTCAGTCCTGCTAATGACTTGTGGTTGCAGTCATGTTTTTGTAGTCTTATGAAATATCAGTCTTTGCATTCTTCTGGCAGAGTCTGCTCTCCATGTTAACAGGTGAAGAGATAAAAATCTTATTTGCTCCCTAAGGAGAAAACCTACTGACTTCGTTATGTCTTCCCTCATACATTCCTGGTGCCAGCATCAAACATCCATCCACTGATGGATGTGAACTGGTGTCTCCACAAATACTTTACATCTCTATTCCCCTACAGCTTCAGTTTTCAAAACATTATATTCTCTTAGCCATGCTGTGTGAGAATCTTCATCCTGAGCAGCTGTGATGGGGCCCTCAACTGGCTGTCATAAGCCAGTTGGTTCCAGCCACTTGGGGGAATTGCCATCAGAGTTCTTAAGAAATGTTGCTCATTTTCCATATGAGAATTCTGCCTCCTATCACTAAAACAGGTGTGTGCTTTTTTCTCATATCTTCAAAAACAGGTGTTTTATTTTCTCTGAAATGTTTAGTCAGGGGACATTATTTTCTAAACACAAGAAGTTCAGTACTTTTCTTCTCCCTTCTTTTCTGTGTTAGTTTGGCAGTATCTGCTTTTGCAAGATTTTGGTGTACAGTGAGCTGCTTCCTAGTCAGCCTGTCTTGTTTCTTACCGAGTGGTGCCCATGATATCAGAAGTGGAAACCAAGTGCAGTATTTTGATTAACTTAGCTGGAGGGTTTATTTTCATAAATTTTGGATATCAGCAAGTAGTGGTGGTGAAATAGAACCCAAGTTTCTTGAGAAGTTGATTTCCTTCTCATTCTTCAGGCTACTCCTAATAATGTCTGGTATTCCTATCGCATCTATGATTGATTGGGCTACTAACTATTTTATGAACACTAAACTTCTCAGGAATCAGGTGGGATTATGTGCTGTTTTATTTATAGGAAACTTGTGGTAAAAATATAAGCAAGTGAACCAAGACAGCACAGGAAATATGTGACAGAACTAAAAAAATTGTTGAAGTCCTTTTTCATCATTTTTATATTAAGATCTTTTTTCTTCCTTTCTAAATAGCTGACTCTTGGTTCTTGGTCAGCAGTGCTTCAGGATTTGGTCCTCAGAGGTTGAAAGTTAGAAGGTATTTAAAGTTTCACATTCAACTTAATTTCCTTATTTTTCAATTTCAAATATGTTTTATTCATGCAATATTCTAATTAGATAAACAGACAATCAAACATGCTATATTTAATGAAAAGGAGAATAGAAGTACATGGTCTCTGAAATTTGTATGTAGCTTAAATACCTGAAACCTTAAAGAGAGGGTGTTCCTTATTTTTTTGGTCTTGTGATTTATGCTCTTTAGCACAGTGCGTGATCTAAGCAACTGTCTCATGGTGTCCCTCTGAGGAAACTAGCAAAGTTCAGCTATTTATAGTCTGAGATAAAACACACCTTTACTAGCTCTCATTTACAGTAACAGACTTCATAAGCACAAGGATATGATAAAAGTTTTATTTTGAAATACTTTTACTTATTATTTTCAACATAACAAATGTCCTTTTAGATATCTATATGCATTTCATTTGCATGGTCAACACACAGAAATCTCAGGATTGAACTCTATTCTTGCATGTGCTTGGTTTCCCTGTGATTTTTTTGCAATAATGAATATGAGCTAAAAAGGCAATGAAAAAATCCCATGGATGACCATCAGAATTTTTAGATTCCTCATGTGAATTTCCCTAATTCTTCTTTGCCAAGCAGAAACTAAATAAAGCACCTGAGAAACCTGTGAAACAGTGAATCTTTAATTGTCTAGGCTCATTTCTCCACTACTGAGTTCTCTAATAATTTACAGCATTTTGAAGAGATTTCAAGGTGGGTGTGAAATGCTGACATTTTATTTCATCATCTTTTTGATTCAACTTGGTGTCATTTTATCTGGCTGTAAATGCTCAGACAAGGTACAAGGCAAAAGAGAATCAAAACCAAGTGTATTATTATTTTTTAAAACAGCCTAGTCACAGGATTATCACAATAAAACAAAAAATTTATTACGGGGTTTATGTATCCCAAATTTGTCAACCCAGTGTCAGAAGAATAATGCATCACTGACCTGAAAGAAGACCCAGGAACAGACTGCATTAGAGGAATATAATTGAGAGCTTACCAAAGGGGAGATACGGTTGGGAGCAGTTTGGTTGTGTCTGGATCCACATTGCAAATACTAGGCAGCATGTCCTATTGTTATAGGCATGCTTGACAATTTACAGCACTGAAATCAAAATGGGGGTGCAGGAAGAGAGAGGAGAGCAGCTTCTAAACTCTGGGCAGAAGAAGATGCCTAGACTGCAGAAAGAATAGTACATGGGCAAAAAATTATCTGGATTCAAACAGGAGGAGGTGACAGGTACAAGACTGTACGCACACCCACTCATGCACTGCTGTGTGTGTGTATGTATGTGTGTGATTTTGAGGTATTATCATCTTGAGAAAAGGGACAATATTTTGTAGGCATCAGTCATTCTAGCACTTAATGCAATCTGGAATTGCCTTTTAGACGCACTTTTTGCCTGAGAGTCAAAATTTCCAATTCATCGTGTTTAGTTTATGTAAATTATGAACATTACTTTTAAGACACATACATTGATGTTTATGAGAGTGCCAAGATTTTTCTCTCATATACCAGCCAAAAATGTCTTATATAAATTCTGTGCTGTAGATTG
This sequence comes from Aythya fuligula, assembly GCF_009819795.1. Taxonomy (NCBI): domain Eukaryota; kingdom Metazoa; phylum Chordata; class Aves; order Anseriformes; family Anatidae; genus Aythya; species Aythya fuligula. Next base: position 111,117,691 of record NC_045561.1, on the reverse strand, counting down.
GCTATTACAATTGCAAGATCAAAATTATTCTTGGAGGTGATAGCTAATACAGCAGCCAAAGACCTTTTTCTGTTCTTTTTTTTTTTTTTTTTTTTTTTTTTTTTCCCCTTACCAATTATAGTACTTAATAGAGGAAGTCAACATGCTTCTACTGCTGCAGAAAATGGATTGCTGTAAAAATTCACAGTTTTGGTATGTTTAGGGACTTGAGCTTAGTAGCATGAGCTCTTGTATTTTTTTCTTTGAGCTTTAAAAAATAATAAAAAAAATAGAAAAAGCTCTTCAAACTCCTACAATACCAAGTAATTGTAAAATAGAGTCTCATCCTGCAGACTGTTTCAGATGGAGTTAATTTCATGTGAGTTTAGCTGTCCAGTGAATCATCTACAGTCAACAGAAACACAGGTGGGTGATTCATCTCATGAAGAGGTGTCTAGGATGAATGATAGATTAGATTAGGTGTGTCTGACCTGCATAGCTTTCTCTCCAAGGAAAGCCAGAAGGTAGAGGGGGAAATCCCTTTGCACCCTCAGTAAGTTTGCAGATGACACCAAGTTAGGTGCGTGTGTCGATCTGCTTGAGGGTAGGAAAGCTCTGCAGGAGGATCTGGATAGGCTGCACCGACGGGCTGAGGTCAACTGCATGAAGTTCAACAAGGCCAAGTGCCGGGTCCTGCACCTGGGGCGCAATAACCCCAAGCAGAGCTACAGACTGGGAGAGGAATGGTTGGAAAGCTGCCAGGCAGAGAAGGACCTGGGAGTGATGGTGGACAGTCGGCTGAATATGAGCCAGCAGTGTGCTCAGGTGGCCAAGAAAGCCAACGGCATCCTGGCTTGTATCAGGAACAGCGTGACCAGCAGGGCTAGGGAGGTGATCGTCCCCCTGTACTCAGCTCTGGTGAGGCCGCACCTCGAGTACTGTGTTCAGTTTTGGGCCCCTCGCTACAAGAAGGACATCGAGGTGCTTGAGCGGGTGCAGAGAAGGGCGACAAAGCTGGTGAGGGGCCTGGAGAACAAGTCCTACGAGGAGCGGCTGAGGGAGCTGGGCTTGTTCAGCCTGGAGAAGAGGAGGCTCAGGGGCGACCTTATCGCTCTTTTTAAGTACCTCAAGGGAGGCTGTAGCGAGGTGGGGGCTGGCCTGTTCTCCCACGTGCCTGGTGACAGGACGAGGGGGAATGGGTTTAAGTTGAGCCAGGGGAGTTTTAGGCTAGATGTTAGGAAGAACTTCTTCACTGAAAGGGTTGTGAGGCACTGGAACAGGCTGCCCAGGGAAGTGGTGGAGTCACCATCCCTGGAAGTCTTCAAAAGACGTTTAGATGTAGAGCTTAGGGATATGGTTTAGTGGAGGGCTGTTAGCGTTAGGTTGGAGGTTGGACTCGATGACCTTGAGGTCTCTTCCAACCTAGAAAATTCTGTGATTCTGTGATCCCCAAGTTTTAGTGGGGACATGCTGTGGGCAGTATCTGTTCTGAGGCTGTGAAGAATTTGTGAGTTTTACAATTTAGGTACAGTTGCTCTCCCTTCATTATTTGTTGAGGTAATATAAACATAGTCTTTTGAGACAATAAAAGTCTAACTGTTGAAGCTAGCTGTGATGGCCATGTTTTTCTAACCTGCCGTGGGGTGTGAGCACTGATTCCTTCCCTGTTGTGCTGGTGCTGCCTTGTAATTAATGTTTCTGATCTAGTGCAGAGAAGACCCAAGTGAAGTGGTATCAACTCTTCTTGCTGAGCAACTTCAGCCATCAATGATCTCTTCTCTCTAGTGACCAGAAAAGGAATGGCATGGAGCCATGACAGGGGAATTTCAGATTGGATATTAGGAAAATATTCTTCACCAAGAGGGTGGTCAGGCACCGGAACAGGCTCTTCAGGGCAGTGGCCACAAAACTGAGCCTGCTGGAGTTCAAGAAGTGTTTGGACAATGCTCTCAGACATATGGTCTGATTTGTGTGGTTCTATGTTGAGCCAGGAGTTGAACCCTATGATCCTTGTGGGTCTCTTGTAAATAGGGACCTTCTATGATTCTACGAACAACTGTGTATGCTCAACCTCATCCTACATGATGAGAGTACGAGTATGTTTATGTCTGTCTGTTGTACTTGTATGTGTGTGTTTGGGGGCAAGTAAAAGTAGCCTTAGAAAACAAAGAGGACAGATATTTGGCAATGATTTCTTTGCCTTCAAGCATAACTTCAGGGGAAGAGAAGCATGAAGGATTTAAAAGTTTTCATATGAAACTGAGGAATTTCTACACTTAAGCATGGGAAAGCTAATAGGGTTTTTCCCCAAATACCCACTTAGAGGGGGCCAAATATCTACAGCTTTGACAACATGCTCAGGAGAGTCTAAATAATTGAAATCGAATGTCCAGAACTTTGGGTAAGCCTATAGAAAAATATAAGTTCTGTGTTTGAGACCTAACCTCACTTTTAATATTTTTCTCCTCCCATTAATGGCACTTTCCTTCATAGCTGTTGCATTGCAATTTGACAACCCCAGGACATCTGGAGATTATGCTAGCTGTTGGATTGTGGAGTAGACTACCAGAGCTCTGGTAATAAAATTGTATTAACCTCCTACCTGTGTGTTGCACACAGATTTACTACTACAAGACAATACACCTATCAGGCTATTAAGGCCTTCTTTGGTTCTACCTTCATGGCAGTACAGACAAAACAAGATTTACCTGTATTTCAGTCTACTCCATCCTCATTGTTTCTCCTGATGAAAGTAAAAAGGCTTCAGCTTTTTCTTTGCAAAAGAGAAGGTCTCAGCATGCCTCTAGCTGGAGCTCTGAGAGTTCCTTCAAACTGCCATGAGGCCTTTCACAACATATGTTTGGAAAAAAATTAAATAACCCCAGGAGATGTTTTTTTCTTTTTCCTTCAAGTAAGCACAAGGCTAAGCTTGCTTTGTGTCATGACATTGCAAAGTGGTTTGTACTTCATAAAACTAATAGTTAATGCAGATGCTAGTAGTAGGAGACTGCTTTTGCAAACACGACTTTCAAACAATGCATCCTGCTGAACACAGGCTTTAATAATAGAGTGCTTGGATGGCCAGCTGTCTGTCAAATCTCTCTCTCTGCATGCTGTAATAAACTCATTCTCTTTGGTGACAGGCCAGGGAAGTTAGGATTGTGCTCTGTATCTGTACCCAGCCTGAGCTGCTGTGGGACTGTTTCTTAAAGAAAGTGCTTTTTCTAGCAGTTGAGCTGTGATAGAAGAGAAGGGTTCTTAAAATCTGTATGAAATTGAAAAAGGTGTTATACCTTTTCCATACTCTTTTTATTTATTTTATTTTATTTTATTTTATTTTTTGAGATTAGAGTTTTAGCTTTACACAGTTTTCTTGCAATTATTTTTTTTAGCTTTGGTCATGGCCCACTGCTCTGATTTCACTTGAATGTCTCAGTCAGTAAACAGGATGCTTGCAAAATTTGGCATCAGAGTGCAAGCTGGAAATTTTTTTTCCAGTTCTTACTTTCAACAGCTTGCCTGGACTATGGTCATATGGACTCTCCCTGTTATTCAGCTCTGGAAGAAAAAAAAATAAATACCCAGAAATGTCTGCTTTTATTTCAGAATCCAGGGTTGTTTCGTATAGATTTAGCAGCAGGCCAAACCAGCTGCTTTCCATGGTGCACGAATAAAATCCAGATGCATTTTCTTTTCAGCTTTGCTACTTTAGAAATGGATTAATCGGTATTTATAAATGCACACCTACAATGATCAAAATTCACCCATAATCATCAGGGAGTATAGAGAGACAGTAGGGGACTAAGGAAACAAAACATGAACTGACTAAGATGCATGCCAGGGTTCATCCTCACAGAGCAGGGTTCATGCTCTCCTCTTCCAGCAGCTCTCAGCCAGATGCTCCACTCTTGGGCTAATGTAGAAGGTGCTCTTATTGCCACCTGGGAATTCGTCACACTGGTGCACTCGCCAATAAGCTGGCATTAAGTCTGTTCTGCACTACTGGAGTTGCACAAAACAGATTTAAGAGCTTCGATGGTCAAAACCTTCAACCTGTAATGCTGAGGGCCAGCACACGGTGAAGTCAGCATGGGCAGGATGCTGCTCCAGTAATCTCTGCTCAGTAAAGGTTCGACATAGGGAGAGGTTGCAGCATTTATGCTGCCTGAGCATCAGCCTCAGCACTGTTTGGGAGAGGCATCTCTGGCAAGGTGCCCCGTGGTGTATTTTATGATCAGTGCTGTAACGATACACAGTCTTTGCATCAATCAGACATTTTATAACAACGACCTTAATAAACAACTACTGTACATATTGTGTCTCCCATAAATACATTTCTATAGTTTTACTGGAGACCTTCACACTTAAATAGTATAACATTTTTTACAGTTAATCAGTGAACATAAACAACCAATGCAGTAGTGTGTACGTGTAATGAATACAAAGCCATCTCAAGTGAAAAAAGTTTCTCCCCCTCTCTGAAATTTATTAATTCAAAACTCTCCAGATATAATAATCAGAATGCCGGTTCTGTCCATACCTGCCACATCCTCAAATGCTTCCCTTACTACATTTCCTCAGTATGTTGCATAGACATGACAGAAAATTGATCTAGGCAACCATTTATTGATTTACCTTCTGGTATGAAAAATTGTGTATTAACCTGAACTGAACTGGTTCTTCATTCCCTTCCTTCTTGTTCTGACATTCCAGAGGGAAGAAAACCCTCTCTTGGGAAAAAGAGATCCCTAAATTACCATGATACATCATTTATTTGTTATCCTTTATCCCGATTTTCTGTTGCATATGTGTGAGTTTTTGGGTGTGAGTGCTCTCCACAATTTCTGAACATGCTGACCAGGTGCTTTAAAGAGAGGTGGGAATTTCAAACAAGGTAAGACTTGATTAGAATCTGAATGTTGGAAAAGCTCTACAGTGACTATTGCTATTACTATAGACATAGGAGAAGCTACAAGTCTGATTGATGGAAAGGCTTGAGGGTGACTACAGTCCAGATAGGAGAAACCACATGGAAGAGTAATACCTTCTATGCACCAAAACAGGACAAAGATCTTAGCTGGAACATGCAATTTGTTACACATCAGGTTGTATAGACACAATACATGATTTCTTAAGAAATTAGACTTTATTAATTTTACTGTTTGTGATATTAACAACTAACATACTTTAATAATTATAAACAGCTTTCAGTAGTTCTGAGAATTGTACTGAAATTCAGACCTTCCCTATTTTGAGATGACCCAAAGCAGCTGGGGAAGTGTACTGAGAGAAATAGGGAAGGTTCTCATTGACACAGGACTTGGGTGGTGTTGGTGGGATCACCAAGTCTGTGTCACTTCATATCCTCAATGGAGAGATGTGTTGCAAGACAAAATGGAGCACAAGCTTTGCCACTTTGGACAGTGTGAGCTAAAAGAGCTTTCAGGTTGTTTTAAATGTACATCTGAAACCCTTTCACTCCCAGCTGACCTTGGGTTTGAGGGAAAGAAATACAGAATCATAGAATACCCCAAGTTGGAAGGGACCCATAAGAATCATTGAGTCCAACTCCTGGGTCTGCACAAGACCACCCAAAAATCAGACCGCATGTCTTAAAGCACTGTCCAAATGCTTCTTGAACTCTGGCAGGCTTGGTGCCATGACCACCGCCCTGGGGAGCCTGTTCCCACCTTTTTGGTGAAGATCCTTTTACTAATACCTCCCCTGTCAGAGCTTCATGCCAGTATAATATAGATATAGATGAGAGTATATATAGCCAAATATAGGTAAGAGTCATTGTTGCCCATTTTTTTCCTTAGCTGTGTAGAGTGTAGGCAACCTCTTCATACTCAAACCCAGAACCTTTTGGTAATGTGCTGCTAGATATCCAAGACAGAACTTCCTCTCTGTGGTTCACCCTGATGGATAATGAGTTTCACAGATATAAAGCCATAATGGATGAGTCTTTGTGCTGAATCACTAAGGATGCTTAAAATAAATCAGTTGCTAAAAGGTAGAGGAAAACAAAAGCTCAATCCTCATCTGAGGTAAATTGTTGTAACCCCATGGAAATAAATGGAGCTCTGCCAAGTTCTACTAAAGAACAATATTGCCTAAGCTCTATGTATGTTCCAAACTGCTTGCAAACGCACAATGAAAGAGAAAAGAACACTTATGTGTCCTTTAAAAGAAACACTATTCAAAAATATTGAAGAAACCTCATGAAACCAAGGGAATTGTATATCTAGGTTAGTTTGTAACCACAAAATATTAATTTCCTGTAAGTATTAGGGATTTCTTACTATGACTATTATTCTCTACCTAGCACATAATATAATTATGTATATTACAGTAATTATTATTAGCTATTATGCTGTACATAGAATTTCAATAACTTCCAAAAGGAAAAGACTTGCAAGCAATGGGTTTAGAAACAGAGGCACTGAGCTGGCGTAACAACCCCAAGAACATTCTTGACAGAGCTGGGAGTAGAAAGGTGTCCACTGGGTGCTAGGCTAGTGATACTTAATACAGAAGTGTTACTGTAATGATAATAAAGAACTAAAAAAGGTGAGATATGTGCCTTCAGCTCTGGGAGAGGATTATTTTCCTTTGGAAAGGTGAACATCATCTTTAGTACAGTAACTTTTTCAGGAGGTGAATGTATCTAATTAAGTTAAGTGATTGTCAAGTGTATTTTAAGTTTAATAAAGCTCACATCATATTTTGTTTCCCTTTTACATTCTGTACAGTAATTGTATAAAGTGCATGATTTACTTTGGCAGCATTATTCAAACTTAATTACAGTGTTAAGAAGCAACCATAACTTGAAAGAAAATAGCTACACTGCTGTGGGGATCCACATGGCAGCTCTTTTTTTTTTTTTTTTTATCACATTTTTCTTTCATGAAGAAAGTAAATTGTGTTGAAAACTTTTTGGATCCTGAAATCACATATAAGATTAACTTTCAGTAGGCTTCTTAAAGGATTGAAACAGCTACTTTGTCAAGGGATTTTAGATCTTTCTTTATATCCATCTTGTGATTCATCCCTATATATACCAGATGTTGTCCAGTCCTTAGGGGTATATTCTCTTATATGTAGGGCTGAAGGAAATAAAAGGATTTAAAATATTATTATATAGGAGTAGCAAGATGTCTCTGGTGGATCAATATGTCTGCTACCTAGAATACATAATAGAGACCATTCATTCAAAGTATCATTTTATACTAACAAGTCAGGTAGCTATTACCCACATTATTTTTTCTCCTAATGAATCAATGAACTGCTTATGGCATTTTAAGAGTCCTCCCCCTTACAATTCCAAACCCTGAACTCCCTAGAACATGATAAATCCTAGACTCATTCTTATTTTGCAGAGTAGACATTTAAGGGAAGACCAAGTCTGGGTCTCGCTCCAGACTCAGAACTGAATTTTAGTATTTTACATCTTTGGTTCTTAAAATCAATGAAGCATCAGGAAACTCTGAATTTCTGTGTAAATGAGAGATTCAGTGTAATTTCAATAGACCAGTTACATTCCAGGTATAGTGAGGAATGCAGCTGGACACTTATAGCCATGGTAAATTTAGGCTGCAGAGTCATCTGGAGTTTACAGGCACTGACCTGACAAAACTCCAGACCTTTGTTGCACCTGTTAGATGGTTATCTGCAGGCGTCGTATTTATTAAGTCTTTAATGACACAAAGGCAGTTATCACTTCCTTAATGAACCCTACATTGATAATATGCGGTGATAAGATGCTGGTAGCAGGATACATGTCTATTTACTAATACTTCCTCTTCATTTCTTTTTTTTTTTTTGTATCTAAGGCACTGGAAAAAATATTTTAGAGGGAATATCCTTCTTGCCCCGAACATTATTATATGAGTGAAGGGAATTCATTCAACTGAATGCAAACTCTGAACAGTGTGCTGGACTGCTGCATTTAAGAAAATGGGAAGTGTTAAATCTTAAATTAATGTATCTGATATTAAGGGTGAAGTACCCTTATTTTTCATATTCAAGGATCAGTTTTTACTTTTGAGTTGTCCCTGTTCCATCTGACAAGGGACAGCTTTCTGCTTTGTCTCTGCTTGTAAGTTATAGTTGCTCTCATATTCTTTGGAGAATGATGACAATATGGAAATTGATCAAACCCTGGTTTAGGTCAAAGCCATATATCTGCAAAAGGCCATAAAATTAACTTTTTGAGCTGGGCTGTACTCATCTCCCATGGTTTTCTACCTGCTTGTTTCTGTGAACAGACAAAAAATCTATAGTACTGCATATACACTACATTACATGCACTTTCTTGATATAATTAGTTGAGTCTCTTTTGGCTTGAGAGAACTTTTTCCCTTGAACAAAATTGATTTTTTAAGTTATCTGATTTGTATTTAATAGTGTATTCAAATCTCTTCCTCCAGAATCCATAGACCATCCTGCCTGACCTACATCAACAATGAATTTCTCAGAATACATTAATCAAATACATTTTCCCTGAATTTTGTGCATTTTTCTCCTTCATTTCAAAAAAGAATGACGTTTGGTCTATTTTCCCATTCAGCTGGAAGTCAAGTTCTCAATTTCTCTGTTAGTTTATAAGCTGAAAGTGGAACATAATAGCACTATATCGGGAGCGGTTCAATATGTATACACCGATGTGTACCTTTTATGCGTGTGTGCGTCATGACACCTGTAGTCTAATTATGGTGGTGAGATAAACATTAAAGTGAAACCCATAGGTGTTTTCTTGCAGAACTGAAGGTCATTTGTGTACTTGGCAAAGAAACTTATATTCCAAAATCCGCAAGGGAGTTTCCACTGCCAGGATTCAGCAACCACAGGCTCCTGCTGACGCTTCAAAATATTTCATTGAAAAGAAAGGTTAATGGTTTTATTTTTTCCAAAAATAATACTCCCCCCCCCTAGTGCTCATGCAAAATGCATAGGACTCAGATCCTCAGCTGCTGCTGTCTGCAAACCCTGTGCCTCTGGGTTCAGAGGAGCTGGGTTTGTATACATCATCTGAAAATCTGTCTCCTCAGAGTGGAGATAGTGGTGGCAATTACCAAACGAGTTGCAGATTGGTTTCCATTGTAGACATTTGTTTTCAATGGCTCTTTCCCATGGCGTTCCCAAATGCAGCTGGGATTTCAGCCATGTGCATTTAGCTGTCTAAAGCCTAGGACTTAAGACTAAGTTGGTTGTCTATCTTACCCATTGTGTCACTAGAGAGAGGCAGGGACCCAGGGACCTTCTGAGGGTAGAAGACAAGTAGGCATTTGGCAGAAATAAGATAAACTGCCTTCTGGCATTGCTGTTTTTTTTTTTTTTTCTCCTGGTTGTAGAAGAACCTAGATAAATAGTTTGAACAGGTTCTCCATATCTTTAGTCCATCTAAGCTAGATGAATCCCATTCTCTTTGTCATCTTCATTTAGTTTCTAGCATTTACAGATAATAAATGTTGGGATATAAGAAGTTTTTTCATGTAAAGAAGAGTCAATTGGGATTAAAATCCATTTGTTGTCCTCATAAAAAACAAAAGCTCTTTAGCCTTGAAGTTTTTTCCTATATTCTCAAGACCTTATTCCTCTGATTCCCTCGGGTTATTTGTTCCAGCAACAAACTTATCTCATTCTTTCTTGTATTTCTCCATTGGAGAGAAATCAAAAGATTCTAGAGTCAGACTCTTACTAAAGCATTTCAAAAATAAGCATCTGAAAGCATGAGAAAACTTTAGCCACTATGCACACATTCATATAAGCCTCAGCAGAAGCATTCTGAATTTCAGGAGCACTGAGTAATTGGTACTCTCATGAACTGGATGTTATGTGGTTGGCCAAGCTGTACTGGTTTAACAGTGGTACATACTAGCTTGTCCGTACTGGAGGAGATACGAACCTTTTGTGGATGAAAAATTGTCTGGACAATCCCAGGGGAAGTTGAAGACTGCTTTCAATTAGGTCACAGCATGTTCTTCAGACTGGATTAGAGGAAAGTAACTTTTAAACTGAATGAGACATACAGAGAGGGAACATTGTTTAAGCTTCTTCAAACAAAGGTTCTAGTACCCTCACATTTCATCTTTGAAGTACAAAGACACCAAACTGACTGTATCCACCCTGAACTCTTGTACATGTAAAAGGTGACATAGAAAATGCCCTAGATCATTTGCAGGGAGAAGCTAAAGGCAAATAAATCTGACAACTTTATTCACTTAATATGCAGGGTAATTCAGTGGGTGTTGAATTCATTTGAATATATATAATACAGTGTAGACACCTGCTGCAACTGCACCTTGCATCCTTGTTACATGAGTGATTTCTCCCAGTGAGAGCCAAGAACATGCTTCAAAACCCTCTGCTTTGAAGTAGCAGTGATATGAGGTTCCAATATGCAAGTACTGCTTGTTGAGGAAATATCTTAACATATTTAAAATACTCTGATGAGTAAAAGGGAAGCTTAGAGTAGTGTCTTTGTCACCTGTGGGTTTGACATTTACATTCAGGGGTAATGAGTTTCCATTCCTTGCCATGTGGTGCATGTGCGGGATTTAGGATTAACTCAGTTTGCATTTGGCTTCTTTGTGTCGGACCAGGTTATCAAGCTGGTTTCTCTTTCTTCTTGCTTTTTGTCTCCCTGAAGAGGGCAGATAACTTTGAGTTGCTATTTGCATTACTTTTTTTTTTTTTTTTTTTTTTCATTTGCTCTTTCTGAGGTGGAGTTTTACCCCTTTTGTTTTACATCTGAAACAGAGGTTCAGAAGAAACAGTCTGTCTGCTTGGTTATGTCTATTATCCACTAGATTAGGCAGTGCAGTCAGTTAGTAGTGAAGAGCATCATGTAGAATATACGTTTTTAAGGCAGAAGAGAACACCTCCTCTTGATGAATCTTCAAGAAAAGAATAGAGAGCTGTAAAGCAGGATAAACCAAATGTAATTGATTCACTTTTCTTGGAAATGATACTTCAGAAAACACTTTTTTTTTTTTTTTTTTTTTATGGAGTTGAAGCTATAGTATCAGAAAAATTTGGTCCTCAGTGCAGGCCTTGTCTCAAAAAGGAAAATTTCACCTACATCACAGCCTCTATCCATTTTTGCTACCAGAATGAAGTCTATGTATCTTTAGACTCTTGAAGATATCCTTTTCAAAAGAATTTTTGATGAAGTTATTTTTTTCAAGAACTCATTATATGCTGTATGTTCACAACCCTGATATCTAAAACATTAAAAAAAAATAAAAAATCTAGTATGGGTGTCTGAGCCAGTTATAGTCTGAGACATAGTCTGAGATAGAGAAGGCACCTGTCTCTTGACATTGACATACTGGAAGGCTGGAAAATTAGCAGCATGAGTTGCCTAATCAGGTATTTAAATCATGATTCTGACATTTAAATTTGCTCGGAAATTAGATTCCCATTCAAAGCCAAGTTCAAATGTGATAACAATAAACCACAGAAATCCCTTTTGTTCTTACATGAAATTCTTCAGCAGTGAGAGAATACTGGGATGGCGCAGATATATTTTATTTCTGTTGTTGCTGCTAAATTCACTTAGTGGTAGATAAAATACTTTTCTCCCTAGTATTTATGGTAGAGACTGTGGGTTTATATCTATTTCAGACATACACTTCATGGAAATATTCCACAATTATCAAAGCATTGCTAGCTATCATTTCTCCTGCAATTCACATGGAATATATTTCAAGAAGTCACAGAGTAAGGGAGAAAAACCTATCCATAGAGTTTGTGGCTGTCAGGTTTATATGAGTAAGATGTCTTTTGTAGTTCCTGTTACAAATAGGTAATAACAGGGAAAATTAGGGAGGAATTCAGTTTGCATTTTTGATCCTTACACAGGGAACTTTTCTGCCAAAATAGGAGTGTCAGCTGACAGAGGATTGGGAGGATGAGAAATAAAATAGGAAAGGGCAGCTGAGGATAATGAGAAAAATACTTCTCTCCATCTGACTTCCATTCTATCATCCTTTCTTTCTCAGGTTGGTATAAGATAATGAGAAATCCATCCTTTGAAATCTGGGCCCGCAACTGCATAAAAAAAAAAGTGTCACAGGAGGAAAGATGGATAACAAAACTATTGAGAGTTGTATTTTAATTTGAATCACTTGATTCTTGACATTTTTTTTTTTCCCTTAAGGAATGGTGGCTTGTAGGATTACTGTGTTCAGCAAACTATGACTGAGCCAATGAACAGGACTGCAGAAAGACAAAATAGTTTTGTGTATTCATACAACTTTGCACACCCATTGTAATTGAAGTCAGAGGCAGCAACTCTGATGGATGAAGTGTGCAGCAGAGCTACTGGGGGTCTAATTAGAGCTGGAGGCAGACTGCAACTGGGCAACCATTGTCCCATTTTTTTGTTCTGTTTGTGCATTTCCATTATTTTCATTATTCATAATTTATAATATGGGTGAATCAAAGGTCTTGGTCGGAACTGGAATCCCACTGTTCATAGTGCTAATTAGATATGTATGTGTGTTTGTTTGTGTGTGTATGTAGGCATGTGCACATATGGTAGCAGGCTCTGAGTGGAGCAACCTGGGTCTAAAAAACACAGGAGCAACTGAACAGTAGGGGAGCAGGGAAATGACGTGGGAATTAATCATCAGGCACTGATTAACACACTTAGTTGTATCATGTTTGGTTGTTTGTATTGATATATCTACAACCAGATGGTGATGCTTAAACATTTGTTTGGTATTTAAAAATGTTCCACAATGTTTTGCACAGACAAATGTTGATACCACTCGTTCTGGGTGCATTCAATAAACAGAGAGTTGATGGTGACCAACTCAGACTCTCAGCACCTAATCTTGGTGAAAGGGATTTTGATCCTAATGCACAGCCCTGTTCTAGTTCTAGAGCTACGCAGAATAAATTCCACAGGGACTCCCGCCTGGACTGCTCTGATATTTTACAGAGTGTCATTAGACTTGATGACTAAAACAGGTTGAAGCTCATTCTAAGAGACTTACAAAGGTTTCCACAGTAAGGCTATGAAATATCAAGAATATGAGCACACTCAGGTCTGAAGTATTAAAATCCTTGGTTATTGCTCTAAAAAATAAAAACCAGCACTGACTACTTTGTGTATGTGGTAGGTATGGCCACATTTCCTGTTCCACAGATCACATTAGATTTCTTTCTGGATGATACTGGATGTGTCATCTTTGCATCACTATACTTTGAGGGGCATTCTTAACTCCTTGCTTCAAGGAAGAAGAAAGTGAAAAGTGGGACGGGAATTTTTCTTGTCTTTTTTCCTTGGTTTATACTGGACAAGTGAAACACTGGTGCAGGTTGTTGTTCTTATGGCCCCAGAAGGGATAATATCTGCTGAGACATGTCTTTAGTACAAAACTGTGTTGTCACTTGTACAGAAGCCAAAAAAAATTCTTGGAAGATGGGCTTTGAAGGTCATACAGGGCTTAAGTGCCAGCATGAGTGTCTCTGAACTTTCTGAGTATGGAAAGCAGGGCCAAAAATGCAGGATGAAAAATGAATTAATATGTAAAATCCATTGCATCAAAAAAGTGTATTACATCAATATGTGCTGTGGTTTTACCCTGATGGGCAGCTGAACTCCACCACAGCTGCTCTCTCACTTCCTCTTCTCAAAGGAAAAGGGGGAGAAAATACAATTGCAGCAGGCTCAAGGGTTGAGGTAAGGACAGGGAAATCACCCATCAGTTAATGTCATGGGCAAAACAGACTCAGCATAGGGAGTTTATTATATATAATAATATAATTTATTGCCTATCACTAGTGGACTAGCACAGGAAAAAAATAAAAGCAAACTAAAAACACCTTCCCCCATCCATCCTCTTATAACTCTTCCCCCTGAGTGGTGCAGGGGAATGGGGAATAGATGTTAGAGTCAGTCTGTAATACTTTGCCACTCACTCACGGTCCCTCCCTGCCCCTGCTCCACCTGGGGTCCCTCCTATGGGATGCCGTCCTTCCCAAACTGAGCCTGCGGGGGCTGCCCACAGGCAGCAGCTCTTCAAGAACTGCTCCCACACCGCTCCGTACCACGGGGTCCATCCCCCAGGAGCAAACTGCTCCAGCACGGGTCCCCCACGGGTGGGCGGCAGCTCCCCCCAGACCTCCTGCTCCTGCATGGGCTCCTCTCCACGGGCTGCAGCTCCGGCCCGGGGCCTGCTCCTGCGGGGGCTCTCCATGGGCCGCAGCCTCCTCCAGGCCACATCCACCTGCTCCACCGGGGGCTCCTCCACGGGCTGCAGCGTGGAGATTTGCTCCCTGTGGGATCCCTGGGCTGCAGGGGGATGGCCTCTCCATAGGCCACAGGGGAACTTCTGCTGTGTGCCTGGAGCACCTCCTGCCCTCCTGCTGCACTGACTTGGGGGTCTGCAGGGCTGGTTCTCTCACATTTTCTCACTCCTCTCTCCCAGCTACTGTAGTACATTCTTTTTTTTTTTTTTTTTTTTTTCCCCTTTCTAACTTTTCCCCTTTCTAACTCTGCTCTCCCGGTGGCCCAACTGACATCGCTTATGGCTCAGGCTTGGCTAGTGGCAGATCCCTTTTCGAGCCGTCTGGAGCTGTCTCTGATCTATTGTGGGGCAGCTGCTGGGCTCTGCTCACAGAGGCCACTTCAGAAGCCCCCGCCCAGCTGCTACCAAACCCTTTCCACATAAGCCAATTACAGTATGTGAAATATATTGCAGTCTATATACATAGATTGCAATATACAGTATTACAGAGGGAAAAATACTTTCTACCCCTATACAGTGTCAAATTCAATTCCTGTTTCCTAGGACAGAAGATCACTGGGTCAGCCTATGGTGTGCCAAATAATTGTTTTACAACATATTACACCATGTCTCATTGTTATTCTTCACTAAATTGTCACATAGGCAATGGGCATGGGCAGTTGAAACTGAGTTCATTTGTCTTAGATTTAGAACAGCTTTACCTTTGGAGATTTATAAGGCTTTCTCCAAATTTATTGCAACTCTTCTGCAGTGCTAGTGCACTGACATTGTATCATATGGGTACAGTAATCTTTCATCTGCCTAACAGTTGCAAAGCAGAGTATCTGGTTTCCTTCTACTTTTCAGCTCTGTTTAGTGCATGTGGATAACACTAGCTGCTCTTCCTCTACATATTTCAAGCTATTTTCAAATATTGTTACACTCTACATTGACCACAGTATGGCATATATCCTCACCACTTGCTTAATAATATTGAGATCATGCTCAAACTGTGCTTGGGAATCATACTGCAGGCTGCTTAAAACAGGGCTGCTGCTGTGAAATTCTGCTGTGTCTGCCTGCTGATATTACTGGTTTATGGCTGTATGGCCGCTACAGAAAGTTACTGGTGGCACAATGGAAGTTGCACTTGAAAATCACTGACTTATGAGACATGAGATTGCGACAATGTGAAGGGGATTTCCACGTGGGCAGAGCAACATTGTGCAACATGCAGTACACAGAGAATGAAGCTATGATTGGAACTCTGAAACAGGACTGAAAAAAAGAGAGGAATCAAATAATTCTGTCTCAAATGGGCTGGAAACACGTTAGGAACAAATGCCAGAAAGTGAACCTGGCTTAACATTTGGAAACTGCATACATGTCTGGAGGGTGGTTTAAGCAGTTCTATTTCTGCTTTGAAAAAGAGCAGTAGCACTCTCTCAGTCCATCCTCAGCTGACAGGATCATAACAGTTGGGGAGGGGGCAATGAATGAGGCTTAGTATCTTATTAAATTGCTCCAGTTATGTCACAGGCACTTGTTTGAATATGGCAGAAAGCTGAACTGAAGTCATTTAGATGCCTTTGAAAACTTTTTTTTTGTGGCTTCAGGTTTTAGGGCAGTCTTTCCTGGGGTGATTTAGCCTTCAGAGAGGAGAGAGATATTTCAAATAGATACTGATTTACAGTTTGCCATAGGTAGGCTGTTATCTCCTCACCTTATGATACAGAGCTGGGTACAAATTAGGAAGTTTGCTACTAGCCAGCTATCAGCTGTGGATTTCAGCAGCATTAGATCCCAGCTAACAATTCTATGTGCTCAAGTTCTGCAGAATTTACAAAAATAGTGCTGTCAGCAGAAGACACAGGCAGGTCTTCGTCTTATATTTGCGTGTGCTGTGTACTACTTAGATTTCTGTTCATAAGATGCAGGTAAGAAAAATGTGTCAAAATTTCAGAAACAGCTGGGCATTTCAGGTGGGCAGAAAATATTGCTGCTCTACTCCTTTTGGGTGAATGTCAGAATTAGTTGTTCAGCAATGAGTGTGAACAGGAACGAGCAAATGCAACATTTCACCAAGTGAGAGACATTAATTCCCTGTTTAATTGAAGACTGATTTATTTATTTATTTATTTATTTATTTACTTACTTACTTACTTAGAAGTTGACAGCTTGAAGTCACTTAGTTTTCTTTGAACATAGTAATCCTGGTGGTAATAGTGCTGTTGGATTTTTATCGTAGTTATATTATAGGTGTGTCACTTTTGCAATCTTAGTTCATGAGTAAATTCTTTCATATGGCTGGACTTCATGATCTAGTAAACAGTTTTTCTAACTCGTCTTGCTGTTTTATTTGTAATGATTGAGGTATTAGAAAGCAAGAGATTCTCAACTTTTTGTTGTGAGCAATCATCCAAAATGGAGTGAAGAATGTCTTTCAAATGAATTATTTTCTCTTGCACTCCTACTAGGTATAATGTGTTGACTATATTCCTTGTCAACTGTGAAGGTAAGATACTTGGATGGCTCTGTGAAATATATTGTTAATCATATGAGTACAAATCATCTGATTTAGCTCTTGCTGACATTGGTTTAAATTAGAAAGATCTCTGTTAAAGTCATTAAAACCTATGATGATTTGGGTTAAAACCTGTGATATAATAAAACTAGGATAGAGGCAAAATAGAACAGACTTATGTAATTGCAGACATAATTGTTCCACCGACTTTCTTAAGTCATGAAATATGCTACTGTCTGAAGCTTTTCTATAGAAAGGTACCAACACTATATATTATCTGCAACACATTTATTTTTAGAGGGCCATAGCCTTTTTCATTTTCTTTGACATAGCAGAAAATCTCAAAGTCTAGATCAATCTGTCTTAAAATAAGGGCACCGAGCCCAGTTCTAAACTCTTTTGCTTTTATTAGACCAAATAATCCTCCTTCTCTAAGTACAATTTACTTATCGAGTTTTACATCCATTTATCCATCCACTAATAAAACCCTCATCAGTGCAGAATTTCAGGGCTCTATTGAACATTTCTACTCACCTCTAAAAGATGAGAACTTTAGTAACCCCATTTACTGTAATTTCAGTGCTGTAACTGAACCACCTTCAGCTCCATGTTTTCTGCAGAAATCTGATCACATCTGGATAAGGGTAATTTAACAGGTACTCTCTCCCTCCTTTGCCTCCTCTACTTATCTGATACTGTTAAACACTCAGCTTTGTTCTCTTGCTTAGTTCTTTGTGATTTTGTGACTGTAATGGCAAATCACATTGTATTTCACCTTCTTCTTTGGTGTAGCTTTCTGAAGGTTTGCATTGTTTTTGTTTTGATCTTTTGTAATACCGTGTGACTGAAGGGGAAAATAAGAAGCCGAGACCCTCTCTTTTAACTGTCCCACTGGTGAATATCTGCCCATCTGCTTTGAAATATGTGATTGTGATGAATAGTACTTTGCCTAGACCTAGGTGTTTTTGTTTTAACGAATGTATTGTATCTATGAGCTAACATTGATATGAAGATGGAGCAATGGATGTAGAGGTAACATTAATTATGAATTATTTTTATTGTTACGTAAAGCCACAGAAAGTAAACAGAGACTCTGACCAATATTTTTGGAGCTGTATGAATTTCTAATGGTGCAGCCAAGGACTGTTGAGTGTTTTTTTTTTTTTTTTTTTTTTTTTTTCAGCAACAACCCTTTGTCTTTTAGAAAATCCCAGAAATTATCCTGTTATTATGTATATCCTGTCTGTGTAGGCCCCTAATCTAGTACTGAAGAAATCAGTGCAAAGATTGACCAAAAGGGATTCAACTGCCTAAACACAAGTGTGCTTTTAGATGACCAAGGATACATTATCTGGTCTCTAGCTGTTGCTCTGCAAGGTTGTACTGCTGGTCCTAAAAAGCTCTGCCTTTGGTGCTGTGTCAAGTCTGTCACTCTGTGAGAATACCTCGGACACCCTATAGCATCTGTGATTAGGCACCTGAATTATTTAGAGTCTGCTCTGAATTGCCCTGTGGCAATTTCTCAAAGCCACGATCAGACTCTAGGGAGTTTGAGGATTTTTTAACATCAACTTTCACAGAGGAAAAGATCCACAGTTGAAGTGGAAAGCATGGTTCTTGATCCTTGAGAATGAGGATGCAGGCTATCTCCGTGGTAACAGGGACTATTACTGTGCTCTGGGTGAAAATTTTATGCAAGGATTTCCTGAAATTTTGATCATAAATATGAGCTAATATAAAGGAGAACTAATTTCTCCCCTCAGACTGGAGAAAGTACTAGGCTATGTGTATATAGATCTGAGGGTAGAAGTTGGCTGTGATGTGCCTTCCTCTGCTGCTGAGTAGAAAGTGAAAACAGCCACACGACTCACAGTTTCAAGACAGAGTGTCATCTGCTACTAACCAGATTTCCACTTTAACATCACATTACAGAACAACCTCTTAAATGGAAGGGAAATCCCCCCTCTGGCATGAATGACCTCTGTAATTTAGGGCTTTAATTTCAACATCTTTCCTCGTAGGTTACAATGTGTGCAGGGCATAAAGGTCTCTTTGAAAACTGCCTACAATCTGAGAAGCCATTTAGGGTTTGGTCCCAGGGGCTGCAAGACTTTCCCAGCCTCATATCTCTCATAACATTGCTACTATGACAGAAGGTAAACTGGTGCCAACATACTCCCCAGTGGGGCAAAGCAAAGGTCATCATTGGGCATCTGCCCCTTCCCTTGGACAATCCAGATTTGGATTGACTAAAATATGCACTTGTAAGGGTAAAGCAAGCACTGTTATCCAGTACAGTGGGCATGTATTTTTTCACATGCACAGTGTCTCCTGACGTGGTTCTTGGGTGCAGATGATGTTCAAGAACTGCAAATAAGTCCTTCACATGCAACTCTTCCAGCAGAAGGACTCTTGAAATATCACAGTTCATCCTACCAGCTCTATAAATTCTTCTTGAGTTTTCAGAATAAAGGTTGATTTCTTTGTTTCTTGTGCATCATCAGAAGCGATAACAGCTCTGAAGGACACATCATGTAATAATGCAATACACTCAACACTGCCTTAAATGTTATATAGTCATTTATACCTGTGTGAAAACCAGCTGTAACTGACTGTAAAACTCCTCTGATCTATATATATCAGTGGAGAACTCCAGGAGCTTTTTATAACCAGCTTTCATGGACTGATGGAAAAGTGCAAGGCAGTTGAGTGTCTGACTTCTTTTCCTCCACAGGGTTAGTTTTGTATTTAATTATGCAACTTTGTTGTCTTGAAAGCATGGGGAAGTTCATAAACAAATGTATTGATGATGCACGAGTGCTAATATATTCATTCACATTCTCTTTACTGTGCTGTCTGTACAAAGCTAGGAGGAGAGAGAAACAGTAACTTATTTTTGCCAACATCTAAATACATAATCTCTGAATGCCCTGGGAAAGCTACTCATTGAAGAAGAAAACAACATGTTTGCAGATTCTCTTTCTACAGTTCAATTTGTTCTTCCTAGTAGGTCACACCCAATTTTCAGGTGATTTGTTAAACCTGTCACTGCATACAAATCTGCTGCCATTCTACTTGAGGATGGGGATTTTTGAAATAGTTGACTGTAGACTTCATCCTGTCTGAATGACCAGAGATGCATGCTTTCTTTCTTTCCTTCCTTTTTTTTTTTTTTTTCTTTTTTTTTTTTTTTCTCTCTCTTAAGATATGTCAAAAGTCAAAATACAGGGAAGTTAAACTGTGGGAGAAAACAGCCTTAAGACTCATCTCTTTGCTTTCCTAAATCATCTTCTAGCTCATTTTTAGTAGCATGACTATATTATTGATTAAAGTAGACTGTAATATACAGCCCTTACCTTACAGAAGAAAATGCAGAGCACATTTTTTTTTTCCCCCTATTATTTCTTGCATCTGCTGGAATCTGGAATCTATAATGCTATACACAGAATAAGATCTATATTCATCTGTGTATATAGCATTATATTTTTCTGCATCAGCGGTGCCGTGATGCAGATAGGAAATCATTTGCATGTATACTTCCTTCCAGTCAAGCACCTTAAAACAACTTTGTAAACATTTATGAATTAAGCTTCAAAACATCCTGGTGAGTGAGTGAAAACACATTATTATCTTGATTTCACACGCAGGATAACTGAGGTACATTCAAGGTGTGAGGCTCACTATGTCCACAAAGTCTGTGGAAAGAGGGATTGAATGCAGATGTTTGGTCTTTCTGTCTCCTTCATTAAGCATAAGGCATCACTTCTGCCCAGAAGTATGACTATTGATAGATACTCTGAGGTTTGTATCAGTGAATATGAATCCTAGTTTATATTGTGAAGAAAATGGATATGGCTAAAATATTGGTCAACATATGTTTCCTTTCTCAATACAGAAAAAACAAAACAATGCTAATACCAACCAAAAACTTTGACAATGTATTAAGGATTTTTTATAAGTGCTTTTGACAGCACAGGTTTTGCTCCCTTCTCATCTGTGTTGTCATGACTAATCTGGGGTGGATTTCCTGTTGGTGTAAATCAGAATAGCTTGAAATGGGGGATGTCAATGTACACAATATTAGTAGGATGTTTTCAGTATGTTTACTCATCCAAAGTTTTGTTTCCAGATATCAGCAATTGATGTTAGACTTCTATAGAGTTTTTCTTATAGGTAGCAGTTTCCCTGATTATTTTCTTTGAGACTATTTTTAAATAAAGTTGGCAGCCTGACTGAAAATTCATTAAAAAAAAGGGAAAAGAGAAAGGGAATGTGTTCTTTTAACAAGTTAGAGGGCTAAGAGCCTCCAGAATAATACACAACTTATTGGTTTCTCTGATATAATTCACAGGACCACCTGCTGCCCAAGGACATCTGTTAAGCTATAGAGTTGAACTAACTTCCATAATGCAAAAGAGAGATTGGACTGCTCACTTTCCTCCAGTGACTGGAAAATGGTTACCAAGTGGGGGGGAATTGGCATATGTGATCTGTTTCTACTGTGCTGCTTGACTAGGTACTGATAATTCAGCAATCTGACAGGCTATGGCTTGGGAGAACAGCACAGTCATTTTAGATTATCTCTTTAGCCTAAAACACAACAAGAGAAATATAAGAAATTGTGACTGAAGTGAAAATAAAATAAAATAAGTAAAAGCATAAATGATATCATGCTCCTAAAATGAAAGGCTCTCATCTTTTCATTGTATTTAATTTGTGAAGCATGAGATGAGGAATCTGGAACTGCCAAATCAGTTCAGGAAATAAGTGGGAAAATGAATTGAAAATTTCAGAAACTTTTTTCCTAGTAGTATAAAATGATATTTAAAAAAAAATATCAACAATTAAAATCTCATTTTGTGTAATGTGTTGCCATTGCTGGGATTGGAACTGAGATCAGAATGATTTTGATTCATTGTTTTCAGAATGCTGGGGAGCCCCATAAGAACACTGTGGAGGATAATGCAAAAGCTACAGCCGTGTTACCCTAGCTGGCAAATGAAACTTTGAAATGACAAACTGTTCTTCATAACACAAGGGTCATTCATTTGTATTGAGTGATCATTGCAGAGGCAGGAGACAGCTGGTGGCAATGGGAAATAATCAGCCAATTCCTTCAACAACTGGCTACTGTACATTTAATTTGGCTTGCATGTATATACGTGTAAGTATACATTGCAGTATCTTAAAATGTATGTATGTCTCTTTGTGTCTGTGCTTATTACTGTCATCTTGTGAAATCAGTCCTTTCATGAAATAATTACAGGTTTCAGGTATTTTTGCCAACTGACTGGCATTACAGGTGTTCTGGATGATATGCCTGGTTCACTTGGTTGTATAAACTGACAGAAGGTGAATCCTGGCATTATCCATGTGCTTTCACACTGTGATTATGTGGGAAATAATGTCTCTAGCCACTTCTTACTATTCAGAGAATTAATAAACAACAGCAGTGATACAAACCAGAAGACCAGTCATACATTTTTCAGTCCTTCAGAATTTCTCTGGCCATGGGACAAAATGCCCTTTCGTTGACTCTCCTTCTGGGAACTTCCTTACACTCAAAATTTCTCTGAGTAGGTTGTTTCCTTTTAACATCTGTATTCCTTGTTGGTATTTCTTTCAAGATGCTCATTGGAGTGTGAAGGAGACAGCGTTGTTCTTTGGGTGGGAGTCTCTTCTGTTTGGCTTTGGCACAGCACCTAAATCATGCTTATATCCAAAGGTACGTAAGAAAATGAGTTGTTTCATTGTCAGATTGAAATAATCAGGATAGATTAGGATTCAAAAATTCCAGAGAGGGCTTGCACAGAAGTGATCCAGGACTCCTGCTGTTCTGGTATTGGCTGTGATGGAGAAGAGTGGTAGAAATTGCTCCAAAGGTTTGGGAGAGGGTAGTAAGATCTGGAGAAAACCAACTCACTCTCTCCCATCTAGGCATGCTGAAGGGTCTCAAGGCTCAACTGAAATCTGAGACTAGTCCTATGACTTCACCTCTTGTCCAAGCATAATCAATTGAAAATAAATAAATAAATAAATCAGAAATCTACTGCAATGCCACTACTGTTGTTTCTATTTCTCCCCTGGACCTTCCTTGGTCTCCATCTAATGATGCTCATTGATGGAGTTCACCACACCATCTGTTGCTTTCATGGATTATTTGTTCATGTGCTTCTGATATGGAGCCTTTCCTTGGCAGGGAGGCGTGGGTCATTAAGTCCTAGCACTAGCAAAGATTGTGCTGTCTAATTATTACCAGACCAGGGTATTCCTGCATGAATTGAGGCAAACTTCTGTAGCACCAGTGAAGGTGTACACTGCCTGCAATGAGCTACACAAATGATGGCACTAGAATGAGGTCACCCTGGTTGCAGGGTGTCTACTGTGAGTGGCACTTGTCTGATGCATATGGGCAGGATTCATATTTCTTCCCATGGCTATAGGGATTGGAGAAGCTCCTTGGAGAAGCTCATTTGATAGAAAAGGATAAGCAAACTAAAAAGTTGAATGCTGAATCATGAGTACATGGATTGAGAAGTATTTGTATGATTGGAAGAATTTACTTTCTCTTTGACACTGGCTAGCCATTCACATGTTCACTTCCCACCCTCCTTCCCCTTCTCGCTGAGCACCTGTAATATCTGTTAGGGTGTTTTCTGAAAGCAGTTATTTTGTAAAATGAAAACAAAAATCATTTTCTGAAATAGTCTCAATGTTGAAAATAACTGTTAGCTCTGTGATGTGTATTGCTATGTAGTTCTGGATATAAATACCAGTATATAGTTTTAAAAATAAATGTAATAGAAACATTGTTTCACTTGTCTTGTGATCCAAGAGAAACTGGGTTTAGGCATTTCCTATAACGTCTGTCTGTGATATCTAACCATTTTCTGAAATAACTGAAAATTTTAGTCATATCTGTGATCGAAACAGTCATTTCATGAAATGACCGAAAGTTTTAGACATTTTGTAAAATTACTAGTTTACTGTATGGCAACAACATACATGCAGATTTATCGAGGAAAGAAGGAAGATCTATGCCTTCAGTCATATTCTTAGTGCCTTTCTTTCCCGATCCTCCCCAGCCTGCTATGGTGTTGGCAGCCAGGCCTGCTCTTCAGCGCTGTGCGTGACAGTGGCTTCCTTTGGTTCTCAGACTCACAAAAAGCTGCCACAGTCTGTGAATCTGGGGGTGGATAGCTGTGTTGCATCCGCTCTAGGGATGGGGTGCATGCATTTTTACAGCTTGCTCTGTGTGTGAAGGGGTGGTTTGTCATCTCATGTACCTCACTTTTAGTTATTTATGTCAAGCCAGCCTCTGTGTCTCCTCTTTGCAGCTATTTCTGCACCGTGTGCTACACAGATTATCAATGAGCAAAAACTAGAGAGGTTTTTATATTGAAACAAATTGAAAGATTGTGGGATTTGGATCTAGCCAAGTAAGAATTGTTTCAAAATACTCTGTTTCAAGGGGTAATGTTTATAGACAAGCCATAAGGCTCAAATACTTGGATGTATTTCACTGTAAGGCTAATCCATCATAGCCTGTGGAGATATATATAAGACCACTCAGGTCCATGCTTTTGTTTGATAGGTTTTAAATTAACATTTTAGGGAAATGCATATTACTATAACAGGTTTCCCAGAAAAGCTGTGGATGCCCCATCCCTGGAAGTGCTCAAGGCCAGATTGGATGGGCCTTTGAGAAACCTGGTCTGGTGGGAAGTGTCCTTACCCATGGCAGGGGTGTTGAAACTAGATGATCTTGAAGGTTCTTTTCAATACAAACCATTCTGTATTTTAACAACAACAACAACAAAATCTTGGATTTAAATTTCTCATGGATCCTTGTCCATAAGGAAAATTTAGTTAATTTATAAAGAATTCAAGAATGTATCAAGAAATCAAGAATTTATCAAGACCTGTGCATTTAGTCACATGGTCTAAAATTTTTGGGTAGACCTGTGTGGTGCCAGGAGTTGGACTCGATGATCCTTATGGGTCCCTTCCAACTCAGGATATTCTATGATTCTATGATTCTAATTATTTCCCTCACTTAAGTTCTTTTACCCTCGTGTTGTTCTTGTACTGACACTCCCTCTATGGCAAACTACAGCCAGATGATAACAAGTTTGAAATATGGACTTAGTCTTTTGCTTGTATTGATTTTTGCATGAATTTGAAATGCAAACTCAATGTCTTTCTAGTCCAAATAACAGAAGTCATGATTCTACTTAATGTACTGCAGAAAGGAAGAAGGAACCACAGTTGGCAGCATCTAGAAAAGTTAATGTATTCCAGGTAATCAATTCATGCTTCATTGGCTCTTTCCAGCCAGCTAATGAATAAAGGTGCCTGTTTGCAAGCTTTTCTCTGAAGCTGATTAATTATCTCCACAAAATTTACTTTATTCATGTAGTGATCATCTGAGGTTAAACAAATCCCTAAGCATTCAATGTACTTGTAATCCATTAAGAAGAGATCTAATATCCATCCATCCATCCATCTAGCTATATACTTCTAAATATTTCTAGTATTAATAACGGCAATATGTGGGGCTAACAGTAATTAATCTTCTCTTCCAATGTGATATTAAACTGAGGAAAAAAATCAAAAATCACAGTAAAATAAAGTACGCTAAGATCTGTTGGACAGCAACTAATAATCTCTATACACTATTACATTGTGCCTGACTCCTGATATATCTCAATTACCTGAGACTAAGCATACATAGTCTTTTAAGCTACACAGCAGTCTGTAAGCAATCCAGGATCATTAAGGATAACTTCCTGGTCCAGGTATTAGACAATTCAGCCAGAGAAGAAGTGTTACTGGAGCTCGTGCTCACCAATGTGGATGAACTCATTCAAGAGGTGAAGATTGGAGGCAGCCTGGGCTGCATTGACTGTGGTGGTTTTACTCAGGTGGCCAGCTGAACTCCACCAAAGCCACTCTCTCACTCCCCCTCCTCAAAGGGAAAGGGGGAGTAAATATGATGGAAAAGGCTCAAGGGTTGAGATAAGGGCAGGGAGATCACTGAACAATTACCATGATGGGCAAAACAGACTCAGCATAGGGAGATTAATGAAATTTATTACCTATTACTAACAAGCTAGAGCAGTGAGAAACAAAAAAATAAACAAAAAACAAACTCACCTTCTCCCCATCCACCCTGTTCCACCTCCTCTCCCCAAGTAGTGCAGGACAACAGGCAATGGGGGCTGTGCCTCCCTGATGCTTCATCTCTGCTGCTCCATCATGGTCACTCTCTGGTCCCTCCCACGGGATGCTGTCCTTCCTCAACTGATCACTCTCATTTCCCTGAGCTCTGGGAGAGGGCTGGGGGAGCAAAGTCCCTCTCACTGTAAGTAAAGAGCAGGTTCGAGACCACCTGATGAAAAAGAACATGTACAAGTCTATGGGGCCTGATGACATTCATTCCAGGGTCCTGTGGGAATTGGCTGGTATAGCTGCCAAGCCACTCTCCATCATATTTGAAAAGTCCTGGCAGTCAGGTGAAGTCCCTGGTGACTGGAAAAAGGGAAATATCACTTCTATTTTTAGAAAGGTTAAACAGGAAGACCCAGAAAACTACCGACCAATGAGCCTCACCTCTGTGCCTGACAAAACCATGGAATAGATCTTCCTGGAAGCAACATCAAGACATATGCAAGACAAGGATATGATCTGAGACAGCCATCATGGCTTCACCAAAAGTAAATCATGCCTGACCAATCAGGTGGCCTTCTATGATGGAGTGACTGCAACAGTTGACAAGGGAAGACTGATCAATGTCATCTACTTGGCCTTCTGTAAAGCCTTTGACATGGTCCCACATAATATCGTGATCTCGAGACTGGAGAGAGATGGATTTGATGAGTGGACTATTAAGTAGACAAGGAACTGGGTGGATGGTTGCACCCAGAGAGTTGTGGTCAATGGCTCTATGTCCAGGTGGAGGTTGGAGATGAGTGGTGTCCCTCAGGGGTCTGTCTTGAGACCAGAGAAGTTTAATACCTTTATCAACAACATAGACAGTGGAATTGAGTGCAAACTCAGCAGGTATGCAGATGACACCAAGCTGAGTGGTAGAGTTAATCCATCAGAAGGAAGGGATGCCATCCAAAGGGACCTGGACAAGCTAGAAAAGTTGGACCATGTGAACCTCATGATGTTCAACAAGTCCAAGTGCAAGGTGCTGCACCTGGGTCAGAGCAATCCCAGGCACATATACAGACTGGAAGAAGAACTCACTTAGAACACCCCTGCAGAGAAGGACTTGGGGGTTCTGGTGGATGAAAAGCTTGACATGAGCCAGCACTGTGTGCTTGCAGCCCACAAGGCCAACTACACCCTGGGCTGCATCAGCAGAGGAGTGGCTAGCAGGTCAAAGGAGGTGATTGTCCCCCTCTACTCTGCTCTTGTGAGGCCCCACTTGGGGCACTGGGTCCAGGTCTGGGGCCCTCAGCACAAGAAGGATATGCTTATTTCTATGTTAAACTTATTTCTGTGTTAACAAGTCTTACATTGATGGCTTACATATACACGATAGAAAGATAGAATGACTGAAAATGTGATTCTTTTTGCTCTTATATATAGCTATGAAAAGTCACAATTCCACACTGTGGTAATGGTGAGTTTCCAGCCAGCTCAGGGAGTGGAGGTGGGTGTAAAATATACACTCTGTGCCTTGTGCAGTAATACAAACAGACAATGAAGTAATCAAAATTTTAAATGTTTTAAGTTTTAGAATGTTTCTTCTACATAATAATATGCTAATAGAAACTATTACTGATGAATACTTGCCTCTTCTGGTAAAATCCAAAGAAGACATTCAGGCCTCATTCAAATTAACAATAATATTCTCTGTGACCTGAGATTTGGCCTAAGATTTTGTACTATGGGTTTTCTAGATGCTCAGTACCACTCAGTTTATGGCCTTTGCCTTCGGTTGTCACCGTACTAGACTGACATACTCTCCAAAATATATTCTTTGTGTCTTTCAAATTAAAGGAGTGTTTAATTTAAAAAAAGTATTTTTCTTCTGAATTTGAAATAAGGGCATTTGATTTTTCTTCTGTTTGGCTTTGACAAAGAAAAATCAGTAGACAAAGATTGTGTACCATTAACTACAAGTGAAGGGCTAGTTGACCTTAGCTGAACCATTGATGAGGGTGAGGCTAATGGGAAAAAAAAATTGATCTCTTCATAATTTGTCAAGCGAAGTGTGGTTAGCTAAAAAATCTCATTATCAACCCTGTTCTTGGGAATAATAAAAAAAAAAATCCGCTAAATCAATTTTATTAAGCTCTTCCTAGGTATAGCAGAAGTCTCAGTTGTCAGTCAGTCACTATATAACCCAACATCGCTGGCATGTAGATGTCACCTAAAGTGATTGGTGATGCTATTCTCAGGTTTCTTGCAAAGGAATAAGTAAATCCATTTTCTCAAAATAAAGAGATGTAATTTAATAGAGGGCATTAAGACTTGCTCTTCAAAGGAGGCCTATGAATTAATTTGGGAACTCACATGTACTCTGGTCTCATTGGAAAGTACAATGGACCTACTTTCTTTTTTGGACATAAAGCATTTATCTTAGGACTCATTAAAAAATCCCATTAAAATATATTTCTGTGAGTTGTGTTCCTCATGCACTTGGGAAGAGTGTGAAATATCTTTCCAACTGAAGGCATTTTGGTTTATATGTATAATACTTTCTTTCCTGGGGAAACAAGTGATGTCTCTGCAGGGTGCCCAACTCTGCAGGGAAGCATGATCTCTGTGTAACCCCAGTATCTAGGTCATCACTGGACAGTGTGCCTTGGATATCAAACACATAAGATAGAACTTCTGTTGCTTGAGTTAAAGGACTAAGCCTCCTGGAGGCAGCTATAGCAAAACATACTCTCTGTGGATCAAATGGAAACAAGTAACAACTCTTGGATGGATGATTACATGCAGAAAAAATCAGCAGAACAGGGTGGTTGGAGGCCAAGTTCAAGGCTGGAACACATGGAGATGTGGCCTGGCCCTATTGATTATTTCTTTGCCAGCTAATTAAGGTACAAACCTAAGCACTACACTTGGCTGTCCATGCTGTTAAGTAGTCCCTGGCCACCCACTTTTAGCCTGGACCAACTTTTGCTAACAATTAAATGGTCACAGTTCAGTTGTTAGAGCAGGGCAAGCAATCTGCCCCTCATAGTATGTATTTTGCTATCATCTCTTGGAAAGTAAGAGAATTTAATGACATGGAGATGTCCAGACTTTATCAGATGGCCTCCATGACCTGTTTTACTTTTGTGTCATAGTAGTGTATACAGTAATTTCAACAGAAATACGGCTGCTGGTATGATTAACAGCTAGAAGTTCACCTATGAGGTGAACTATCCTACCTCAGCCACTTTTTGGCTTTGGACAGATCACTTCAACTCTATCAGTTGACTTCCTATGCATTTTTATTTTATTTTATTTTATTTTATTTTATTTTATTTTATTTTATTTTATTTTATTTTATTTTATTTTATTTTATTTTATTTTATTTTATTTTATTTTATTTTTTTTTTAATGAAGGAAACTAATATATTTCACAGGTACATGTGAAATATATACATACATATTTATTTAAACATATATACATATATATATATATAATTAGATATGACATGAGGAATATACTATTGCTGTGTGTACAAGCTCAGTGTCATTATTGTTTTTTCCAGTTAGTTAGTTCAAGTTGTAACTCTTTTCTCTGTTACATAGAGATGTGCAGATCCAAACAACAATTACACATACTTGGGAAGAACAAATACTAGAAAGTAATGCATTTTACAAATTTAGTTTTTTGTTCCTTATCTTTAAAGAGGTCAATATGCATTTTTTTTTGTTTTTTATTAATTGAAAGCATATAGTTGATGTTTCACATGAACATGTGTGAACTTATGAACTGTTTAACTCAGTGGCATTATGGCACATGGCTTTGTTTCTACTTTGTATTTGTATGAATTAAGTAAGCAGAAAGTGGACGGTGTCATTTTGGTACAGGGAAATTTGCAGTACTTCCCATGTGGTGAATTATGTTTTACAGATTTCACAAGTATTCTTGTTACTTTCACTGTGCCAATATTATTTTAAAAAACCTCTGGAAAGCAAATGCAATCTTGTTAAGCTAAATCAGTGATTATTCCAAAGAACTTTCATAAATATATATATATTTTTTCCCCTACTGCTGTAATGTGTGAGGAAAAGTCATGAGAATTCCACAGAAGAGACAGTATCACTTCTTGTTCTGTTCACAAAGTGTCCTCCTATATTCCCTAAGGGGAATGGTAAAGTTGCTTAAACTCTCTCAAATGTCAACAAAGGGGATCATGCTTTTAAAACACAGCCTAGGGAAATACAACAGCACATAAATTCCTTTGGAAATTACTTGTCAGGTTCATTTGGAATGGTAAAAGCCAGAATATGCTTCCAGCTAATAATGATTTCAGAGTGGGAGGGATGTCTGAGCTCTGGGGAAAAACAAAAGATTTGAGTGCAAGTAGTGAATTTATTTCTGAAAAGCTTTGTAAAACAGGAAATCTGTGATTTCAACTTTTAAATCTGCTGCAGCGTCAGTTGAAGTCACAGGGGACTTTTCTGTTGAAATTGTAGGGTAGTGGATCAGGCCCATAGGCTTGTAATAGTCAGTAATAGAAAGACGATTTGATTTTCCAACAACAAAGGTGTGTGATCTGTTATAACTAGCTGTTTAAATATCATATATATCATATCTATGCAAATCCCAGTAAGAAGTAATGCTACATTAGCAATGTGCGTGACCCAGTGACCTGGTATTATAAGCAAAACAAATTAAGTACACTTAAGATCTGTGAATAACAAAAGCAGCCAAATGTTTCCTTAACAGGGACAGGATCTCTTTTGGGTTCTGGTGAATTCAATGGACAGTTACAGAGATTTCAGTGAGCTTTGGCTCAGCTTTGGGCAAAGGGATTCATCAATCTAAATGCAGATCTCTGCATCTGACCTGTAGATTACTGCAACTTTCTTTTATACTTAGGGGAAAAGCAACTTGTTTTAGGATGCAGTTCTTCTCATCTTAATGTAGATGTTTGAAAAAGATTTGGTGAATTGTGTCCCTAAACTATGCATTTGTCTCTATTGTCTATAAATGGAGACCAGCTGAGATGGAGATGAATCTCCCTCTCTCTGAGTGAGAAAAGCTGGCATCTGCTGTTTATACAATCTTCTCTTTGCATGAGCTATGGTATAGCCCCACCAGCTTGGGAATCTTCTCTCTCAGTGCTCGTACAAAGTGCCTCTTTGTGTTCCTGCAGTGTGTAAAGGGCAAGCTAATGTAAACAGACAATTTTCTTCTGTCAAAATTGTACCATTCTATGGGAAATGATGTTTTGAATCATCCAGAAGTACTTGCAAACTTAAGTTCAGCTGAAAAACTAAAGCAATTTTTGAAAGAACAAAAATGATTCAAAACTTGCAAAAAGTTTTGATTTTTCATTTGAAAGTGACACTCCAGTTTGAAAGGTAGTAAAAAGTGATCATTTAAATTTACTTCAAATCAAAGATAAAGCGCCACCCCAAAACAAAGGTTATAGGTTATTAGAAATACCATTTTCTGGATTATTGTAAAACATTATGGTTTTTATGACATGACATTTTATATGTCATGCTTTTCATTTTATTTTACTCCTGAAACACAAACAAAACCAAACAAAGAACAAGATGAGATCATCTATTTTTTTTTTTTTCTGTGTACAGAAATGGATGTTGGACCCTAACAGGTTGCTTTTTCAAAAGTTCATGTACTTGTAAAGCCTATGGTGTGTTTTCTGTATCTCTGTATTTCAACATTTATATGGTCTTCGCCTAGGGGCAGGTTTTCATCAAAATTTCCTGAACTGTTGCAGCAAGTGACTACAGCCACAAACATCTTTTAACATTACTGTCCTCAGTAGGCTGGTGTAGAGCTGGGGCAAACCTACAGAAGTCAATGAATTATTTGAACTTGAACTTGTGTAGCAATTTTGGAATATAAAGTATGGAAATTTGCAAATACCCACTTGGTTCCAGTGCAGACATTAAATAGCAGTGTATCCACAGCTGTTAACAGAATCATAGGCTGGTAACACATTACTTTGCACTTAATGGTGGAACAATTTAGCCTTTTCTGCTACTTATGGCAGGGCCTTTCCCTGCTCACATTATTGGCAGTCAGGGGAGGTTTCTTATCCTGGGGAGAAGATGAGATCTTGTCTGTTTGCCTTATGTTCAGCTGTGCTCTGCGGTGCATGCAATGACTCTAATGTATTCACTTAAAAAAAAAAATTCCAAGGGAAGGCCATATATCCTTGAAGTCTTGTTTTCTCTCTCTCTCTTTTTTCTTCTTCTTTATAGAACTAGATTCATTCTCTGGTGGGCTGGGAACAGCCATTGACTTCATTCCTGTGCTGTTGAAAAATTACTGTCAGAAGTGTTTGCTGACATCTAATCAAGGCAGAGATGAGGGATTTCTTAAAAATAGTACTTTTGATGCATGTCAGGTTGCTTTGCTTGGTCAGTTGTTGTCACCTCAGCTCCAAAGAATTTTAATTACCATGGCTGTTATGAACATATTTCCTTAGGGAAATATAATTTTCTTATATTTGAATTAATTTGGGTGAGTGCAGTTTACTTTCTCCTTAAAGTTGCTTGTCTTATGGTTTGAAATCAGAACTATCCAAACTTTCTGAATTTGCGAGCAGATGCTACTGGTGGGACTCCCCTGTGTGCCAGTCATTTTTCTCCCCAGAACGACGTGGGAGTGCAGGCAGGTTGTGGGCACACAGCCCTGCCTGAGAAAGCTTGATCCAACCTGAGGAGGGGGCAGCTCCAATTCTGCCTAAAGGGAGGAACCTCTTATTGCATTATCATCATCTCTCTGAGACAAGCTCCAATGGCCTCAGGGTGCATGCTTCATGTTGGTAATTTTGGAACGGGTGTGTCACTAAAAATACATGAAATGCAATCTCTTTTTTTTTGCCCAAATTCCCACTGAAAACTGGAAATTCATTTCCAATTTTTCTTTGGCACATCTGAATATTTTTCAAAAGTTACTCTGATTTGGAGTAAATAGGAATTATGTTCCTAGTGGTACATTGAGTTGTATCAGTGGAAAGCTAATGTAAGAGTGCCTTGATTTAAGTGTTTGGATACTGTCCTAGTACTTCAAGCCATTTGGCAATAGTGTTCACTTGGAGCCTGAATGAATGAAAACTTGCCTGATACAGGAATGTGATTTTTCATTCTAAATGCCTCTCTCTTCTACAGTTGTCTCAGATCTGAGTTGCAGATAGCTACCCTCAAAGGATACTTTGCCAACAACTTCATGTACTTTATCTGTGGAAGCTGCAGAAACTCTTTGGTTCTTAAACCAATGACTATAATGGACTGATTAATTTATCTTCTGTCACCCTCTATATTATGCCTTCTATAATGCTCCTATTAACATGATCAGTATTTCCATCTCAGGGGACAGATGAATTTCTGATATTTATGACTGTTTACACTGCATGGCTATTTTTTCAGAGCACAGAGAACTGCATTTCCAGTTTATTCACCTTCTCATACCTTCAAAGCTGTGAGCCATGTTCTATCAACCATAAATGCATTTTATTCCTTGGAGTACACGTTCTGAATTTACAACAGTTTGGTAGAGAAAAGTCTTTTGAGACATTAATTTTGTAATTCAGTTTATTCTACTTGAATTATGAGCCAAGTAATAAATCTCCATTATTTATCTGCACTGGTGATTCCTAGCCAATTGTGTAGGTTATTCTTTGAGGAAGCTGTCTTCAACACTGGTCCTATTAAAAGATATTCCAAAGTTTTCCTTTCTATCTTTATGTCATTTAAGAATTCTTGTTCAGGCTTTCAAGTCTACATATTCCTTTAATGTCTTCAAAGTTCTCTAAGTGCCTTTTTCATATTCAAGCAGTGTATACTTTCTTAAGACCATTAGAAATCTCAGGAGAGTTTTGACTTTTCAAGACTGGAACCTTCTGCAGAGTGGAAGAACAGAGCTTCTCTGGACAGCCTCTTCCAGTGAATAATGCAGTGTAATCATGAGGCAAAGCATCACCAGTAGCTCAGGAGAGGTTATTCTTCCTCTCTACCCAGCACTGGTGAGTCTGCACCTGGAGGAGTGGATCCAGTTCTGGGCTCCCCAGTACAAGAGAGACCTGGAGTTAATGGAGAGAGTCAAACATAGGCCCACCAAGACGTTAAAGGGACTAGAACACCTCCCTTATGGAGAAGCTGAGAGAGCTGGAAATGTTCTGCCTGGAGAAAATGAGGCTCAGGGGAGATCTTAGCCATGACAGTAAATCTCTACAGGGAGGGTAGAAGGAAGAGAGCCAGGCTTTTTCAGTGGTGACCCATGCCAGGACAAGAGACAACAGGCACAAACTGCAACACAGGAGGTTCTATCTAAATATCAGTAAGCACTTCTTTACTGAGCAGGTGACAGAGCACTGGAACAGGTTGCCCAGAGAGGTTGTAGAGTCTCCCTCTTTGGAAACCTTCAAACGCCACCTGGACATGGGCCTGGGCAGCCTGCTCTGGTTGTTCCTGCTTGAGCAGGAGTTTGGGCCAGATGGACCCAAATTTAACCATTGTGAGATTCTGTGATTCTGTGATAAATTAGTAAAATCAAATTATGTCAGACCAGTCTAGTTGTGACTCTGATTAGGAAAATAACAGTGACCAGAAAATGAGGAGAAGAAGTCACATAACTTGATTCCTATAAAATACTGATGTCTAAGAAGACATTCTTTTTAGCAAACTGAAGAAACAAAAGCTATATAAACCTATCAAATGCTGAGAGAAAAACTACTGGGGAAAAAAAGAAAGAAGGGATTAAGGATCTATTTTGAAAGTGAAAGGGGTGCTTGTTGCAAGGATTCTTATGGCTTGGGATATGGACTATTTTCATTAATGACTTTGGAAGGTGGAAGAAGGAATACAGCTGTAATGTTTTCAGACAACACCAACCTGGATGAGGATCACAAGCTCTCTGGATGAAAAATTTGAAAGACTGAAAACAATTCAAAAAGGTTAAAAAAAGACTGAAAGCTGCCTTGATGAGCTGAAGAAAAGAACTGGGGGAAAAATAAGAGGCAATTTGGTAAGGAGAGGTGCAGAACACTACCCCAAGGAATAATTAATTGCGTACATATAAGAAAGAGAGCACTCTTGGCAAAGCAGAGTTTAAACAGACGCCACTGAATTACTAACTGAATGTGATTGAAGAATCCCACACTGTGAAAAGTAAACCACATACTGGGGTATATGGCAGAACTCCTGTAAGTTTTTCTCCTTCTGCTTTACTCAGCACTCATAAGACCTTGTCCTGTTCCCAGTGTTGGGCAGTGCACTGTAACAGATGGGCCAACTTGACGGAGTCCAGCAGAGAGAGTGCACATAATCCAGAGATGTAGGAAATATGACCTTTAAAGTGAAATTGGAAGAATTTATTTTGCCTAGCCTGAAGATGAGACTAAGGAGGACACGGTAACAGTGCTATGAAATATTGCCAGCAAAAGGAAAGGAATAATGGGTTCCCTGTGTCCACAGATATGAGACGAAATAACAGCTTAGAATACAGCAAGGATTATTTAGGTAAGATGTTAGGAAAAAACATGTCACTGTAATGACAGAACAAGTGTCTGTCTGAAATGATTTAGATATAGCAGATCCTGACTTTGGGCCAGTGCTGGATAAGATAAAATTCTCAGCCAGAGACGTGTTCCTTTCTGGTAAAAATGTTACCGCAGCAAATGAGGCACGAAGCACCTTGCTGTCCCAGAAGTCACACACTGGAAATGAGGCACAAAATACAAAGTGAGCTGAAAATGTTGAAAGGCACTGGAGCAGTTCACTGCAAGGGTCCCTTCAAAGCTCTCTGTATTCTGACTTTAGAGCATGTCTTTAAATAACTTTTTTTTTTTTTTTTCTTTCTTTCTTTTTGGGTGGGGGGGAGTCAGAAAATGCCACTTAGAATAAATTCAGGAACAGCCACAGTCACAGACTATGCACATTTACTTTGTTTCTTGGCTGCACATTTTCTTTTGATGACAACAAAGAGGGCCTGGACTAGAATACTTGTTGCTTCCCTAATCTTCAGTCCACTTTAATCAGGCTGTTCCATGTATTCTAGAAATTTAATTTTTACTAACCAGATTAAGCACTTATGATGAGACTCTGAGGTGTTTGATATTTTTATTTCTGTAATGTAATCACAAGTATATTTTTTCTAATTTTTGTGCTTTTCAGAAATGATAGAGTGGTTCCTGTCCAAAAACCTCTGATTTTTCACACTACTAAATACTATCAGTGTGAGCTCCTAGATGAGAAATGTAATCTGATGAATTTTGTAAGAAAGGCTAATTCAGGCTATCTGCAAGAAAAATTGAGAATGTCAACTAATATAATGTTATTGTGGTGACATAACACTTCTGTGCTTGATGGAAGTTTTGGTAAATTTCTCAGCTTTTGTTTAAAGAAAACTAGTTTAGTTAGTCTGTAGGGCTGTGTTGGAAGAGTGCATAAACTACAGCAAATACTTCAAGGTTGCATGCATGTATAATGAAGAAACAGTAAACTAGTTTTTCCTATTTGCTAAAAAATTACTTCATAATAGGCAGCACAGGTGAGCATAATGACAGATGGATTATTCTGCCTTATGAAAATATATTAATAGAATAACCCTGTGTGAATGATTTTACATATGTGTAAAAGGGTACACACAAAAGCAGTGCAGTAAAACTGCTGATGAAAATGCACAGAAATCCTGAGCTAGTTCTGATAATGAGCAAGAATCAAGCCAAGAAGTGAACACGTAACAGTGACTAATTTGCAAGTCAAATATTTTCCTTAAATTCACATTTTCTACTGCTTGCAAGTATCTTTCCATGGCCTTGTCCCTCTTCTGTGCCCCAGACTTGACCTGGGTTATATAAAGTTCACATGAGAAAGAATTTGTTTCTGTAGTCATATAAATCAAACTGAATAGATTTTCCAATGTTTCCATTAAATCACTGGTAATCTGTTTGTAGTCACTCATATTGGTTTAACATGGGCCTCTAACTGTTCACCTTGTTCCTACATCTGTTTCAGCAATTTAGGGAGAACATCTTCTTGCACTGTATGTGAAAGTAATTTCCTATAAACAGAATGAGCCCTGAGCTCTCTATTAAGGGACATTTGTTTAGAGAAAGAAGGAGAAAAGATGTAATGGCTATTAGCTTGTTTCATGGTGTATTGATGAGGAATCTCTTGTTTCCAAGGTTATATTCAGAAAAGCTCTCACACATACTAGGAAAACAGATTATATTCACTAGATTGCTCACTTTCTCCCAGTTAAAATCATATCTTTCCTCCCCACAGCCTTCAATGTATACACAGGAGCATGTATACAATTGAAGGTAGGTTTATCAGAAAATGCCTCTGGTCCTAGCCTCTGTTTTTCCTTCCCAATGGGTTCTCTGAAACATGATGTTTCATGCCCTGTCCAAAACCTGTAAGCTGCTAACTCCATTATATACTTTCTGCTTAGAAATTGAATTTTTGAGTGTTCCCACTTTGGTGTACATGTTACTTTCATTAAGCTAGCAGGCAGAATGAAAAAGCAAAATGGGTTTGTGCTAATATGGGCAGTATGGAGTTAGCTTTAGTTGAAAAAGCTGCTACAATCAGAACAGTTTATGTTACATTTTTGGATGGAAAAAGATCTATTTTCTGTTTTCTCTTTCCCTATGCCTATGCAGATGTAAGCATGAAAAAAAAAGTCTGTCTAACAGAGAAGTGATTGTCAACTCAGTTTTATGGAACTTCCCTAATAAATAATATATTTACAACTGGCAAATCTAAAGCCTTAACTCTCCTTTTTTTTCGAGTACCACAAACTATGCTGTAGCCCAAACAGTCCAGTTTCTGACTGCTTCTGTGCTCCACATTGCTATTGGTACAAGCACACTGCACCAATTGCAAAATAGCGGAACTCATTATCCCCAACATTAGATTTTGGTGCAAGTCATAAGGGTGCAAATTGAGCAAGAAGAGGTAGCTTCTAACGGTGTTGATGTGAGATCAGCTTCTTGTAACCAGCTACACACAGAGCCTGTGGTAAGATACCTGAGTTTTGCTACACTGGTAAAAAATTGAGGTACTTTAACAGGAATTAAATTTATGATCAAGTTGCAATAAGTTATGTAAGAAGAAAAAATACTTGTAGGCACAGTTTGGAATAATATCTTCTTTCTTGGAGAAATTTGTTTATTTTATGCTCAGCCCATTTCCCGTTTTTCTCATGCCAAGGATATAACACAGACTCCGGTAGCTTGATGGCTTTTCCTTAACTGCCATCTCAGGACACAGATGATTTTGAGCATCTCTGGAATTTTAGCACATGAGTTAGTTGGATTCGTTATAACATTCAGCAGTAAAATAGCTAACAATGCCCTCATTGAAATGGTGGTAGTTAGGTTTCAGATTTAGCATTCCTTCAGAAAATAAGGGAAAAGCTATATTCTCAGAGCTGTAATTTCAGGTGTTTATGTTTACAATGGTTCCGTGTTTTACTCTCTCATGTTTTCAGAGCCATGGCAGTTTCTAGTTTCACTGTAACACAAAAGTAAGCTGAAACTCTTGTATAGCAATGTATAGTAGAGCATGGCTAATTCTGTGGCTGGGGCTTTGGAGAGCATAACTCAGGCTGGGAACAGATGTGCTTTTCTCAGCACAGCTCTGCTTATGGGAGATTACTGTGCATCAGTGCTGACTTACTCATATTTCCCAGCAGAACTGATTTTGTGAGTGCTTCTTCACCCATTTCAGTTACACCAAGTCATGTTAGCTTAAGTAATGGGAATAGGTCATGGTTAACCCAGTTTATTTAGTGTTAAAAAAGGGTTAAGTAGTCACAAGAACCAATTTGTCAGAGCTGTGACTTTTCCTAGGAGGGTAGCTGAGGAAGAGGGGGAGAAGGTGGACAACTCTGCTTCAAGGGTATGCATCTGCATGTACCTTCCGAAAAACTTCATGTGAGGTAACAGGAGAGCATACTATCTGCCTTTCCTGGATGAGTGGCACTCTGTCTACAACATGAACAAAAAGTTGCAGTACAATTTAGCCCAATCTTGAAGCCTCAGGAAAGATGAAGAGCATCCATCTTCTTAGTCACACACAAATTGTGGATGGGCAGAGTGCTGAGGAGATGTGAATAATTTCATTTTAAGATCTGAATGCTTCAAGCTAATTATGAAGGTTACTGAAATAACCTAATTGATAAAACTCAGACATCGAGAAGCTGTAAGTGAAAAAAGAATAAAATTTTTAAAAAGCAAGTGGAAAAAATATTATAACAAGTGAAACTGTACACTACATGTGAAAAAAATGGAGAGTTACTCAAGTCAGAAAGCATATACAGTAGTAACAAATGCAGGGCTCTTTGAGAGTCAGAATCCTAATATTACTGGTAGAATCAGAGTATCCTCAATAGCTCCTGGTAGTACAAATATGCAGGAAAGTGTGGTTATATGCTGTAGATATCTGTTTTGTAAGTGCTGTCGTGAAATAAGGTGAATAGAAAAAGGGTCTGCACCATAAATTCTTGAATTAGGGATGATTGATGAATGCTTTATTTAAAGCACAGTGCTTCTTGACACCTGAGACACTTAGACCAACAGCACATGATCTACTTCACAAGCTGTTTTGGGCTAGAGTGGAGTGATCTTTATTTATTTATTTATTATGAGTACCAACTTTGCTGAAATATGGTATTTATGAGGGACTGAAATAAATCAACTAGCTGAAGGAGCTGTTTGATTACCTATAGCTGAAAAGAATGGAGGAAATTAAACCCAGTGAAATGTTTGTCTTCTAACTGGTGCAGCTGGGTACAAGGTCTGTCTC
Organism: Aythya fuligula; assembly: GCF_009819795.1. Classification (NCBI taxonomy): domain Eukaryota; kingdom Metazoa; phylum Chordata; class Aves; order Anseriformes; family Anatidae; genus Aythya; species Aythya fuligula. The sequence continues at coordinate 111,077,980 of NC_045561.1, read as the reverse complement.
CATGTGCAAACCCAATGCACTTTAGACATGAATTCCCTTGGTGTCCCAGGAACTCATTATCCAGATCCATAGATAAGACAATAGACTGGTCTGAATCAGTGGAGAGACTTGAGACAAGGTGAACTTAACTCCAAGCCTCCTTCACCACGAAGCATTTTATTAATTGGAGCAGCATCTCTCCTGATGGGAATTTCAGCCTGTCCTGAAGATTATTCCTGGTAGCTACTACTGCGCCTAGAACCAATCCCTATGCTCAAATGTGTTGATTAACATCTGGGGTAGAGATTGTGGCCATCCCACAGATTTGCCAAGGTGATTCTTGCTGCAGAACTGATCAGATTGTACATTCAGTACGAAATACTTTGTATTCTTTGTAATACTCCTTTTTCCCCCCAGCTTTTATTGAAGAGCATGACACCACATGGTATGGGACTTCCCTTTGGCTAGTCTGGGCCATCTGTCCTGGCTGTGTCCCCTCCCAGCTCCTGGTGCACCTCCAGACTTGTTGCTGGCAGGGCAGAACGAGGAGCTGAAAAGTCCTTGGCTCTGTGTGTGTACTGCTCTGCAGCAATTTAAACATTGGTGTGTTATCACCAATATTTTCAACAAAAATCCAAAACACAGCACCATATGAGCCTCTATAAAGAAAAAAGCCCAAACCATGACATATGGGCTTCAATGCCTTGACTTCCCAATGGTAGAAACCCCAGGCAGGGTGTCTGCTAGAGCTGTGCTGACTACTACTTTGTGAAGACAAGTCTATTTTCTCCTGCAGGACCTTACTCATGAGCCCTTGTTGCCCATATCACATATTTAGGAAGACAAGGAACTGACAGCAGGACATAAGGCAAATGGGAGCTTTAGTCTGACCTGGTGAAGTTACTCTTAGGAGTTCAGTAATTATAAGGAGAAAAAGTGTGTTATCAAATACAGCAAATCCTTTCTGTCTTAGAGAGCCAGCTAACATTAAAATTTCTAGACTTTTCAGTTCATGGTGGTTACTTAGAAACATTTAACCATGGGAGGAAAAAATATCAGTAAAACAGGAAATATAGAGAAGCTTCTATGGCTTTTAAAGTAAGCCTTCCATCTATCAATGTCCCAAGGCAGCAAAAAAAAAACACCAATTTTGAGTCTATAATTCATTCTGCTCTATCCAGTCAAGCCTCCCATCCAGTGTGAAGGAACTTGACTTGAATGAGCTGCTGAGGCCATGTTCTGCAGCACAGTGTAATTGCATTTCTTCATACGATCCTCCACCTTGCTCCATGAAGAAGATAAGGAAAAGTCAATCTCTTGTCCTAAAATAATGTATGTCAAGATGAAAGTCAAATTTCTTTCAAAGTTTTTCTTTTGTCCCTTGTTTGGTTTTCACTCTGTTGTTACAAGGATGTTGCTGAACAGAAAGGGAGAAAACAACTGATGGTTTACACAGTGTAATTAACAATGCTGCCCCACTATTATCTGCACACAGTATTTCTCCTGCCACGTGTCATGCTATGAAGAAGAATTGCTTTCTTGTTTGCACTTCCTACCCTAGACATAGACATGTATCAGTGACTGAAGTTATCTGTGCATAGTTTTCTATTTACATTTATGCCCATTAAAGCCAATGAGAAGCTTCAACACTACTGAGTGTAGACTATAATCAGCATGTAAACTTTGTCGTGTGTCCTGGGATCTTTGGATGAAAGGCTCTCTATATGCCTCATCGTTATTAGTTTTTCTTGCATCATTTGTCAAGATAAATACATGGTTGTTGTTTAGCACAATGTACTGGAAACTTCTGACTTGCAAATTAATCTGAAAGATAGAACCATATAAAAACATTTTATGCATCTAGCATTGATGATTTAATTTCTGCTCTTGAGAAGCAGTCAAAAAGGAAAGTTAGCAATACATATACACAAGTTAAAAGAACACATGTAATGAATTAAAAATTGTTGCATTCAGTTAGACACCAATTGTCACTATGGAGCAGTGACTATGATGGGGAATTAAATTAGACTAACAGAGCCAACACAAAAGCTTCTATTATACTGATAAAAATAAAAGCACAGGACCTTTCAGAATGCAAAGGCAGATTCAGCCATAAAAAATATTGTAGAAATCTAATTCTAGTATTTTTCACGGAGCTGAGCATGTAATGTCTGCTCACATGTAAAGATACCCTTGAGGAGGAAAACCAGGAGGAGGTGCTTTATGTTTATGTATTGAGTTGTCTCTGTGGAAGAAAACTGAAGAAGTTATGAGGTTGATTAAACTTAAGTTGTGGTTGGGAATTATACACAGATCAGAAATGAAGGCTGATGATTCAGAGCCCTTCTGCTAGCAGAGATGATATTTTACATAATTTTTATATATTCTGCATTACTTGGATATGTCACATTGTAATATGTTACATTGTCATGCAATGTTATGACATTTTCAGGAGGTCTACATGAGATAATGTGGAAAGAAATGTAAAGATAGGAAATGTTATTCATTGTGAAGTATAGGAGTTTTGGCTCTGTGAAATAAAGTGGATTTTGCTTTTTGTCAACTGTTTGCTGTATTCTTTACTCTGTTTCCCTGTGAATAAAGTCTGAATAATCTGAGCAACAATTTTTCTTCCCTCAAGTTCTGTCCCTCTCATCCATTACAGAGATTTTTGGCCCTTTTGCTAGCCTTTGTTCCTAACAATAGAAGGTGGGCTGCTTGGGCAGCTCCAGTCACGTTCAAGGCATGAGGAAAAACTGATGCAGGAACTTAACAAGTGCTAGAAAAAAAGACTAAAATGTGTCCCCTTGTATGATGCTGATCACTGCTGGCTGTCTGGTCTCTTTGTGGCTAGCTCTTTGCATCGGATGAGGAGAATATGCTGTCCCTGTGCAGAGATATTTGCTCTTCCTTTTTGACCTGAATAAGGATTCTAATAAAAGTCAGCAGCAATTCCCAAGGGATGCCCTCAGAGCTATGCCCAGTCAAACTACTTGGGGAGAATGTAGAGCATATGTTGAGCCTTGTCTATTCTGTGTAAGTCTGGAAACACTTACTGTCAGTCCTCATGGCAGAGCACAGATAGTGTGGGCCTGACCTTACTATACGCTGCTTAATTTCTGTTGTTCTTTCCCTTCTTCTTGGTACTTTAATTTTTCATAAATGTCCTGACTGCTGGGGTCAGTGAATACAATACAATAATGATGCAGCCTCTGTGTTTTTTAAGCAAGTGTTGGCCCTTAACTCTAACTAATGCCCTTGAGGATCTGGATTTGCCAATAAAAATCATTAGAACTTTGTGGGGTTGAAAGTTCAGGAAATAGTCAGAAGATCTTTTGTGTCTGTGTTTCTAAGAGAAGGATTTTGCTTGCAACATGGTACAAGTAAGAGAACATAAAAGATAGCAGAGACATGAGCCTTCCAAGCAGGTTCACAGCAAACCTGTCAAGCCCCATTCTTTAAGACAGAGGCTTTCTAGTCAACTGCATAAAGGTATCCAGAACTAAGCATCTATTGCACTAAGTCATGGTGCAGTGCCCATGCCCTTCCTCTACTATTTCTTGCTGCCCTATTTTCTACAAACAACATCAGGTCACAGAAAAGGAGAAGATATCATGTTATCACAGAATCACAGAATCACAGAATTAAAGTGGTTGGAAGGGATCTTGAAAGATCATAAGGTCCAACACCCCTGCCAAAGCAGGTTCCTTAGAGCAGGCTGCCCAGGTAGGCGTCCAGATGGGCTTTAAATATCTCCAGAGAAGGAGACTCCACAACCTCCCTGGGCAGCCTGTTCCAGTGCTCTCTCACTCTCGCTTATGCATCTTGTAGGTGCAAGTTGGAGTCGTGTATATGGTCTTTGCATAAAAGTGTTTCAGTACCTGAACGTGCTGTTCACAGTGCCCTCTGTGAAATTAGGAAACTTTATATGAACCACTTGATGGATATATCTGCTGGCTCATGAGAGGGGACTTGTCTTGTAAGAGCAGCTGAGAACTATCCCTAAAGTAGTGTTGGCTAGACTAGTTTGATCTTATGCTGCAATATATAATATTATTTTCAATAACATGAATTTGAGTCTCTCAATCAGACTGATAACTCATAGAGTGAGGAATTCCAAGCAGGATCCTCAGCCAGTGCCTGCAGCCACTGCAGGGATTGCTCTACCAACGAGAACTTCTGCCATTGTTTTTCCATTCAACACATAGTAAATCAGGTTAGTGAAAAGGAAGGGTTAGCTTTGAGTACGGATGGATATAAAGCTAAGATTTTGCTTACATGTTTTCTAGTTCATTTTGTTACTTTGTGTGTGAATTTCATATCCGTGGCTGATCTGAACAAATGATATGGAAGGTCAACAACTTGAAAACAGTCAGAAGACCTGGAAGACACTTTTCAAATTTTCAAAGTCCCATAAATTCAACGGTGTCAGGATGTAAATTTTGTTATCTGGATTACTATAAATACATGTACCTGGAATATGTAGCAAACTTTCTGAGGGGCTGCTCTGAATTAACAGTATCTTTTTGAAATGAAAGTTTCTGTCATAACATGGCTGCCTAGAAAGTAGACAGAATCTCCTTTATAGCATGTTTTTTCTTAAAACAGCTGCTTCACATCAGAAAAGATGATCCTCAAGATGCAAGTCTGATTTCAGCAAGCATACAAGCAAATTTGATGACTAGTTTTAAGAGGATCCCTAATTATTAGGTGACTAAAATTAAGACATTGATTTCACACAGCAATAGCTTCCCATAACTGTATATACAATGCTTTTCATCTTTGACATGGAAGTCCCTGCGGATGTAAAGGGGCTTTATTTATCCCTCCATATTATTAAAGGTTTTTATTATTTTTCCTTTTTTTTTTTTTTTTTTTTTTTTTTTTTTTTTTTTGGTTTTTACTTTTGCATGGACTCATAATGATATAGGGATATTGTGAAACAATGGCAGTGGTAGCATTTGAACATACTGGTTCCTGGAGTGAGATCAGCAAACTCACTTTCCATAGCCAAACAAAAATACATCAGCTGGTGATAGAAACAATTTATATTCCTTAGATAAAAAATATTCTGTTAAAAACACTTCTGAAAGATATTTATACAAAACTTCTCACTGACAGAATTCTAGCCAAAAGTCTATTCATCTTTTCTAAGAGAGGTATCTAAGATAGGGCAAATGAATCACCTTATGGAGGTGCCTGTCTCTGAAGACTTCTATTCAGACATTCTTTTTTTGTCTGTGTTGGAAGAGGCAAAGCTCTGGCAACTGTTGCTTTTTAACCCAAATAATGAAACTGGCTGGTGGCATACTGAAAAAAGGCAGTGTAAAAGATATTTTGTCTTAGGTGACATGAAAATGCCAAGAAAAAAAAAAAAAGTAATAATTAAAAAAAAATGCCACCACCCAGGAAAATGTTCAAGAAGAGGTCATGGGTTTTCAGCTTCCTGAAGAGGTTAAGCTCACTAACCAGGGAAATCTAAAATTAGTAAGAGATTTACATGCCAAAAAAAATGTGTTCTTGAAGAACTTTTGAAAGAGAATCTAGAAATCAAATAAGACTTCAGGTCTGATCCTTATTTAGATGAAAAGTACTCTTTTTATCACATTTACTGTGTGAACTTGCAGTAGATGTAATTCTGTAGTGAGAACTAGGTGTAGTTCTCACTAAATACCACAATAATACCACTTTGCTTTTTTAAATTGGACTTTCCTACTTCCCAAAAAACAGTCTGGCTTGAAATTGTGAATGTGCAAGTAGCTATGAAGAGAATATCAAGACTCACAAGACCTCAAACACATTCAGTTAATTACAGTTGTCTTTCATTATTACATGCAAGCAAAACATTTATCAAAGCACAAAACAGTGTATTCTGTTCAACCAAAGCTGTCATCCTATAAGTATTCCATATACAAAACCGAATGTTTGCAGGTTCCAAATATTTTCATAATTATCTTTAAATAATTTAAAATATCAAAAATATTGAGGATAGTGTTTCAGTTCTGTGCCATACTGACTGAATTTCTAGCTCATGCAGACTTAGAGAACATAAAGAAATAATGGGGCTTAGGATAAGAACTGAACACACTTCAGCGCTGATTTATTACATCCTATTTTTAACCTAGTTTCCTAAGAAATCAATGCTTATGTGATCATGCTGTGTATGTGTGTAAGTATTAAATTGGGCTTACTGGCCAATTTCAACTACATTTGTGTGGAAAGAAATCTCAAAGATATTAAGGGTGAGAGTAATCTCACATAACTTTGAACAGCTGCGGATGTGGATGTGCCTGTTTGAACTCAATGCCCTGAGCTCCCTTCATAGGGAGTAGAGAGAAATGGTCACTGTGTAGTGTGATTTATATATTCTATTTCAGACATTTATTTCAAGATTAGAAAACTCTTTCTATAGAAATATCTCTCTCTCCATTGACCATATAGAGAAATGAGCTAGATGGTGATCCCAAGCATCGATATCTAGATATGGTTTTGCATTTACTTCCTGAAAATTTTATGGGATTAAGAAGGTCGTGTACCTTCTGTGACAAGCACAGTAGTATGGCATCAGCTCTTATCAGCCAGGAATCCAGACTCATGGAAACAAATGCAAACTCCCAGTTTTCAGTAAAACCTCAATCACAGTTCACAAGTTGTTGGAGATTAAAGAGTCCACATGAGGGTGATGCAAATGACTGAAAAGACTGAAGAGTAAACTTATTCATACAGTCACTGGTTATGTATAATAAGGATGGTATGAGCATGGCAAAATGCAAATACTAAGGCGTTTGCTGTGGGTATTTTAATGTCTTGTTTTCTGTGAGGAGTCTCTGATGCATGATAAGGGCTGAGTTTATACTACATTCCTTCAGTTAGAGGCATGTTGTGGTTTAAAAGTAAATGTTAGTGTGGGGACTAAATGGATTTGGATACCAAAACACTTTAATCACATGGATATGCCATTTTAAAAATTACATTACTTCTCTATACTGTGGAAGAGATGATGTGGTCCAGGAGAAATGTTAGAGGTGTTAGTGTAGTGGTTCCAGCTGTGCTGCACATCATCATGGGGCAGGGCTGTGGGCCCCCTGGGATCTCTGTGGTTTCCTGGCTCTGCTGGTCATGGAGATGTAGTCTTGAAACCTTACAACATGTCCGTGGGGTCACTTAGAGTCTCTCCGGTTCCGTTGATCCCCCCTGGTATTTTTTATTTTAATTAGTTTTAGGATTGGGCGGAGAATACCTTGCTGGTGAACAGTCTCTTCAAGTTGCACTGCTGTATTTTGATCTGCCATTACCAAATGGCTGATTTTTCTGTTGATACTTGCAACCTCCTTGTTCTTGACATGATTGCACATCTTAATTATTAACAGGTTGCTTGCATGGTTTCCTTGAGCTCACAAAAGCTATTCAAGGTTCTTTCTGTTCTATGGGAAACAGAATCACCAACATTCTATGTTGGTGATATTACACTTACATCTACCTAAACAAAAGTTTAGTTAAAGTGTTGTTCTAACAGCTATGCCACCTAGGTCAACTGTTACATGATGTCACAAATAGTTTTTATCCTGAACTTATCAGACCATCTTACTTTCTTGCAGCACTGCTTGCTTCATGTTCTCAGCCCTTGGGTATCAGGCTTCATTATCACTGATGGTCTATGGAATATTTGCCTGTGTTTTAAGTAGACCAGTAATAGTTAAGAGAAATCAAGCACTTCCTTTATAATGCGCTTGTTTGTGTCACTCCTGAAATGATCAAATCACAGGTTGATATCTTACCGACTCAGACATTGCTCTCAGATACTATTTTTTTTGTAAAACACTCAAAAGTTTTTGTTTTTTTTTTTTTTTTGTTTTTTTTTTTTTTTTTTTCTGTAGGAGACTTTATGGGAGAGAAACCGAGCTTTTATTAAATATTTCTTGCAGACATTTATAAAAATATGTTGGCAATGTGGCTTTACAGGAAGATACAGAAATAGTCCTGCTAATGATTTTAAATGCTTTTCAGTCATACCTGAAATATTTTTTCTCAAAGGCATTTGAATAAACCTCATGAAATTTTGAACCAAAAGCATGTATTATATGGCTGTAATAAGGGTACATATGAGCTCAATTTAACTCCGCCTCACTGAAATCTGACAAAGTAGTAGCTCACAGGAAGACATTTATGAAAGGAATTATTTTCATTGGAATTGCCCCAAATACAATCTTTTGATAAAAGGCTATTTAATATTTTTTTAGTCATTATCTAGGTTATGATACCAAATATGTGCTAGAGAAGTTTGCACGTAATCAAGACTAGTAGAATAACAAAATAACAAGGAGCAATCCTTAGGTGTTTCTAAGGCAAAATGAGATGGATTTTGAAAATAAATGTTTTCCTCTAGCAGTTTGAAGAAGTTATTTGGCTTGGGTGAGTGACAGCTGAAAGAAGAATTTAAATTCCCTGATCAAGTATATATGTATATATATATGTATAAACATATATTATTATTATTATTATTATTATTATTATTATTATTATTATTATTATTATTATTATTATTATTATTATTATTATTTTGTGAGCCTGTGAAGAACTGTATTAATCCAATGATTACAATCAAAGCTAATGGCTTTTGGACTTTTGGATGTGATTATCTATAAGAGCAAAGGAAGAGTTTTTACCCTTCTTCTGTTTTAACACTTTTCTCTCCCTGTCCCCCAAAGTATGAGAAAAAAAGCACCATCTGGCTATTGGAAAGGTCACTGATTTGAAGCAGAGAATTCCCACAGGTGTCTGAGTGGTTTATTTTTTCCATATACTTATAGTCATGTTTGGTTTAAGATATGTAGTTGAGAAAGAATTTTCTCCTAGATTATACTGAAAGGGCCTTTTTTTTTTTTTTTTTTTTTTTTTAATCAGTTGCAGATATATCTGTAGATACCACATAATCACTTCTCTTCCCTCAGATGGACTTTGGACACCTTGATCTCTACACTGTCATACTTTTCAGATATTTGAAGACTGAAACATTTTTTACAATTAAAAATATAGTCTATTGAGATGTAATATAATTTTCTTTAATAGATCTGAGGTTAGATTAGATGACCTAATGATTCACAATGGCTTTGAATTCTGTGAAACTGTAGACTATCCAGAATGTCTGTATATTGGGAGTGGAAAAATTTAATAATTACTCAAGTTTAGCAGAGAACAATGGTTAATCAGTGATCTGCAGGAAGGAAATCCAAACACTTCAAAATCTTGCTATTAAACCAGACAGACGGAATTACACCAAGTGCTATAAATGATGACATTTCTTCTGAATTCAGTGAATTTTTGATCAGGTCCCAGGTCTTAAAACCACACAGGGCTATTGCATTATCTTTCTCTTCCAAATAAGTAGTTATTTCATGATGCAATTTTTGTTCTACATTGCAATTGCCCCTAGAGAACTAGCTTAAAAGAGAAAAACAAAAAATCTTCTTACTTGATGACCTCAAGATCTTGTTTATTTCTACCGCATTTTGCTTTTTCTAAGTTAGTTAGCAGGTTCAACAATCCAACAACAGTGTGTTGCCCATACTGTAGAGACTTGATTTTGGTGATCAATTTCATTCAATAATTCTTATTTTTTTCAGTCACATTTTTTTTTTTTTTTTTTTAATAAGACGGAATAGATTTTAACCAGACATATTCAAAACACTACTTGAGTCATTTTCCATATGAAAAAATTATCTTTTCTTCCTCATTGAACCTCAAATCTGAATTTATCTGTTTGTGCAGTTTCCTGCTCTTTGTTTCAGTGACCCTCTTTCACCTATCGTACTCACCATAATTATTTGACTTATCTGCCAGTGAGAACTCATCTTCTTTTTCTCAACCATAATTACTTCATTGAACATTAAAGTGAAAAGGCCACTTTCCTCTTGTTGTTCATCTCTTCCAGATGTCAAGTTATTTACAAAGCCTTTGAATTAGTAATGTTATGATGAGAATTTTGGCAAATTATATGTGAAAGAATTAGGCCCATTATAGTCATGAATTTTCATTTGTCCTGAAACATTTTTTCCTTCTCAGTTTCCTATGTATTGTAGTAGCAGTTTATTACCGTTTCAAAGTGTTCTGCCTATGACATTCTGCTTAATGAAAGCAGGAGATGTGACACAACCAATGGTACATTTTTCTGTCAAGCTGCTAGAATTTCAAGTGTTTTGATCTTTTTTATTTTTTATTTTATTTTATTATTATTTTTTTTATATAGCATGAAACTAAAAATATGAATGCAGCTGTAAATTCTATTACTCTTAATGGAATTTAAATATTTTATTTCTTCCAATAATAAACAAAAATAATTTATTTGAAGATACATGTATGTGGTAGTTTTACTGTGGGTAAAACGGCAAACACCTGGGCAGCTAAACACCACAACCACTCTCTCACTCCCCCTCCTTAGATGAGGAGGGGAAGAAGTAAAGCAAAGAAAAACTCACGGGTTGAGATAAGGATAATTTAATTAAAGGGAAATAATTATAATAATAATTAAAGAAAGATTATTATGAACTAAACAATTTAACTAAAGGGGAAAAAAAAAAAGGGAAAGGGGAAAAGGGAGGGGGAAAGGAAACAAAGGAGGAAAACAAGCAAATAAAACAAATGAAGGCTATGTGGAAGCACAGAGGAAAAAAATTACTCTCTACTTCCCACAAATGAACGATGACTGACCACATCCTTGAAGCAGGGCCTCAATGCACGTAGCCGGTGTTCGGGAGGAGGACCGACGTTTTCCCAACAAGAGCCCACCCCTCCCCTCTTCTTTCTGTTTCCACCTTTTATTGCTGAGTGTGACACCACATGGTATGGAATATCCCTTTGGTTGGTTTAGGTCAGCTGCCCTGGTGATGTTTCTCTTCTCACTTTTTGCCCATCCCCTAGGAGGGTTAGAGAGAGGCCCGATGCTGTGCCAGCACTGCTCAGCAGTAGACACAACACTGGTGTGATAACACTGCTGTTCCAGCTACAAGTGCAGAGCACAGCACTATATGGGCTGCTGCAGAGAAAGTTAACATTCCAGCCAGACCCAGTAGAAGATACTCCTCAAGAAGTGTCTGAAATTTACTCAGTTTAATCTGTTTTATAAATTCATCTTTACTGACTAAAATAAAGGCCTGAATTTTGATCTCATAGCTGTTAATTCTGCATGCTCATTGATGTCAACAAAGCTGCAAAGCTACTGAAAATTTAGATGAAAATCAGATTAATTAGACACCGTGGACACAGAATTATCCCCCTTTAAGAATGTGGTAGACATGCCTGTCTTTTCTCTCCGACTGCTAAGGGAGACAAGCTGACACCTTCAATATGACTTAGATCTCAGGTGAGCCAAATTGCTCTCTAGAGTTTTCTTTTTATTGACCTTAAAGGGAGCCTAGAATGAGAAGTATCCCACTTACCCAAGTGTGCTGTAAGACTTGATCTAGGTGGGAAGAAGTTGAGCCTATATGTACAACATAGCAAAAGCTCTTACCAGGAGGCTTTCATGCCTCTATTATTGATTTATTACAAGAATGCTTTCTTAAGTAATTCCTTTTTCCCCTCCTTCCTCACCCAGGTGTCTCTTTATGTTTGATATGACCAACTAGCCATAGGACCTGATGTATTATGAAAATGGTTGCTCTGGCTTCCCTCTTCCCAGCTGCTTATCATTTATACAATATTTCCTCTGCTTTTCTCCACAGATTCATTACTGTTTACATGTATTCCTTATTTACTGTTTATCTAGAATTATGAGAAATTTCCCAGAATTTTTTTTTTGGAAAACTTAATCCTCTCACATGAACAGTCATATCCAGGGCATCAGATCAGTCTAAAAATACTTGTTTCATATATTTTTATTTACTTACTCTTATTTTTATTCAGGTTATACATATATATTATTCAGTTAGAACTAGCTAAATCAAATTTATATGATTTCCTGGTAATTTCATTTGCTGTCCCAGTGACATGACAGTTTTTTAATAGGGCTTTTACATAGAAGTTGAGCCTTACATCATGGATATTATACTTAGAATGTTAAAAGAAACTTAGTATACTATAAACATTAAGCATGCTCACTCAGTTCTGTGAAATCAAATGCCATAATGTGCTTGCCCATAAGATATGACATATTTGTTTGTGGCATTTTTTTCATGACCAAATAAGTACTCACCGCCTTATTCATAACTTTATAACCCAGTACTGAGTAACTGTCAGGTATAAATCAGGAAAAAAATTGGACATTAATCTTAATAATTAATATGAGTTCCATTATTTTCTTTTGAAATACACTCATCAAATCACAGAATACCATTAACTGAAGCACAGAGAGAGCACCTTTGAATTATTATGGTTAAAGATCTTGATAGAAGCAGTGGAGTAGCGTTCAGAATCTTGGAAATATCCTGCGGCAATTCCCATCTCTGTTCTTCACTTCTACAATAGTGGAAACACACAGTCCGTTGAAAAATAACAGTCCCTTACACAGGGCACTTACCTTCTGTAACAATGCTATCCTGCATACTTGTCATATTCTGTAAAGATCTACAATTAGCATTTCTGGTCAACAGTATAGGACCTGTTAAGATAAGCAAAGAAAATAATTCTGAAATTTCTAAATAAATATCTACAGAGAAAAACAATCTGAACATTAAATATGAAAGCTATTAAATGAAAAGTCTTTAAAAAACAGCACTGGAATAAATATTTGTCCAGGGTCTGAGGTGATTTTTTTTACTGCATCTCATGATAGAAGTTAGTAACCCAACACCTGCTCTATTGTGGTCTGATCTTCAGAAGAACATGCTAAACCATTGCCACTCTTTTAGATTTTCACAATTTTCTTTCCATCTGTCCCGTTACTGCTTTTACCCTGAGGTATCCATTCTCTGATGCTCCTTGGAGCAATGTTCCTCTGATGTTCCAGTGTTCCATCACAGTCACAGAACACATTAGGAAGTGTTGAACCAGCAAAAAACATCAGGCAGCACAGATGCTGATTTTTTTCTGATATGCCTGAAACTTTACACAGCAATGAGAGACTTGGAAAGTTGCTCCCATTTACTTTTGTAAGTAAAGCACATGGCTTTTTATTTTTATTATTTTTATTTTTATTTTTATTTTTATTTTTATTTTATTTTATTTATTTTTATTTTTAATTTTATTTTTATTTTTATTTTTTAAGCTTGATCCTTTCATAGCAGCTAGCTGCATTATACAATCACTCATTCCAAAGAAATCAATTAGTGCAATCAGCCTGGATTTTCTTTGTTCTGAGGATTTTATTCAAGTATGTATTTATTTATTTATTTTTGGTGAGAGTAGATTTAAACATATGCAAAATGTGCCTTGTTTTATGAGAACTAGGGTGAAACAAATTACAGAATTTCTTTCCATTGCAATTCAAACCTAAAACTTCCTTAAATTAAATGCAAATGAAATATCATATTATTAGTAGTATTTAACCATAAAGTATCCAACAATGTTAATTTTGAAAAGTCACTGATAATAATAGAAAACTATTTTATTTCAAAAGTCTATAGTATATCCGAACTCATAAAGAAAGATTATATATTTTTTTTCTGATTGAGACTTTGGTGTTCCCTTTATTAATACGGGAGAAAGTCACATTGCCTTGCTGAACAGAATAAAAAGTTCCACACAGGCATTTTCAAGTACATAATAATATGCCTCAAATAGAGAGTTGAAAAATCCAGTCCTAAACTCTTAAAAATTAGGATATATTGCTCTGTTTAAGTGAGTAACTTTTTGTGTTAAGTCAACATAACTTAATCTTGGAGGGACTGCAGTCAAGTGAAAAGATTTAACTTCTGCATAGTACTGATTTCATGCCTTACAATAAAAGTTTAAGAGGAAATAGTAAGCTTTTATGCCAGAAATAGATAATCGGCAGGTATGTGGTATTGACTCAGAATTGGGACTTAAGATTTTTAATCCAGAGCTCAAGTCTTCTTTAATTTATATATTAGCACAGTGTTTGACTGCCTTGCCATCACCAAGGGTCAGTAACATTATACCTATATTCAAAAATGGAAAAGAGAACAGTCTCAACTTGTAGACCAATTGTTTTCATTAGGTTGAATTAGTTTCACAAAGAGAATTGTAGCTGGTGTTTAACTAGTTGGGTGGCTTACACATGAGGACTGTAAACAGAGAAGGTGCAGCAGCTGCTTAAAATGGAAATATTTAATTCCCTTGTGATAATAAAATAAGGTTCAACTTTTTTTTTTTTTTTTTTTTTTTTTTTTTTTTGGGGGGGGGGAAACAAAACAAAACAAAAAACAGCAGAGTACCTCTTCTGGAATATTTCTGCCATCTGTTTGGGAGTCTCTGTGATGCTTTTAGGATATATGCTGAAGAAAAGAGTAAAAAGATTAAGTGGTCAGCTGTTTGCAGGGGTAGTTATGGTACAGAAATAATTTGTACCCTTCAACCATAAAAGCATTTATGACATAGCCATGTTTGTTTATGTAGTTATGGGAATTTGCATTTTCTTGAAATACTTGAGGCTGCAGTCCATTTTTTAATATATATGAAGTTTGAGGATGGTGATAATATATATAGACATGCACAGACATCACAGGGTCAGTGTTGCAACTACTAAAAATTCCTCTAAAGGTTAAAATTATATAAGGTACAATTCAAAATTACCTTGCATTGCATTTCTTTACTTCAAAGGAGTGAAGACTTCTCTTCCCTTTCCAATTTTTCTAATGGCATCAGAAAAAGTAGTTTTGAGCAATCAGTGAGAAATCCTAGCTTTTCCAGACATTTTTTTTTGTTGTTGTTTTTAATGTCTCTTTTGCTGAAATGGGGCTGCAAAACATAGTGGGGCATTAAGAAATGAAAACTGCTAGCCAGCATGTCCTTACTGCTGCTTGCCTTAAGTGTAAGGGAATACTGACTGTAAAGTTTTATTTTAAATCAGGTTAGCTAAACTGGTGCTGAAACATTTGAAGACATAAGTTATTATCCTCATCTAGACCTGGCCTCAACTGCAGCTGTTAATTCTGTTCAAGTCACAAGTAACTTAAGCATACTATATTTTCTGAAATGTTTGATATTAGCCTGATGATTAAAAGGCAAACATCATAACAGGAAAAAAAAAAAAAAGTACTTGCAGCTGGTCTGGAGAACATATTATGTCTCCGTCCTTTTAAATCATTCCTTTATGTCAATATAATAGTGTTTTGATGGAGACCTCTCTGGAATCTTTCACTACTGCTGCCTAAGATTTACTTTTTTTTTCACTTGTATGGAAATAATGTTGTTCAAGGGCAGTCCATTTGGCATCATTTTATAAACAAGTGTTATAAACACAAGGAAAAGGGATAGGTTATTTTATACCAATTTTAGTTGCTCATTTAAGGAGATAAAAACACAAAATAAGTGCTATATCCATTAAAATCTTTCTCTGTTGTCCCAGTCATCTGGGAAAAAAAAATACAAGAAGGCCATTGACTTTGCTGTTTCCTTTGGGAGAAACACAGATGTGGAATAACAATTTTTAACACCTAAGTAAGGCAGTGTAGGAACTGTGTCTAAGTTTGTTCAAAGCCCTCCAAAATATGGAGTACATTTCCATCCAATTCACATAATAACTCAGGCTGTGATTCAGTATAGCTTTTTAAAATGCTAGTTCCTCATCTGTTTGAAATTATAGTTGTGTCTAGGCAGTGTATTTCTGTGAGGTCTTATTCCAGGTTTTACTTTTCTTGTAATTTTTACATATATATTTATATGAACTACTAGCTATTTTTCAGCATGCTACCATTTTCTGTGGGAAAGTTTTGTTTCTGAAAGATGTAATGGCAAAAGCAGTGAGAGCATAATTTTTTTCTTGCCTTGCTCTAACTTCCTGACTTAACTCTGTTTTGGAAAGACTGTCACTCACTCTGAGAGACTAATGTGGTCTAATGTTGTCTTCCAGATTGTTGAATTGTGGTTGTGGGTAATGTTAATGAACTCATTTTCACATCGTGATTTTGAGATCTGCATGTTTCAATTAGGCACAGAACAATGAAATGCAATAAAATGTCAAAAAAATCAATGTTGTGCCTGTTCTTGAATGTGGGCTTAACCACAGAGTCCTTGGTCTCAAAGATACTAAATATATGCATACATTTTTTGCCTACTTTCTAACTCTGCTTTAGAAATTGTAAATTATGTAAGTTATTACAGAGAAAGACTAAATCTAAAAAATGCCCAAGCTGTTAGCAAAATCTTCCCCAACCTCCAAACAGGCTTGCCCACAATAAAATATAACAGAAGTGATTCTGCATAGAAAAAGAATCTCTGAAAATTTTAAAATAAAAGAAAATCATCCCCAGATACTACAAGGTATAGGCTGGGCATTCATCACCTTGTTTCTGCCATATGTCCTTCCCAGAGGTCCGAGTGCAAAACAAAATGTGCATAATCAAATCTCTGGTTGACATCATCACATGTCAACCTAGTTTTAAAAATGGAGGTGAGGAATTCGGATTCAAAGTCTACTATCCATAAAACTAAACCATCAGTGTTTCAATCTACCTAGTAAGAAAACACCAAGAAGCTGGTACGTCATTTTAGTCTCCATTTCCTGCAAACAGGGTTGGGGAAGGATGTTTCACAAGGTTGACACAGTGGAAATCATCAGAGGCCCATTGGAACATGCAAAGGCAAAACTCTCTGACTGTTTCACAGGCCCTGGCAATCAGTCAACACAGAACTATTTTTTAGGAAACAGATTATCCATTTCTGAATTACAGATTGGAAAGGACAGCTGTTGTGATTTGGGGGACAGAAAGGAAAAACTGAGAGAGTCACACATAAAGTATGCCAACAATGATGACAAGTTTTTTGGGTAAAAAACTGTAGGGATGTTGGTCAAAATGACTAAGACAAATAAGGGCAAGTACACACTAAAATGAAGGGGTAGGTACAGGAATGTAGTTTGGAAGTCAGTCTGCAAAATGTTGTGTCATACTTTATGCCCTAAATACAGAAACAAAACTTCAGTAATCCTTGGGTTATAGCAAGATTTTATGTAAATACAATTATTTATGATGTCCAAGATAAAAAAAAAAAAAAAAGCCAGAAGTCTGCCTTCTTCCAATACTACAAAATTTCAGAACTTCATCTAACCTTCTTTTAGATTAATTTCTATTTCCTTAAAATCAGATTAATTTCTTAGTGTTCTATTCTGCATGTTTGTTTTTGGTTTTGTAATCATATTGAAGAAAAAATAAAAAAAAACTTAGAACTACAGAAAGGGAGACACTTTCACAGGGAAAAAGTGGTTAATAAAATTCTTCCTTCCTAATAGTAAAAGGTAAAAGAATTTAGACATAGAGTTTGGTACTGGGATGGTCTCTTACTCTAAAGAATAAATGAGATTTTATGTCTCATCGTTATCCAAACCTAAAACATTCGGAAGAGCATGGGCATAGTGGAATGGAGAAAAGATTAATATTTCTCACAGTTCAATTATGAGTGCCAGGAAAATGTTCTAATTACCTAAGAAATTATCTGAAGAGCAAAGAACTCTTGGATAACATGTCACTTTATAGTTGTATTTCAATATCTAATTCCCAAAGACAAGAGTGGTGTGAGTGATAGTTCAAATGAAACTGCATTTCTATTGAATAAGAAATTAAAGATGGGGTGAAGAGAAGACTTGGAGAAGATTGCTTTGCTGAATGAATTTTGACTTTGTCACTAAACTTATGTGAGTAGTAGACCTTTGGAAATAAAACAGTATATGAAGGTACCATCTGCAGGAACTGGGAGGTTGGCGGATGTCTGTTGTAGAGCAACAGGCATCAGAAATGAGCCTGACAGCCCTAGGTGCTGAATTTTAAGGAATAATTCCCTTCTGCAGGCACAAATGGTCTCTTACAAATGTTGTATTGCAGGGAGGTGCCTCAG
Organism: Aythya fuligula; assembly: GCF_009819795.1. Lineage (NCBI taxonomy): Eukaryota > Metazoa > Chordata > Aves > Anseriformes > Anatidae > Aythya > Aythya fuligula. Next base: position 111,060,055 of record NC_045561.1, on the reverse strand, counting down.
AATTTCTTGCAAATCCCTGAAATTCCTTCTTTTCTGTTTCACAGAATCACAGAATCACAGAATTTCTAGGTTGGAAGAGACCTCAAGATCATCAAGTCCAACCTCTGACCTAACGCTAACAGTCCCCACTAAACCATATCCCTAAGCTCTACATCTAAACGTCTTTTGAAGACTTCCAGGGATGGTGACTCCACCACTTCCCTGGGCAGCCTGTTCCAAAGTCTAACAACTCTTTTGGTAAAGAAGTTCTTCCTGAGATCCAACCTAAAACTCCCCTGGCTCAACTTAAGCTCATTCCCCCTCATCCTGTCACCAGGCACGTGGGAGAATAGATCAACCCCCACCTCGCTACAGCCTCCCTTGAGGTACCTATAGAGAGCGATAAGGTCGCCCCTGAGCCTCCTCTTCTCCAGGCTGAACAAGCCCAGCTCCCTCAGCCGCTCCTCGTAGGATTTGTTCTCCAGGCCCCTCACCAGCTTCGTCGCCCTTCTCTGGACCCGCTCAAGCACCTCGATGTCCTTCTTGTAGCGAGGGGCCCAAAACTGAACACAGTACTCGAGGTGCGGCCTCACCAGAGCCGAGTACAGGGGGATGATCACCTCCCTAGCCCTGCTGGCTTTCTCAAATCTTCCTTCTCTTTGGCTAACTCTCTCCATAAGTCACATGATACTGGTGTTTTTTTTTTTTTTTTTTAATTTTATTATTATTATTATTATTATTTTATTTTTATTTTTATTTATTTTTTTTTAAAGCATGGAATTGTCCATGATTTCTTGTGTTATCATCGTCCTATGAAAGCAGTCAGAAAGGTACTGCAACAGTTTTGTCCTTCACCTTTACTTTATGGCCTATCTAAAACACAAACAGGAATTTCAGTCTTGTTAACAAACATTTCTGTTAAACAGAAAAGTCAAACATTCTGGTCATTGCATAAAGAACCTTGAAGAAAGGGCACCCATTTTTAGATAATCTGAAGATAAATTACTGAAGAATTTATTGGAAAACACAAAAATGTGTTGTAAATAGCCTACAGCATTATTTTAAAACAGAAGGCAGTACTTGCTTATGTCTACAGTAATCTGTAAAGTCTACATGACTCTTCCATATAATGCTTAAGGAGAATTCCCTTAGCTGGAGCACTTCCAGGTTGAAGATCTTTAAAAGGCCGTAATCCTATCCAGTCATCAACTCCCATCTCTCAAGCTCTACAAAACTCCTGGTAAAGCTCCTTTGTGAGTCACCTTGCCATGAATCTCTTTGTACCATTCACTGATCAACTGTGCAGCTCTACTCTGAGGTTCTCACCTACCAATGCTTCTTGTTTTTCTCTTAACCCTGTTAATGGCATGGCACCAGGTGATGAGATCTCATCTCAGAACTGTGATGGATGGCTCCAGGCACAGCTATGCTGAATTGCTTTTAATACACTGCCAAGACCAAGCACAAATAAAGGCTGTGTGGAGAATATATTGAAAGCTGATGAGAAGGACTCAGGAGTGTTTGTTGATGAGAAGCTTGACATGAGCTGGCAAAGTGTGCTTGCAGCCCAGAAAGCCAACTGTGTCCTGGGCTGCTTCAAAAGAACAGTGGCCAGCAGGGAAAGGGAGAAGATTCTCCCCTTCTGCTCTGCTCTTGTGAGACCCCACCTGTGGTGCTATGTTAGCTCTGGGGCCCCAAGCACAAGAAGGACATGGAAGTATTAGAAAGAGTCCAGAGGAGGGTGAGGAAGATGGTCAAGGTTGTTCAGCCTGGAAAACAGAAGGCTACAGGGAAAAAACTTATAGCAGCCTTCCAGTACTTAAATGTGGCCCACAGGAAAGCTGAGGAGAGACTCTTTGTCAGGGGGTGTAGTGATAGGACAAGGAATAATTGCTTTAAACTAAAAGAGGGGAGATTTATATTGGAGGTTAAGAAGAAATTCTTCAGTTGGAGGATGGTGAGGCAGTGGAACAGGTTGCCCAGAGAAGCTGTGGATGCCCCATCCCTGGAAGTGTTTAAGGCCAGACTGAATGGGGCTTTGGGCAGTTTGGTCTGGTGGGAGGTGTCCCTGCCCATGGCAGGGGGGCTGGAATTAGATGATCTTTAAGGTCCCTTCCAACACAAACCATTCTATGATTCTGTGATTCTATGATTCTAAGCCGGTTATCCTGTTGATACCACTGGTGTCCCAGTTTATCTCAGCATATAGATACTGCCTTCTGGAAGTTAATTATGTCAATCTCTTATCTTAGCCCAGAAAATATGCTGCCAAGTGATTGTAGTGTCACAAGTCACTGATGACAAGTCATTTTAATTAGTGGCATGCTACGTAAACACACTGGCTGGTATATCTGTGCTCTTGGCATATGAGGCATCCAGGACAGTACCAGAACATTCAACAGGAAAGACCATTACTATAATCAGAAGAATGTGATTCCTTCCTTCTTCAGGAATGACTCATATCACACCAATATTATGATTATGTTATCTCTATAATTTACTGTTCTGATATCTGAATCCTGAGACAGGCTTCCTCTTTGTTTCTACCACTTGTAATTAATGGGGATCATATGAGATTACCTATCACCATTTCTGGTGGTTATCTGATTATCCTCTTCAGTCATGATGCTGTAGTCTTACTGTGATAACCATGTTTCTCCTATGTGTACCCTTAGATGACTCAAGATCATCTGACCCTGCTTATTTGTCTGGTTTGACATTGGCATGGAAATCACAGCTGAGTGTTACCTGTTTTTCACTTTACCATATATTTGTGGGACAATGAAGGATTCAGAGATTTTTTTTTTTAAGGCCCAGAAGAACATGTCTGTATTTGATATACCTGTCAAACAAGAATGTTGCTCTTCTATCCAAGTACTGAGACTTACATTTATGTCTTTGCCTGACCTCAAAATTCTTAAGACAGGAACCTATTTATGATCTTTCTCTTCCAGACTATGAAGAACTAACTCACTTCTCAGTCAGGGTTTTCAGCTTCTGTGCCCCTCTCAGAAAAACAACCACAACATACTAGTCGAGGACATAGACCCACTGCTTAGTCATATCCTGTGCCTGTGCTTGTAGGACGACATACATTACGAGGTTAAGTCATATGTGTTAACATCTTCTTCACACTTTTCCCTACCCTTGCATGCTTGCATTGTTCATGCTTCCTCTGCTGTTCATGACCAAGGACAAGAAATGAGAACAGACTTTAGTGCCATTCAGTTCAGACTAAAGGTGAAGTAAGTCTCTTCACAGTTAGTGACACTTCTGTCCCAGAGTCAGGTCCCAATGTTCCAGCCTGTACTCTCTTTACAATCTCTTCCAGGTATACACCATTTCCCCTTGAGAATCTGTCTTTTCTAGGATGTAAAAGTTATGACAGTTTGATACTTGTTCCCTGTGAGGACTACTGTGAATGAAAGAAAGGACTGATAGAGCTGTGGACCCTCCTAGTATACACTGAGACCCCAAACAAATGCACACTATTAAGTGCATACATTTTTCTGTTGCTGAGTGTTGAAAACTATTTACTGAGAGTGCTTGCAAACAAGCAATACCGAGTATGGAGACAAGTTATGCAGGTTATGGGTAAGCTCTGAAATCTTGGATGTATTTAGCAGCACTCCAGAGACTGCCTGCTGCATGAGGAAATTAAAAACCAAGAGAGGTTTTGTGCAGGAAGGGCAGCAGTTCTTACAGGACCCAGACCACATTATCTGGAAATCACAGTTAAAATATATTTTCATACAGGACTCTTTTTTTTCTTTTTCTTTTTTCTTTTTCTTCTTCTTTTTCTTTTTTTTTTTTGTTTTTTTTTTTTTTTTTTCCTCTTTCTCTTTCTCTCTTTCTCTTTCTCTTTCTCTTTCTCTTTCTCTTTCTCTTTCTCTTTCTCTTTCTCTTTCTCTTTCTCTTTCTCTTTCTCTTTCTCTTTCTGCTTCTCCTTCTTCTCCTTCTTTTTCATTTTTTCCTTTTTCTTTTTCATTTTTTTTTTTCCTACGATCATCTGGAATCTCTCAGATTCTGCTGAGATTAAACACATCCCCTTCAGACAGCTGCTTATGTCAGGTTTCCTGTAGTAATTGACAGAGAACATAAACAAAGTGCTGAATAGGCTGTTAAAAGCATCCTAGTCAAAGTATTCTTGTGAGGATGGGAGTGGGGATCTGCCTTGTCAGGTATGTGCCCTGCATAGCCATGTGATTAGTCCAGGCACACTGGTGAAAAGATGTTTGTTAATGAATGTTGGGCATTTCAGGTGATATGGGCACCTGAAATGTATCAATTGACTTGTCATTGTCCTCTGTTGTGTTATCTGCAGAGGAAGAAGCCAATAGTTTTTTCCTTCATTCTGTTTTTTTCTCCTTTTCCTCCATCTTTTCAGAAAGAAAGTGCCATCATCCCTCAGGTGATGACTTTTGAAACACTTCATTTCTAAGGCAGGAGTGTTTTATTTCATCCTCACTTGGCTCAAATTGCCCAGCTTTCTAATAGGCCTCCTTCAAAATTTTTAACCTTTATCTTGCATAGTTTTCTAGTCTTCCTATAATTCATCAGGAAGCAATCTACTTCTGTTGGTGTAGATTTTGGGAAATGCTGCAAAAATTGCAACACAAAGATAAATACACAAGCATCCTCTGGATAACGGGTCTTTGCTAGAGTGGTGCCATCAAATTACAAATGTGAAAGGCTATCAAAATAAAGTGTGAAGGATCTTGGGTCCAATTTGTCCAATGGAAATTTTGAAGACAGGCTCCATGAATGAGGAAAATTTGGCTTACACTGCAGGGCTGATTTACAGCTCTTCAGATAGGGATGCAACTGGGTGACATCTATACTGAATAAAGGAGCACTCTGGAGGACACTGAGTGCTAGGAGCCTCAGAGATATTGTTCCCTTGTTGTAGAGAGCATTCTCTCAAATTGCCTTGACAGGCATTCAAAATAAATGACAGTATGGGCAGCAAAAGATAAAACAAAGAAATGTAGCTTATATCCACTGGTGGTCCTCACTGAAAGCTTTGTTTCTGTGACTGCTTTGTGGATACCCTAAAGGTAGGCAGCAAGTGTTCCCTTGACAGTTACCTGAAAAGCAAGACCAGCTTTAGGTTGCCAGGAGCCTGACTGGGAGTGGCATGATATGAGTGAAAATATAAATTACCACTAACTGGTTACAGTGAATCTTAGACTATATGCCTCTGCCTTGACTCTTGATTTTCTTGATTCCAGATTGCTATTTAATCCTAGAAGTCTACGGACCCTGAGCTGATGCAGACATTGGTTTCTTTGGTTCTGACTTTGATTCAGCCCACATCCTTCACATTTTTCTGTCTTTATGTCCATAACCTGTGCTGTGATTGAATGAAGAGTATGCAGTAGGAGCAAAGGCCTTATGATTTAGAAAACATTTTTCTGTAGCAAAAATTGTGTGGAGTTCAAATCTTTCAGGAGTCAATGATTCTTCAAAATCACATATTTCCCATGAGTCTTGCACTTCTCACACTCTTAAGATGCGTCTATCAATTAAAATTTCCCTTCAGTTAAAAAACAAGCAAACAAAAACTACTGTATCTAGGTCTTTATGACTTAGTTGCACTGTACTCTACAGATGTGTAGTGGGAGACTATTATTTGGAGAATACATGATTTCTCCAAAGCCAGTGCCTAGCTTACTTTTTTAGACTAATCAAAATAGAATTTATCAGTATAGATCCAGGGGTTCCACAAATGCAGACCCCAGTGGGATTTATGTGAGAAGCTAAATACAAAGTGGAAAACAAGGATAAAAAAAGCTCTTATATTAATTTTTGAAAGACTCTTAATAGTTTGAAGTAGCTCTTTTTCTGCTGTTGAATTACTGAAGTTAAATTGTGGAAGGCAGTGGAAATGAAGTCATAGTTCCTTAATCATTCTTCATGTTTTGCTGTGGACTCTTATATCTTATGCTAATATAGATATCTTATTCTTCATGTTTTGCTGTGGACTCTCATATCTTATGCTAATATAACTTCCACAGGATCTACATGTCTTTGTGCATAACTTGTTTACTAAAACAATGAATTCTCCCTGAGTACAAGATTTGTGTAATGTTTTCATGGTCAATTGCTTTCAGCATTATTAGAACAAAGATGCCTTAGTGGTGCTGGAAGTCACTGGAAAATGCATTGCTTTTCCATGTCATCATGCTTTTCCTAGACATTTTGTCCAGCAATAAAAACAATATTAAAAAAAGATGCCAAAGTATGTTTCAGTTCATTCTCTAAGTTTCTCCTCTTTTTGAAAAGGCAGGAGGAATAAATAAATAGAGAAAGGGAGGGGTGAAAAGTGGTGGTAAATTGATGACAGGAGGTATTTGTGATACAGGGCATATAATACTGTAGGAAATTTGTCCTTAGCAGTACTGTTTGCCTCAGAGATTCTGGGTAGACTCAGCTGGAAATCAAGGTTTGAGGAAAGTGAAGGAAGGGTGCCTGCCCTCTAAGGTCTGTCTGGGAAAGTACTTTATTCTTGTGGCTAGAGTCGTTCTGGTAATGTACTTCAAACGGTTCTGGTTTCTATCAAATGTAGATCAAATTGATATAGTGAGGCTGCGGGTTCACCACCCTACCCTCACGAACTCGTCATCATTTTTATGATGGATGCTCTATGGAATATTAAAAAAAATCAAAAGGTTTTAAAAATGTGTATTAGGTAGCATAGGCTGGGATGAGTTGGCTGGAGCTAGAATACAAAGGTTTATTGCCAGAAATATGTGATACAAAGGGGAGCAATGTGAAACCCAGGAGTCTTTTAATAACAAAGAGGGCAACCGCTCCATTGATTCTTCATTTGTTTTGCACTGAAGTCATACTGGTTGGACTGTTGTATTAAGAGAAAGAAACAGAAGTTTATATACAATTGGAGTTAGCTTTAATATAAAAGTTGGATTCTGAGTTTCTGTATCTCAACTGAGACATTCTAATACTGTTAGTCAGATAATGTGTTTGTAAGAATCACAGAATGGTTGAGGTTGGAAAGGACATCTGGAGATCATCTAGTCCAACTCACCTGGCTGGTGCCCCTGGATAACTCTGATTGGTATAGGATGCAGGTGTCCCAGAAGACATGCCCAGAGCAGGTACTGGTAATTAGCAGAATGGGGCCATCTCCCAAGCCCCAGAAGGTAGATAATCTAAGATTAGGTGTAAGACTATACTTGAGACTGGGGGTAAGTAAGCATAGATCTATGAACTAGAGGTTAGATGTTGTCTAAGTAAAGTCTAGGTGTTCAGAAAGCCAAGGCAAGTGAACACAAGCTGTTGTACTTGCACCTTCCACAGTTTTATATATCTGATTACATGCTAGTCTCTTAGTTTTCAGTCCTGTATTACATGCTTGTCCAGCGTTTTGTGATTAGTTATTTACTTTACTTAACTGGTGAAACATTTAGCACTCAAAGCTAATCATTGCTGACTTCCCCTATTCAATTCATATACTAGGCTGCCTACTTTGGATTCTGTATTAGAATGTTTCTCAGCTAATACTTTCATCTCTGTGAGACACATTTTCTCTGGCTGATATAAGTGAGATCCCAGTATCCCTTGCTGAGTAGCCTGCTTAGTCATATATAAAAGTAAGCAATATTTCAGATTTCATGTCTGCAGCTTACCTAGTTAGTTATAGTGCATTTGGATCATAGTGAAGACAGCTAGACTTCTTGCTTTTTAAACCTGCATAGTATACGTCCTCTGCACACAAGATTTAAGCACGTAAATCTATTGAAATGTGATGAGATTAAGAAGCATGACTTATTTAGACTCTTGAAAATCCAGGTCATAACTGAGTCGTAAACTGTGTATGGCCGGGAGCATCAGTTTTAAATATAGCAAACAGATTTTTATTTCATTTTATTTCATTTTGTGTGTGTGTCTGCGTGCTGTTATAAAAGTGGGATATTCTTTTAAAGACATTGAGAACTGATCAGCCACACACAAAAATTAATGCAAGTTTTGACCTATTATTATAAATATGATTATTATTCTGTTGCTTTTATTCTATAACACATTGTTCTAACCATTGTATAAATACATACAAGAGATAGTTCCCTCCCCAGACAGCTTATAAAATAAGTAGCTGTGCCTGTGCAAATATGAAAATGTTTTACTTATATATGAAGTTTACAAACATAACTTTGTATACTGAAGTGATTAACAATTTTATAGAACTACTGAGAAAATGTTTTAAACCAACATCCAGGTCTCTCTATGAAAGAAAACTGAACAAAACCAGATTTGTATGCAGAGTATAGGTAGGCCCATTGTTATAAATAATGCAAACTTCTTCAGTATGAATATATTGTACATGAGAAGCTCATTTTACTTGTGCGCTTCTCAGGACAGTTATCACAAATGCATAAAATGTAAACACCATGTATTATAATTTGGTTAGGAAGAACGTTGAGGATTTTATGTCCTATTAGTATTTTAATGCAATACTTCTATTGAAGCTTATTTAGCTTCAATAGGATCCTTATTTAGGATCCTATGATCCCTGTTAGGCACCTGCAAGATTGAAAATGAATGGATGTCCAGAGTAACAGTGCAAGTGTTTGTATTATGCTGATACCATGCTGTCTTTGAGCCACAGATGGAATCAAATGATTAATTACATCACAAAAATTCCTCAGGCATCAATTTATTAGGCTGGCCTGCCTTGAACTATATTAGTTACACCTGGAACTAGATTTCAAAAGACCTCAATGTTTAGAATACTTTCAGTGCAGGCTTCGCATTCATATTTATTTCTTAACTCTTAGCTTTTGACATTAGCCAGAATATAAAACCAAATCTCTGGTTTTATACATGACTCTTTCCACACTACTGGAACATGGCTGTGTTTTTGCCATTTGCTGGAGCAGTACTTTATTTTCATGAATTACAGACCTACCAAACAGTGTCAGGAGAGGCTGAGGGAAGCATAACTACACCAAGTGCAATAATGCAGAATTAAGAAAAGGGAAATGAATGCTTCTACTAATTTCTATTGAGTTCAAGAAAGAGTCTTACTTCCTGGAGCTCTCCTACACATGACACAGCTTTGCACTATCCCAGAAGCTTATGTTTGCTTTACAGATTCATTTAAGCCCTCTACTAACCTTTGGAATGGCTTTTTCATCACATAACTGAAATACCAGGTTTCATCCTTTACTTGCAACCTTGTCACCATATACCTTCAGCTGAAAGGGAGACAGATTAAGAGATTTAAAGAGCCAAATCCTACTTTCAGGAGATGGCTTTTCCTGAACACATAGAGAATTGCAGATGCACACCAGTGAGTGTGCTTTTATCCTACATGAATGATGAAAGAAAGGCACTGATGTTGGAGGCTGTACATGACATAGATTTAGTGTATACTCCAAAGGGCAAGGGAGGATTTTCTTTGTGGATACAAAGTTAATGTCTTCAGCTGTGCTCTCAATTTTCATCTGTAAAAAGTAAATTAAAGATCTTCTGTGTTTCATAGGGGTATTTCTAAGGAAAAGCATTTTAATATGTGTAAATCTGTGGTCACACAGTTATAGCAGGAGACTGGAATGGAAGTGGGAAGTTCCCTATCACTAGTCAAGAAGAAGGCGATAAATGTTTGCATGAACTAGAGAAGAATTTGTGACTAAAATGTAGGAAAGCTGCAAAAACTTCTATAACTTCAAGATGATTCTCACAAAATCTTTATTTGTGGTTCTATAATGTCATGTAGACTGTGTAACTATCAATTCCTGAGATGAAAATGGAGAAAGTTCCCATTAATCTGTAGCATCTTCACACTGACACTTAGCAGGATGAGGTGACCTTATTATGACCTTCTGTACAGCAAAACCAAAAATCTCACTAGAGACCTACAATTTCTTCCCCCACCACTAACAGGATTTCACCCTCTAACCAATTTAGTTACCCTAACTTAATATACGTAGCCTGGACGGCATCTTCTTGCCCAGCAAAAATGAAAAAAATTGTACATTTTTTGATATTGCAAAGGGCTTCTCTGTGTGTTTTCTCTTTCTACTTCTCAGGGTTTCAGGGAAATTGTGGGACAAAACTTTCAGGTATTGTCACTCATACTAAATGTTGTCCTATCATATTTACCTTATGCTACCAGAGGTCCTATTTAAATCACTGTATACTCTAAGAAAAAAGATAATGATATGAGAAAGCTGATAAGAACCAAGCTGTTAGCGAAGAAGGTCTGAAAATAATCATGTTAATAGATGAGCAGTATACATATATGTTTTTCTGCAGCTCTACCTCTATGTATTCACTAGAAGTTTAACTGAAGTTAGCAGAAGAGCAGAATGTAATTGGTCTAATTGTGTAACACAGAATACCAAATCCTCTGTGTGTACTCTGCTGGAATTGAGACTAAAGAGTTGCCATTGACTTGAACGGGGCTAGCATTTCTTTTTTTTTTTTTTTTTTTAATGGATATAAATTGGTCACTTCTGACATCAGTTGGCATAGAGGGTCTTTCTTGGTTAAAATGTAAATTTTAGAGAGTGGAATAATAATAGAAAGAAGACCTTTGTCTCTTGAAATTAAAGTGCTTGTAAAGCTGAAGCTGCCAGCTTTGTATATTACAGCCTGAGGAGATAATATACTGAATCATTCATTTCCTCTTCGTATTCTTTTTGCTTTCTTCAAAAGCACGTTCTGTTTCAAGTAATTTCAGTCCAATAATGAATATAACACTGACTGACTCACCATCATACAAGATCTGCTTTGGGATATACTTTATCAGGATTTGTTATTATGCAGTTGGAATACTGAGAAAAATGGGACAAGCAACATATCATGTGATGATCTTATGCTTCTTCCTGATGTTTTTAAATTATTTGGCCATTGTTTGATGAGAAACCCACCTGTGTATGCCGAGATTAGTCTAAGTTTATCTTTTCTGCCTCACTACCTGAAGAGAGCAGCTTTCTAATTCTAAGGCTACATGAGAACGAGATTTTTGTTCAAATTATTTTTGCAGTGATAGGGGTCTGCCTTGGCTCCAATATGATTTTCATTAAATGCTTTCATGGAACAATAGAAGATACACTTGTTAAATTTTGAGATAACATAGTACTGTTGGTATGTTACAGGATGGACCCAAGAATGGAAAGGGGAGTGTCAAACCAGGGTATAGTATTCAAATATGGATCTTGTTGAATAAATGCAGAGTGCTTCACATAGGAATAATTAGTTGCACAAAACCTGATGCATACTGACTAGGAAGATGTGCTTCTTGGTAGCAGATCTGCATAAAAAGAAAAATTATCAAGGATTTAAAGTGCATTTTCAGATTATTTAATGTTCGGAAAAAGATCTGCAAACTGAAATACAGCTTACAAAATGTGTGACGTCGTTCTTTGATTCAAGCTCATTAAATTTTAGATGAAAGATTGTGTTCAGTTTAAACACAGGGGTTGGTCAAACTGGACACATTATGGGAGAGATCAGAGGCATGCAGACATGACCAAGGAAGAAAGAAGGAAAGGGTTTTGTCTGAAGATGTTCAGAGAGCAAAGACCCTAATAGTTTTCAAATACACACATAGATACTTAAGAGAGTAGTGTGCATAAAGAAATTAGAGGGATATAATGGACTTCATTTTCAGGGAGGGCAATTTAAATTTGAAACTAAGAGTTCCCAGTAGTAAGAGCAGCACTGAACAGATTACTGGGGAATTGTGGCATCTCCAGAATGGTTTATAGAACAAATTACACATGCATCAATTGAGAATGTCATAGTCCTAATTGATCCTGTCTAGGAAATCCATTCAGATCCCTTCCAGTACCATTACTCTAAGTCTCTGAGTTCACTATAAACAATCAACTGACAACAATCTTATTTCATTAAATGCAGCTTTAAAATTGTCTGTTTACAATACAACTCTTTTCAGACAGCTATGACACTATGAATGAGTTTAACATGAAATTTTCTTTGATTTGATGTTTCCATTCAAGAAATACAGTTTCATAAACTGGAAAACACTCACTAATGCTAAATGAAGATTATGGTTGCAGATCTCAAATTTGCATGAAATAGCAGTACTGTAAATTTTTTGATGCCTTTCAGACTGAACCATTGCTGTCGAAAATTCTGATAAATTCAGCAGACTTTTGGAAGCAACTGTGACTTGATTCTCTAATGGACCCAGTGCTTGAAAGAAAATAGGCTTTAGACTGAGAAGTAAATGGTTTTTTTTTGAGGCTTAACAGTCATTCTATTGGAGCTGCCAATAAAAGAAAGTAGTTGATATGGAATTATGTGAAATGACATAGTGAAGGCCTTTCTGTGATTATTTTTTTTTTTTTTTTGCTAACTGAAAACAGTGCATTTTAGTCTATTGAAGCTGATCATAAATTTATTTCAGCTTATTGGGCACACAAAAGCTACATCTTGACCTTGCGGGAGAGATTAAATCTCAGTTTCTTAAGAGGAATGTTTGCAGGATTATAGAGAAAAGTGTACAAATCCAGTTGATAAATCTGGGAAACTTTCCCACAGGAGTAAGTTAAACAAACAAAAACAAGAACAGCAACAACAAAAAACCTACCAACAAGAGTGTACCAAACAGATTCCATGAATGTTAAAATGATTTGAATTTATTATTGATCTTGTAAGATGCAAAGTGATAATACTTACGTTAAGCAAATGCACCACCTAAGTGAAATTATATCATTCTCAATTTAATCACACAGGAGATTACAGTCAAATTTATTTTGTCTTAGACATTCAACAGCTTCCTTTGTACATTAAGCATGAACCTTTGCTTGGGGGAGAACAGAATAAGTCTTTGTCTATGCTGGACATTTATAAATTACAGGGGAACTGTAAAGAGCAATAATATAAAGTGTAATGTAATAGTTGCCTTTTTTTTTTTTTCAATTTTATTTTGTAGAAGAATCTGTGGAACTGTTGCTTCTCAACTTGTCTTAAATCTTTAGGAGATTTTCACAGTGTTAAATCTGTAGAAGAAATTCACGTGGTTATGGGAATTGTAGCAGCACAGATTTCAATATAAAGCTTGGATTGCCTACACAGAGATGCACTGGTTAGGGGTATGGAGTTTACATGAGATTTGGCCATCTGAGTTAGGCATAGTTCAGGCATGCAAATGGAGGACAGACATTCAGAAGAAAATGTGTCACAATGGTTTATATATGAAAAAAACACCAGGGGAGAGCTAATGAAAATTATGAAGACAAACTCACTGTTGAAGACAGTGTAATTGGAATTTTTCTTTTTATGTGGATAAGGACTGTTTTATTTCATACTGTATCAATGTACAGCATATAATCCAGTTTGGTGGACATTCTGTGCTTGAGCAAACTACAGAAAGAGCAGTACTGGCAGTCAAGAAAATTTTGCATGTTTATGTCTGATTAAAGGTTTTTAATGTTGGCTGTATGCTTTGAGAACAACAGATGTACTTTTACATGATTACAAAAGCACTTATTTCATTCTTAGAAGGTGGACGAACCTGTTGAGGAATACAGGGAAAGCAAAACAATGACATCCACATTAAACTGTTACATTATAATCCATACATTCTGATTTTAATAAACCATATATTCTGACTTTAATAAATGCCTAGTACCCTTAAAGCTCCAGCATTGACTAATTAAGCTGTAAGAGTATATGCATGTTTTACACCTCTGGATGACTGTTTTTTAGATGAAGTGGACATAGCACAGTTGTCAAAGGTATGAGCATAAACTGGGCATGATACCCACACTGATTTGGAAGAAAGCTTGACAGGCTACGTATTAAAACCTTCCATAGGACTGAAAAAAAGGTGAATGCTGTTGTCTGACTTGTGAGAATTTTTGTTCATTTGAGAGAAGGATTGCATGCAAAAATGTTTTCCATTTTGATTCATACTTGTCACATGATTTGTTCTTATAAAAACATTTCCAATTTACATGCACAGCTGATGTGAAATAGCAGCCATGAGCAGATTCAGAAAGCAATCTCTGAAAAATTCAGCCAACTAGATTTGCCCTGGAGTGTTACTAAGAGTAATGTGAGAACCCTATGAAAAGTTACAGCCTTATAAAATATAGCGGACTTCATCCCGTTCCATATTTATGAGCTATAGTATCAATACAACACTGTAATGAACTTGAAATGGTACAAACATTCTTAGGGTTTGACTCAGCTAACATTGACTCAATATTATATTAGTAATTTTAATCATGTACTTGTGTACATGCAGGATTGGACCTTTAATCATTTTATTTCCTTGTTAGTTACCAGGTAAAAGCAAAGAAGCATGTAAAGGGGAAGAAATTTAGCAGGTGTAGTGTTAGTCCAAAGGTGCACTGCATTGGAAAGTTTGAGGAAAATTGGTTCAGCTATTTTTGAGTTAGCCAAGTGTTTTTCAGCTGTTAAGAAAATTGTTTCAGCTATTTCATGCTTGGGTAACTCAATCTTGTTTAAAAACATCAAAACTGGTGTGCATGTAGTCTTGAAGTAAAAATGTGCATTCTGCTTTGTGAGAAAGAAGTTACCTTTGAAATGTTAAAGGTAATAATCAGAAAACATGCCAAAAGAAGGTATTCCACCTTCCTACCTTTTTCTGGACGGGGACTGCAGAGAAAGATGATGATCTGCTCCCTGCAGGCTTTGCCTATCTGAAGGTTGCCTCCAGCTTCAGAGAAGTCTACTAATATTTCTTGTGAGTAAATGCAGACTGATGGAGTGAGGATTTCAAAGGTGTTGCTGAACTTTTTTATTTGTCCTGATTTAATATACTTTGAAACGTAAATGTTGCTGAACCTAATCTATTAATAGAGTGAGTATCTGCACTGAAAAAGGCTGTACACGTGGAATTACATTGTCTTTGGGACTTGCAGACAATTCTGAATGGTCTTAAGCAGTCCTCAACTCTAACACTGATTGAAGAACCACAAAGCCCTATATTTCAGTAGAGAAATCTTGTATTTTTTTTTTTATTTAACTTCCTTCTTACAATGTCATTTTCTTGCTGGAAGCACTTCCTCTAACTTATTTATTTATTTATTTATTTTTCTTTCTATGATTGGATACTTCTGGGATACGGTGTGCTTGCATTATGTGTCAAATACATTTTTTTCTTACTGAAATATATTTATATATTAAGTATTTTTATTAATAGTGTATTTGAGAGTTGTTTTTTTTTTTTTTTTTTAGTTTATACATTTCTTATTGGCAGCTACTACCTTGCAAAGCAATTATGTTATGGACTAAAAATATTCATGCTGTGCTAAGCCAGAGGTAACTAAGCACAGAACATAAGCAGAAGGTTTGATAGTATTCTTTTGCTTCCCTGGGTTATGCATGCAAATGAATTCAGGTATTCTAGTAGCAGAACTATTTACCAAAATCTTCTTCTTAGAAAGGAAGTTAAGGAGAAGCTATACATTTATGTAAGGAGAAGGTCAACTTTAATCCTCTCTACTCAAGAACTACATTCAGGTTTATCACAGAAAATTCTCCACAAAGAAAAGAAATGTAAAAAGAAGCCAAATATATTTCTTATTTTTCTCCTAATATTTAGCCAGCCTCTAGATACTTAATTTCACACAATTTCTTCAGGCTATTATGATTCATCAATTTAGATACTCTTAGTGGAGTCTTCTCTCAAATCAATATACATATACCTAATGTATTTTGGCAAGGAATTTAGTAAGTCTCACCTGTTATGCGAATAACCACATCCTTTTTTAGGTTTTGACAACATCTGGTTGTGATTTTGTAAATATATAAATAGAAATGATTGTTCTTCAAAACTCCAGTGTCTGTAAAGAATACATAAACAGTGGTCTTCACAAAACAGAACTTTTAATAACTTTTTTATATTATATAAATTCAATACTTTGTATCTTGTGCATACAATGAGTGATACTGTAATGCCACACTCAGCTAGATACATGTATGCCTAGGCAAAGGGGAATTGATATAGTAAATGTTGGAGGTGAAACTTTAATGTTTAATTTTTGCACACATAGACACTAATTTAGGGCTAGCTGAGAAAGTTATAATCAACTTAATAAACACTTATTTGTATGACATATGCAAATTATTTCTTACTTTGTATGCAAATAAGTGCCTACCACATTGGATCTATTTTTACTCTATTGTACTCCCCACACTTTTCATAGTATCATAGAATATCATTAGTTGAAAGGGACCCACATGGATCATCAAGTGCAACTCTTGGGTCCCCAAAGGACCACCCAAAAGTCAGACCACGTGTCTGAGAAAGTTATTCAAATGCTTCTTGAACTCTGAAAGTCTCAGTGCTGTGACTACAGTCCCTGGGGAGCCTGACCTCCTTCTCAGTGAAGAACCTTTTCCTGATATTCTTCCTGAACCACCCCTGTTGCAGCTTCAAGCCATTTTTTTCAGGTCCTGTTGCTGATCACCAGAGAGCAGAGATCAACACTTGCCTATCTGCTTGCCCTCATGAGGAAGCTGTGGACTGAAATGAGATCTCCCCTCAGTCTGCTCTTCTCTAGGCTGGACAAAACAAGTGACTTGTTTAAGACACCAGCTGCTCTTCATATGTCTTCCCCTCCAGACCCTTCACTGTAGCCCTAGCAGTTTTACATTAATACAACGCTTTTCCAACATCTTACATTTCCCATCAGGACATGGAACAGAACCAAGGCTTTGGAGATGTTGGGTATATATTTGTACCATCTTTGGTGGCATTACATATCATCTATCTGAGGCATCTAACTAAAGTGCCAAGTCTCTTTGAAGTGCCAAATTCTCTTCGAGGAATTTGTTTAATGAATAGAGATTTATTCCCTTTTCATAGGGTGTGTTGGGAAAGCAGTTGAAATATGTGCTCTAGAATAATTATGTGGGGAAACGTCTTTCTCTGTTGACTGTTTTGGGAGGAAATAGTGGCTATCCACATCTAAAATAAGTGGTGTGAAAAACTTGCTGTTAGGTAATGAAAGTCTTCACTAAATCATGAGGAGTACAGAAATATGGTTTAGGATTAGTGCTTCCTTTCTTGAAAAAGAGGCAAGTCTACTACCAGTACCATGAAGATGTGCCCAAGTTTTCATGGATTAGCAGCACCTCTTGAATACCTGTACTTTATTCTAGGAACTGGTCTTCCACTTATACAGAAGAGATTAAACTTTTCATGTGGGCTGTCCAAGGGAGGAGAAATTTGACTCCTCTGTACAGAGAAAGAATGGGAAATGACATAAGTATGTATCTGAGCAGATCATTCTCATTCCACTGCACAGGAAGTAATCTGCCTTTCTCCCTTTACTTCTGAATGTCTCAGATTAAAACAGTTCTACTTTACTCAGTCTGGAGAATATCTGAGTCCTTGAGCAGCCTTGTAATTTAAATGGGAGTAATCATAATGGAAGAAAATAATCAGTGGGAGTTAAAGGTGTCAGATTAGCTTTAATCAGTATGGGAGAACAAAAAAGGCCAACAAAAACATTCAGTCTGAGATTAAACAATATATAACTTGTTACAGCATTTTGAAATGGTCCATGAGCACTCTAGTGAGAAACATATCAAAACACAGTCTTGTTCCCTCCCCCAACACACACACACACACAGAGGGTAGTCTGTAAACAGCCAGTCTGTGTGGTTATGGACAGCTGAGAAAATGTAGTGCAATTTCAGCTTCAATGATCAAATTGTTTTTCTATAGGCCAAGTAGTTTAAAACAGCTTTACCTCTGGTCCCAGGTGTTGCTGATGCAGCAAAGTCTGTCTGAGCCCCCACAAATCAGCAGGGAAAACTGCTGAAGCAAGAAAAATCTTTAATTGTGTAACCAAAAATGTAAAAAAAAGAATCAAACAAGCAGTATATATATATACTATATACATATTATTATGATTATTATTTTTTCTAATAAAATATTTCTGTGTTCTCATCAAGGGATGCATAGGAGTGTTTTGAGATTTTAAGTGATACTTGGTTCTTAGTATCTCAGAAGTTATCTTGGATCTGTGTCAAGGTGAATCATAACCTGCTTATTATAGATAACCTTGTAGGAAAACTGGGACAGAGAATGAATTTCCACAAATAAGATATCTTAAATTCCAATTAAATAGCTCGAATTTGTGTGACCATTGAACAGTCAATAAACCAAGATCATTTTCTGGCAGATGTGTGTCTAGATCACAACCTGTCATCACAAGTTTTAATTGACATCAGTAAAGTGGTCTGAAATGAATAAGAGAAATGAATTATGGTGGCAGTACAATAAATGGTCCACAAAGGGTGGAGAATGGGAGCACAGGTGAGACAGAGAGAAGGATGTGTCACAGGTGCTGCCTCCTCATTTTAGAAAGAATGAGGAAAGTCTAAGTTCTGTGACTTTGGAGAAAATTTTACAGGAAAATCATAGTTGTCATTGCTAATCATGTCTTTATTTTCTTATCAGTATTTCCACCAAATATTTGATATTGTTGTTATGTAGAGCAGCATCATGTTTGCTATCTCGACCTTTCCCAGTACAATAGCAAGCTAGCCCAATCTGGAAGCAGAATGGGGGATGTGCTGATTTTGGCCAGTACTGCTGTTTTATATGAAAGTGTTTTGGACATTGATATTCATTTTATGACAACTATCAACAGGCATATCCTGCTGGAGATGGTCACCTGCACCAGAAACTCTATCTCAGGATTGGGGATAAGGAACTAGCTAGAAATCCATTCCCTTCTCTTAAAAAAACTTGCCTGTTAAACATGCCTCAGAAAAAGAAACAACCCTACAACTTCCTCCTCTTCTCTACCCCCAGTCTTCCAGCCCAAGTAGATTCATGTGAGAAAATGGTATAACTTACTTTGCCTTTCCTTGATTTTTCTTGGGATCATTCATAATGAAGGATGCTCATTCATCACTGAAGGATGTTGATCTGTTAGAATGGATCCAGAGGAGGGCCATAATGATTGAGGAGCTGGAGAACCTCTCCTGTGAAGAAAGGCTGCCTTTTGTTTAAGCTGGGGCTTGTCTGTACTCAAAGGGGGCTTATAAAAAAGATTGAGAGTGACTCTTCGCTCAGTCAGGTAATGACAGGACAAGGAAGAATGGTTTTAAACTAAAAGAGGGGAGATTTAGCTTACAGGTTAGGAGGAAATTCTTCACTCAGAAGGTGGTGCTCACTCCAGGAGGTGCTGGAACAGGTTGCTCAGAGAAGCTGTGGATGCCCCATCCCTGGAGGTGTTCAAGACCATGTTACATGAGGTCCTGGGCAACCTGACCTAGTGGGTGGCATCCCTGCCAATAGTAGGGGGCTTGGAACTAGATGATCTTTAACATCCCTTCCAACCCGAGCCAATCCATGATTCTATGATAATTTCTATAGAAGATAGTTATATATTGGTTTGAATGCCCTAATGAGGATTCTGTCAGTGAGCAGACCAGCAAGAAGATAGAATTCTGGCATGGAAATGTTTTCACTAAACTGAAACAGCACAAATTATAGCAATATAATAAGCATCAGGCTGAACAAAACTAACTGCAGTAAGGTCATATAGATGAATTAGTGCATTCCCTGATGGTATAGAAACTCTTGAAAGTCTAATAAAAGAAAATTAATTAGTAGTACATTTAATTTATTGAAAGTATTTTGAATAAGAATAGGAGTATGTTTCTGAAGGTTGTGAAAGTGCTTTTAAAATGCTTTGATATATTGACTGGTAGAGTTAATTTGTCACTTGCACATTGTTATTTAATGTTGTTGCCTGTCTTGGTTAATGTGTTTCCTGAATATGAATATTTAATGGTCTTGGGTAGTGATCATTATGTTATTTTAAGCTTAATAAATTGTTAAGACCCCCCAAGCCTTTCATAAGGGTTTTTTTGTTGTGTAAATATAGTAAAAATAAATGATTGTCTAGCTGTTACCTGTTGTCAACCTTGGCAACAATGTAAGTGGGTTTCTGATGGACATTTTAGAAGACATGAACACTTTATCAGAAAAGCAGAGAGCAGCCAGAAGGGGAGGTCCATCAGCATCAAACAGTGTGGAAGAAGAGAAAGGAACTACTTGGTGACAGGGTAATACCATCTTAGCTGTTCCAACAGGACTTTGTAGTACAAGCAGCTGGCTTACTT
Source organism: Aythya fuligula (assembly GCF_009819795.1). Taxonomy (NCBI): domain Eukaryota; kingdom Metazoa; phylum Chordata; class Aves; order Anseriformes; family Anatidae; genus Aythya; species Aythya fuligula. Next base: position 111,039,970 of record NC_045561.1, on the reverse strand, counting down.
TCTCTATATGAGAATGAGAGAGGTTTTTAAAGTGAAGTGTTGGCATATAGTCAGATAGTTAGAAATGGGCCATAAATAAATTTGGGTTGGAAATTTGAGAATGCTTACTTACCATCTAAACTATGTATGAAGTGTGTTTCAAGACAGATCTTGCTCATTTTTTTTTACCTTGGAATTCAAGAGGTTGGACCTGATGATCCTGGTTGATTTCTGTTTTTCATTTATTTATTTTTTTTTGTTTTGTTTATAGATTTACATCTATAGTACTTGTGATTTCATGTAAAGTGAAATATACTGTTATTAAATATTAAATATTAATAATAATTATTATTAGATTGCAAGAGATTTGAACTCATTTACCAAAATAAAGCACATAAGAGAGGAATGAACTTCCACAATTTCAGATGTCTTGTTTTCAGATGTCCACACCTAACCAGTCTCTGGTGAGAAATAGACAATTTTAGGGTCTCATTTATCTAACCTATTTTAGACATCCATTTTAGAAAGAGAGCAATCATGTCCTACAAATCCTGATCCTTTCAAGACCCAGGAGTTGGACTGGATGATCATTGTGGTTCCCTGCCAACTGAGATATTCTATATGTTTCTATGATTCTATTTTTCTCTAGTTGCTTGGATATATACATATTTTTGTTTCATAGAAATCTAAACTCTGATCAGAGAACTTCTACAGCATTATTTTCCAAGATTTGGTTCTATATTCTCGTGTTATGATGGATTTTTCTTATTTCAGTTCATTAAAGAAGAAATGATAGATATATAAAGTAAGAATTGTGTGCAATTGAATAAAAAATGGTGTTTAAGAGGTAGATAGTACTTCTTCAAACTAAAACTGTGCCTTAGATATCAGAATAGATTCTTACCTTTTCAGATGCTTTATCTTATTGCAAGAGAAATAATCTTTGTGGTTATATATAAAATATACATAAACAAAGCAATATTTGCTTTTTTAAAATTTCCTAGCAGAATTGTATTGCAGAGTGGTAAATACAGTATTGAATAAAACATATCAACCCATGTTTTCCTATCAAAGGTTGATCTTTACAAGCCAGGCTGATGATTGAACAGGTGGTGATGTGATAATGGATCAGATGGGTCAATGAGATAAGGATTTACATGAAAAGGGAAAGTACGAAGAACTGGAGGTCAAAATTGCTTCTTATATGTCTGGTATAAAATCACTTGAGCAATGATCATTCATCTATTTATGATCATTCATTTAACAGCCACTCAGCTCAATGGAAAAATCTAATCTGATTGTATGTCAAATGGAAAGGGTGTAAAGGAAAACAGAACAGAAATATCTGGGCATTTCAAAATTATGAATAAAAACCCTACTAAAAAAAAATAATAAAGACTTATAAAACACCTTCAGTTGCCAATAAATTCTTTCAGCCTGCTGAGGTCTTCAGTATGTTACAGGGACACAAATAGCTGCTTAAATTCTTAATTTATGAAGAGATTCACTATGGAACTGGAACTTTCTTATTCCATGTTGAACCACAAGATCAATTCCTTTATTTCCAGAAGGTAGATGCTTTTATATGTACTTCCTTATTTGTCTCAGTGTCTGTATTGATTACATTTTCTATTCTATACATGTTTGATTCACTATACACTGCCATGAGAAGCAGAAATCACCCTCTGTGATTTCCTTAGTATTTGCTGACATTCTGCTATTACAGTATAATACCGTAAGATTTTTGCATTCCTTGAGGGATCTGTTGAATTCTCCTGGTTCTCAGTAAGCACTGGAAATGGATTATTTAAATTTCAGAAATGTTTTCCTCAGGGGAGTATTGATATTGTCTGATTTGCAACAGTCTTTCTTGCAGATAGGAGAGACCAGTATGGGAAAAAGTCCCCAAAGATATATTAGCACTTGAACTAGTAGCAGTGGTAGTTTATGGGACTGGCTTCCTATGATATTGCTTATTTTGGAAAGACTTGATGTCCAGGCCAGTACGGTAGGCAGATCAGCTGAGCATTTCAAACAGTTTCTAGCTGTGAAATATGTAACAGAAATAAACGTTACACCAGTAGGCCTTTGTCTGTGAGGACGGTGAAGCATCTGTCTTTGATATGGCATTCTGTTTCTATATTAGACAGTCATCTTCAGAGTCACTATCAGAGTTTTCTCTTTGTGGAATGTCAGTGTGAAAAGAAAAAAAATTGTTTTCAGCTGTTGTATTTTCCCATTGGCAATGTTCATACCCGACACTTCTGTTCTGATTCATAGCATCTATCTGTCCCTTTCCCTCCATGGTACGGTTTTCCTGTTCTCTTAATCCTTCTTGTGGATTTCCCATCTATTATCTGCTATGTTTATGGTCTGTCCTCTCTTCTGTTGAACCAGGAAGAGATTTCACATCCTCCATCTTCTTTGACTCCTCAGCTTTTGCTTACCTGGTCTCCTCTCACTTATTTCCCTCCCTTCCTTCAGGAATATTTTCTCTTTCACAGCTAAAATCACAGTCTGTCACAATATCATCCTGGTTTTCTTTCTCTGATCTTTGAACCATGTGCAGCTCTGGATCACTTCAAACAAAATGCTTCTTCTGCAGGTGTTTTTCTTCTTGCAGGATGGTTGCCCTGACAAACTGTATAGGAGTTTGGGATTTACAGGTGCACAAATCTAGCTCCTACCATAGTGAGCTCTGTACCTTGCAATTGCATGGAGCCACAGCAAATGATCTTTTTAAAATGAATCCATTTTACAAGTCATAGCATCACACAATCATTTAGGTTGGAAAAAACTTTCAAGATCATCAAGTCCAGCCATCAACCTATCACTAAACTCTAGTAGCTTGCCCACACATTTGGTAAATACCTCCATGGGGAGTCTACTACTTCCCTAGGCTGCCCATTCCAAAGTTTGGAAAGAAGTTACCCTCTTCATGAAAAATTCTTCCTAATATCCAATCTAAACATCCCCTGGTGCAACTTGAGAACATTTCCTTCTGTTCTATCACTTGTCACCTGAGAAAAAAGACTGACTCCAACCTTGCTGCAGCCTCCTTTTGGTACTTGTAGAGATATGAAGTCTCTCCAAAACTTCCTCTTCTCCAGACTAAGAAACTCCAGTTCCCTCAGTCACTCCTCACAAGCCTTTTTTTTTCTAGTTCCTTTACCATCTTCATTGAGCTTCTCTGTACTTGTTCGAGCAACTAAGTATCATTCTTGTAGTAAGGGGCCCACAACTGGACACGGTATTCGAGGTGTCCTCTCACTAAGGAGAAGTGGACAATCACTTCTGCAGTTCTGCTGGCCACACTATTACTGATGCAGGCCAGGATGCCATTGGCTTTCTTGACTGCCTGGACACACTGCTGGCTCAAGTTCAGCAGGCTGTCAACCAGAACGCCAGGACCCTTTTGGTCAGAAAACTTTCCAGACCTATATTTCAAGGGATTGTTATGATCCAAATGCAGGACCCATCATTTAACTTTGTTGAATGACATGCAATTGGACCATCATTCCAGCCTATTTAGATCCCTCTACAGAATCTTCCTGTCCTCAAGCAGATCATCACTCCCACATACTTCTCTGGAGATATTCAATGCCCATCTAGACACCTACTTGGGCAGCCTACTCTAAGGAACTCGCTTTGGCAGGGGGATTGGACCCAATGATCTCTTGACGTCCCTTCCAACCCCTACAATTCTGTGATTCTAACTTGGTGTTGTCTTCAAAGGCATCGAGGATGCACTCAATCACCTTATTCAGATCATTGATAAAGATGTTAAACAAAACTAGCCCCAAAAATGAGTCATGCTGGGTGATTAATTTATCAGTTATTATGAGCTCTAAGTCATTTGATTATCATCAGAAATTATTAACAAAAATGAGTTGGAATGGAACACCGTAAGGTTCTGAGTGCAGAATAGTGTGGTCTCACATTTTCTGGGTCTGGCATTTGCAGTTAGTATGACAAATGATGTTGAGCATCTGTTCAATGTTGAGTGTCTGTTCAATAAATTTGATTTTATTCATAACAAATGCATTAGAAATATTCATAAGAATCAGAGACCCAGTAAACAAATACATTTCCTTTACTGGAACCAGAATTTTTTTTTTTTCTTTTCTTTTTGTGCTTCTTTACAGTCCAGAAACATTGAAAGAAACCCTGAATATATGAAAACTCCACGGGGGAAGTACTTTCTTTTTCTGGTTTTACAGCACTTTGTCCAGTGATATCCTGGTGTGTGACAGCAACACTCATAATGAGCTTTAATAATAATTAGCTGCTATTTTTATGGATGATGAGCTTACTTTTTGTGATGTGTTTTTAATGATGTTTTAAAATTGTAACACTTAATACCATTGCCAAGTCTGAGAAAAAAAAAAGTTTAAATCATATTAAGAAATCAGTTGACTAATTTTTTTGGAAAAGTGCTGTCAAATATGTTCCAGGCACAGACCCTTTGAAAGACAAGTGGCTTCTTAAGAGGAAATTCTGTTGCTAGGAGACATAACAATAAAGTTTCAGGATAAAGTTTTTTTTTTTTTTTTTTTTTTTTAATTTTAAATAAGAAATGTTGATTAATGAACATGGTTAACAGGCAAGGAACTAAGCTATTACTGACATCTCTATTGTATCAAAGACCAGCTGAAGCATTCAATGGATATTTTAAGAAGGCAGTATAAAGTGGAGGTCTTCAAAGGAAGCCTAGCCAAAGTTAAAGAACCAAGGTGTCCAGAGCATGCTGGTATAACAAAAGTGCCCAAGTATCTGTACAGGATATTAAATCTCACATTTGAAGTTTTAAACTTCTCTCTTTCAGTGATAAGAATAGTATTTAATTTGGGAAAGAAAAAATCTCCTATCTATATTTTCTGAACAAAAATTTTGAATGAAATAATCTTGAAATTTCTTATGGTCTTGCCCATCCGTGATTTTGTGGATTTGTGAAACTTCTGGTTCTGTTTATCAGTGAAGGGGAAATACTGGGCTGAACCGTCTTTGGCTTCAATCCACTGTGGAAATTCCTCACTGTGTCGGCAATAACTTGTACAAATGTACAATGTACAAACTTTGTTTAGAAATACACATAAATAATTCCAGTCTCATAAAGTAAGATGGTAACTTACTGATGGTAACTGAGAATCCAGTATTGATCATCCTAGTTTCATTGAGTAGCACCTTAACCCACAAAGAGACTACTGAAGTCTAAGAAGGTTTCTTTTGGAATAACAGAACAAGTAGATGCATTAAAATATGACCTCACTCGCTCAATATTTATTTAGTTGTTTAATCCCACTGCTCTTGATCCAGTTTACAACTGCTGAAAATTGACTCAAGAGTAGACTAATTAATAAGTTCATAATAGTATCAAAGAGCAAGAAATCTTTAAAATGCCTATTTTCGCAAGGAAATCAAATTGCTTTCTGAGAACTTGCAACATGAAACAAAATGCAGACCTTTTCAAAAAGGGTTACATCACTTTCAGCTCTAAAAATTTGTGACTGTGTTTTCTGTAGGTGTCCACACTGGGGATCTTTAGAAGAGGGTATCTTTCAGTTGTTGGGTTTCTTGAATTACTGACATCTGGCTAGATAGAATATACTACTGAACAGAGGAAGAGGCAAGGGAAAATAATACTATTCTGAATACCGTAGATATTGACACATGTGCAAAAAGCAAGAAATGGCAACTCAACTCATCTTGAAACACCAGAAGAAGAAAAAATCAGTTGCAATTAAGATATATGCTCAATAGCTTTTGCTTGATAAGATTTTCTTAGAAGGAAGGCATAGGTGGTGAGAATCTTGACGTGAGCTGCCAACATGTGCTTGCAGCCCAGAAAGCCAACTGTGTCCTGGGCTGCATCAAAAGAAGGGTGGCCATCAGGGTGAGGGAGGTGATTCTGCCCCTCTGCTCTGCTCTGGTGAGACCCCAGCTAGAGTATCACATTCAGCTCTGACGTTCCCAGCATGATAAGGACGTGGATGTGTTAAAACAAGTTGAGAAGAGGGCGAGCAAGATGATCAAAGGATTAGAGCACCTCTCCTATGCAGATAGGCTGAAGGAGTGGGGGTTGTTCAGACTGGAGAAGAGAAGGCTCAGAGGAGGACTTATCAAGGCCTTCCAATTCTAAAGGGGGCCTACAGGAAAGCTGGTGAGGGACTCTGTCAGGTGGTGTAGTGATAGGACAAAGAGTAATGGCTTTAAACTAAAAAGGGTAGTTTTAGATTAGATATAAGGAAGAAATTCTTTGTTGTGAGGGTTGTGAGGCAGCGGAACAGGTTGCCCAGAGAAGCTGTGGAAGCACAACTTAATGTTAATGGATAACATTAAGTGTATAATAGGTTTTGTTTAATGCACAAATACTGTTTACTATGTTTCAGGCTGGTTACAAGGTTCTATGCATGTCTTAAATATTTGTTTTATTGAGGCTAACATGTTTTCTTAGAATTATTAATAAGTCCTTATCAGAAATTTGCATGAACTAATCCTTTATAATGCTTTTTAAAATTCTGAATATATGAAAGTCTGGCTTGTGCTACTGCAAAGAGTTAATCTGAAATGCCAGGCTAAAGACAGTAAAAAAGAATTTATATGTCTTTGGGTGTATACCTCAAAATGCCTCTCTTCTCCTATATTTGTATTTCACAATTTTTGGACTGTGTTTTCTGGAAACCAATGAAAAAAAATACTGTTTGCCAAGCAAAGCAAAGCAAACCAAACAACAACAAAAAAGATGTTGGATTTTATCTGTACTCCATGAAAAATGTGGTGCAAGAAGTATAATTCCTGCTCTGACAGACAAACCTTGGCACTTCTCACAAGAACAGGATCATGTTGATACACAGCAAAAAGGAGAACTAGACATCCAAGAACTTATTAGCTCTGCATAAAAGAAGCTTAACAACTTCGACCAATTGTTTCCCACAAGGTGAAAAACACCCAAACAAGTTGGGAATGAGAGCTAAATCAGATTGCTGACTGATAAGGATCCTTCCCAAGGCTAATAACAAAGGCTTACCACAGACAAGCAGCGGATTAAACATTTTAAGCCTCTATCGGCTAGTGCCAAGGAATCTGGTGTGGTAATTCTGCAATCTGTAGCTGTTTGGGTAGCTATCAAAAATAGTGATGAAGAAAGTACACACAATTGAAATGTGTTTTATGTAATTTCTCCTGCATTGTGAGTAAATGAGATTTACTCTCCATAGAAGGCATTCCTCAGGATGAAGAGGAAACCCAGTAGTTAAAAGTAGTAGAGAAGAGCATGAGCATGAGAGGAGAAAGAGAAGAGACAGAGCTTTTTTTTTTTTTTGCCTAAGTGAGAATGGGAAAGCTGTTTCCCTTCACAAGTGTTTGACTGCACCAGGTGTTTAGATTCTGCTTTGAGGGTTAATGGCTCCCTACATAAACTACCTTTGAAAATGATCTGCACTGAGGGTGTGAAAGCTAATCGTTTACTTTATGGCTACATGTTAGCTGCTGCACTCGAGCTGTATTACTCTGAGCTCTGTCAGGTAGCTGTGTGTGTAGTAAAGCAGAATGTGTAGTATAAAAACTTGCTTTTTGCAAAATATTTGAAGGAAATGGAGTTTTCAATGGACTTCTATGATACATTCTCATTTTGGCTTCATTATTTAAGAAACATTTTGCATGACTTGTAGCTTGAATGTAATAGTTCCTTTCCAATCCAGTTACACTAAGCAGTAATCTACAGTGAAGGTGCTATAAAAGTGATTGATTGTAACTAGCTTCTTTTTTAAGACAATCCAGTATTTTGATAGCCAGCGAAAGAGGAAAAATACAGTTATCAGCCCTGTACTTTTCTGCATGACCTCTGTCTGCAGACCATCACCTTCATTCTAATAGACCTGTTTGTGTTTTGAATAAATTATTCAATAATTTCAAGCAGTGATAGCTCTCTGTCTCTTTTGGAGTGTGACTTCTTTTTTTTCCACCCAGCTGAGTTGCAGCTAAATGCTTCACTGTGCTCTGAAGCAACTTTGCAATTTATTTCTGAATCTTTAATGCTCTCACAACACATCATGGCTTTCTCTGGCGACAGAGGTGGTCCTGCAACTTGCAGAGTCTTGTGCTTCATTTTAAAAGTCAGTGACAGATAAAAAGGAAGAGAGTAAAAAGTTATTCAAAGGTGAGAGAAGGGCAGTGTAGATTACAAACTAAAATGCTCACAGGGCAAATCCTACAGCCACAGTTAATTGAATAGTTAAAATATCTTAGCTTCCATTTGTAAGTTCCAAAATATAGCCTTTTGTGATGGCTTTATTTTTCACTTCCGCTGACTTCTGCTATGTCTGCAAGTATTGCAAGCTGCTAGAAAGCTCTGAAAATAAGTGAGCTTCATTCACCCTGTGGATTTATCCACGATCCCTCCAACTTGCAGTTTTATTCTGCATATAAACCTGAAGTCCAGTGAGGCTGAAGGTGGTGTCTTAGACCTTTCAGATTTTCCTGTGTCGAGGAATACAATAAAGAATATACCTGTCTGTACTGGTACCTGATTTGTCTCCTGTCTGTCACTTGTGAAGGAGCAGTGGTGGAATAGTGCCTTTCTCTTAAGAAATTCTCTGGTCTTCTTCCCTGTGGGAAATAGCACAGCATTGTGATGTAGATTTTCTGCCAAATCTCACAAATCCCTCACTGTGGGGATTTCTCTTTTCAGTCGTCTATCCTCCTGTCTGTAGAGCACTCACATTCAATACAGGAGGCTTATCACTTCCTTTTTAGAACTATAAGAACCAACATCACAGCCTGCAAAAACCCACCTGGTGAGCAAGATCTCATTTATTCAATTTTTGAGTCTTGCTGAGGACTGCTCTAGAGAGGAAGAGCCTCTGATAAGTTATTTGCTGTTTCTTTTAAAATATGTGTGCCTCAAGAGAGTTTCAAGAGACTTCTGCTTCTGTGCATCAGCAGATATAGAGTAATTATATTTGTTATTAAATGGATAATCACGATGGCCGACATTTACTTGGCAACACCTGCCTAACTCTATATGTACTTGAACCTCAAGCATAAATTACGTCAATGCCTTACAGGCATAAAGAAGGAAAATGGGCACAGCTGCTAGGGAGACAGAGAGATCCACAGGCTGACTCAGGACTGAAAGGTAAGTTCACACTGATTGTCCAAATTAACATCTGACCAGGGTACATGAAAACTGCTATACAATAGGTGCACAAAGCTCTCTTTTCTATGACTTGTACTTGTGACAGTTTTCACCCAAATGGCATTGCAGTGAATATCTATACACAAGTACTCCTGAATTCACATTTCAGACAGAGGCAAAAGCCATCATTGAGGGGCACGTTGGGCTTGCAATACCCCATTACAAGAAGCCCTGTATCACTCTGCTGATGTACATAGGCTCATGCATGTCCAAGTTGCATCTCACTGTAGACTAATGTGTTTTTATGGAGGATGATACACCCACAGCAGATCAGGATTGAGAGTTAGACTGTGGAGTTTGCAGCTGTTGTGTTATTTTATTTTTTCATTCTAGTATTTGCCAGTCGGATTAATGCAGAGTTAAGAGAATAAAATTGTACTGTTACAGAAATAAAACTGCAAGAGCCTAAGTATTGTGAGACACTGCAATAATTTTATAGTGAGCAATGCAAGCACTTAAGATAAATCCAGCTAAAAATACACAGATAAATAGATGCATTTATATCCTTTCATACTCAGGGAATAAATTAATAATTTTTGTTAGGATAAGCCCTATTTTTGATTAAATGAAAAAGCTTAGATGCAAATACTGAACTGAACACTGAATGGCTGATTCACTGAATGGCTAACAAACAGAAAAAAATCAGTAATAGTCAATAACAAGGTATACTTCAGAGTGCAGTTATCCTACTTTCAGTATGACCTAGATGCCAAAGATAGACACAAGAATGTCAACAACTTCTTTGCATACCCCAAATGACCAGTATTTAGACCTTACAATTCACCAGGTGAGCAACAGTGATATGCAGGTCCAATAGTAAGACAGAACCCTGGTTCAGCAGACACCCAGGATGTTTCCTGATAAATTACGATCATTTGTCAATATCTGTGCAAGATCCAGGCAGAGGTTATTGTAGGGATGCTTCAGCTCCACTTGGTACAAGCTGCAGTTTAAAAAGAAAAGTGATCTGCCAACAGTAATAACACTGTCATAAATCTGGCAGTCCTAAGCCTTACTTTATATCTTCTGGCTTCTTAATTTTGCAAAATCATTACATTTAACACTAAGAAGAGTACTGATACACTGTTTTATTATAGGTGGGTCTCTATTTAAATAGGCCTATATAATATGAGAGCAGTGATTTAATTTTGATTAGGGCCTGAATCCATTTTACTGGCACCTCACACACCTAAGCATGGTTCCTTATTTCAGAAACTACTTTTCTACTTTTTTTTTTTTTTTTTTTTTTTTTTGGCAAATCTTACTTTCCCTGTCTAATCATCTAATTTCCCCCCCCCTACCCCCCCCCCCCCCCCCACCCTCTACAACTATGTTAAAAGCACTTTCAAAGAAGTTGTAATTGATTTTTAGATATGAGAACTTAGAGAAGTCTGCTGTGGATTAAACTATTTTAATCGTAATGTCTTCATTATAGTATTGCTTAATTATAGCATAGCTTTTACCTTGAAGACTGTTAGAAAACTCCCTTTGACAGTTTATACTATCTGTTTTGGTCAAGACTTATCTAAAGGTGAGATGAGATAACTGTTCAGCTACTTGACCTTCTTGGTAATGGTCTGGTAGAAGATTATTATAATCTTTTAGCTTCCAACCGTGATAAGTTAGTATCCAGCTAGTGTTTTCCACTGTAATATTTATGATCTATGGCTAAAAGTTTGCTAGGACAGAAACTGAAATATGTCTGGTTTAAGAAATGTTCAGCTGGCATGAATATGTCATAATTATTTGACTTCAAGACTGAAGGGTTCTTTTCTGTTGACTCTGCTAAAGCCACAGATAATTGACACTGGATGAGACCACAGGAGGTCATCTAATTCACCTTCCTGCTCAAGGCAGGCTCAATATCAAATCTAGATCAGGTAGCTCAGGGTCTTCCCAGTTAAATTTTCAATATCTCCAAGTGTGGGATATTCTACAGAATCCCTGGGCACCCATGAATTTCTTAAATAAAATTTAATAAATGTACTACAATAGGATTAAATGAAAGTGGGTTTGTTGTCAGATAAGTAGGAAAGTTGCATTATGCCTATTAGGGGACAATTGTATTTTTTCAAGCAAATTTGTCAACCTCATCAGCTATAGCTTATAACAGAAATCTGGATTGTGTTTACATTAAATGACATTTTTGTTTGTTTAATATTATTTTTATTTTAAATATGATGGTTCATGGTAGAAAGGAGAGCAGCCAAGAAACGTGTGGTGATATCATTACATTTTTCTTGAATCTGACTTCCAGCCTGGAATGCGGCTGAGGATGAGGTGGGGTAGAATCCTAGCAGTCTGTCTCCAAATATTGTATAACTACCTATTACTTGTAGTTATCCAATATTTTTGTGCATGTTTCTTTGTTTACTGCCTTACAAGTACACCCCAAAAGTCTATTTGACCTTATTTATTTGTCTTTTTTTTATTATTTTTATTTTTTTTATTTTTTTTATTTTTTTATTTTTACTTTTTTATTTTTATTTTTATTTTGTATTGGGAGCTTAAGTATATCCATGCAAAGTAACTTTATGATAGAGTAAGTATTATTTTGGAGGGAATAAAGAGCTACTTCCACTCAAAAATATCTTCATTTATTCTTAAATCCTGCTTAGTTTTAATACTATTGTAGTGTGCAAACTGGTGCCCCTCTACAGAAATGTTAATTATGTTCCATAAAAATAAGAACTTCAGACTAAGAAAATTATGATGAATTTGAATATGTGCAAGAATCCATCATGAATAGAGCTGCCTTGTGAATAAGATTTTCTCCATGAATGACATACTGGAATACTAGGCTTTAATTTGCTTGAGTTAAAATATAATTAAGGCAGTGCACAAAGTTATGATCTCTCTCTCCCTTTCACAAACTTATACTTTAACTGAATTATCTTTTTCCTCTTTTAAATAAACATACGTGTAGATAGATACATGTACGGACTGATTTAAAGCCTTTTGAAATTTGCTGGATGGTTGCAATCAAAGATTTGTGGTCAACGACTCAATGTCCAGGTGGAGATCAGATGAACAATGTTCCTTGGGGGTGAATACTGGGATTGATGTTATTTAACATCTTTTAACATCCCCCCCACCCCCCCTTCCCAGTTATTAAGCATACCAAATCATATCTAATATCTTATTCTTGAAATTCTCATGTCTTCAAAGGGAGTATTGGAAACATAGGAAAGGGCTAAAGCTTGGAATTCTGGAAATAGAATTATCAATTTACTATTAACAGACAGTTTATGACTGTTTATTGCTGTGGCAAACACTGTCCTTGAGTTTAAATAATTCTTTCTCTTTTGTCTTTACCCTGATTTATGTACAGACACCAATCACACCCCTCTGGTTTACAAGCTGAACTCTTCTCTTGTTTGATTAACTCTCTGTTTCCTTCATTATTGAAGTGATTCTTCTCTATGTCTTTTCCAGTTTCATGTCTTTCTTGAATATAAATGACCAGAATTGTACACTTTATTACAAATTAAGTCTCAACAGTGGAATTTATTTTCTTTGCTTTTCTTTCTCAGCCGAAAACACCTTGACTGTTGTACTGCAGGATAGCATTTGAGTTTTTCTACTCTTGCCATCCCTTTCTAGCTTACAGTCATCCTGTGATCAGCTTGTACACCTGTGTCCCTCTCTTCTCAGTCACTTCTTACAGATGAGTTCCTAGACAATAGCAGAAATTTCTGTTCATAGTCCCCAGTGACCTTCCTCTTTTTATTATAAATTTAATTTAATTTAATTACACTTATTCCCATCCTCAGGGCCATGCAGTTCTTTTTGTGAAATACCCTAATCCTCTTCAGTATTGACGATGCCTTTTAGCTTTGTGTCTTAATTTTTTTTTTTTTTTTTAGCCAAGGTTATTTATACAAAAATTTAACAAGATTGGTCCAAGGCTAACCATTTGTTACCTACCATCAGGCTCAATTTTTCCTATTCAATGCTTTTCTACTAGTACATTCTTTACTCAGCTCAGAGTTCCACTATTAATTCCCATCTTCATAACCATTGTTAATGCTTTTTTGTATAACACTGAACGCCAAATAGAAGAAATCTAATGCCTCTTGTTTGGTTGGTTGACCTAGACAAAATTGACCATAGCCTGGCGGGTTCTTTTTTGAACACGTTGTATATTTATCTAATTTTCTGTAACTTTATATTGGACTTCAAAATACATGTTACATGCTTTCATTGCTTTGAGATCTCAAGTGGTATACCCTGTTCTCTAAACTTGGTTGTCGTATATCTGATGTTGCATACGCAGTGATTATATGTATAACAGAAAAGAGGTGCCATTTGCCAGTACTTTCAGGCATTTTTGGTTCCAAAGCAATAGAGGACACAAAACCACACTTATCTCAACACCTCTTTTGAGATAGTGAAGCTAAAACAAAGGTTTGAAAAGAAGGGTTACTATAAGACCTAAATCATTTTTGAAGGACAAAAGAAAAACTTTGAATAAAGTTTCCGATACTACAACAGTAATAATTAATTGCTCAGAGCACTGATATTAACAATTGCACGTGAATGTTTGTTCTTTGGAAGCAACCTATATGTGTTTTTTTGAGAAGAGATGGGTATTTTTTATTACCAAATATTGTACAAGATTGAACCAATAGTAAATAAAATATAATTTCACTAAAAGGAATTGTATTGGTCAGGCTCCTTAACCATTGCTTAAAGTCATGCATTTTTATTGCATGAAAATTATTTCCATGGTGGAAAATATCGAGAAAGTTTGATATTGTGAAGGAAAACAGTATACATTGAATCACTTGTATGATAAATAAAAAAACAGTATACATTAAATCACTTGTATTGAATCACTTCAGCATGATAAAACTAGGTCAGAATTCTGTCTTTGATATGTTTAATATCAGACAGCCTTCCAAATTAAAGATGATCATAGGTTTCAAAAGTGTTATTAGTTTTGACTGTCCTGGAATATACAGTGTTCCATTGACAGTTGTACAGCTGAAATTAATTCCTGCTGTTTATATTTTTTAATTTGCAAATGCAATTCTAAAACCCTTGAGAAATGATATAGCAAATATAAATACATGAAGAAACAATAAGGTGTGGAATAGCAAATCCTTTGCAGTTAGACTGCATAGACACAGGAAAAAAAAGAAACAACTTATCAATGTAAACTTCTCTTATTTATTTATTTTCTTTTTCTTCAGAAATGACCTCAATTACAATATAAGCTGAATAGGGAAGTAAAAGGTTGGGTCAGAAGCTGGGTTATCAATATGATACAGAAAGCAATAGTAAAAGCTAATAGATAATTTGTATATGACCTTCACATTGGATTAGTGACCAGTATAGTATATTAGCAAAAGACTGTGCATTGTACTCCCTAGCATAATAAGATATTCTTCTTATTGTAATACAAAAGACATTAATGTAATACAAATGTTCATTCTACCCTGCCTTATCAGGGATTTCCATGTTGTATTTATAGCTTGGTCTCCTGATTATTGGTCTGGTTTACATAATAGTATAAGTACAAAATGGAGTACTCTTTTGAAATGAGAAGGACTACAATAATAAAAGAGGAATAAGGGAATGAAAGAAAACAGAGAGGTAAGAAAAATGTGGTAAAACAAGACAAAGGAAGGAGAAAGTGAGAGTCTATGTCAAAGTAGAAAAAGAAATAAAAATGCATAAAAAGTAAGAGACAAAGACAGAGAGTTATTAATAAGAACAGGTAATCTTGTCAGTTCTTGTGTCCAAATTTAATGTTAAGATCCAATTTTCAGTTCTGACTGAGCTGACTTCAGCTTAGGTATTCATACCATAAATGTGCATGAAGATGGCCTTTCATCATAATTTCAGCGACTTGCTTCTTGGAAATGTACTTACAGAAAGAAATTAAACTTGGTATACAATTAAGTACTGGAACTCAGAGTCAAGTGCTGACAGGACAGATTTTGGCAACATGAAGTTTAAGACAATGAAAAACATAAAATGTTTTGCTTATGCTTTTGCTTAAATGTTTTTTTTTGTTTGCAAAGTTTTGCTTATGCTTTTATATGTTCAGATAAGAAAGAATTTATTGATATATTGATATCAATACATTGATATTAAATTTATATTAATGCAGCCTGACTATTTGGGATTCCTGTATTCTCATTGAGTAATATTTTCAACAATTTAAAGTCCCTCTGAAACTAACCAAATACTAATACTAATACAATAACTAAGCAAGAGATGGCACTACTTCTTCTGAAAATACCAGTAGATTGTTCTTAGATTGTAGATTGTAGATCATATTAGTAGATTGTTCATTTGCTATCTAAATGAGAGAAACAAAATGTTCGTACATTTTACCTCTCCAGTTAAATGGAATGAAAACCACTTCTGACTAGTTATTCTGCTGCATTAAGTCCTTATTCCCCTGATGACTGTGAACATAGATTCAGTAGACCTTAGCTCTTTAAATTCTGCCTAGATTGGGTCTTTATGTCTGTATTAACATTGCAGCATTATTCATGCTATCTTAGCATACATGTCTGTATATAAAAATGGTCAAAGTGGATAAATAAATGAGCCAACAGCAATCTAATAATCTTTCAATACATGTGCAAACAAAAGATTTCTCACACATGTAGGAATTTGGTAAGAGCAATGTAGGCAGCATATTCAGAGACTTTAGCATGTATGTTCTTTCAAACTTTCTGCTATATACAAGACAGATTGACTGGGTTTTAAATTGTGCTTGTGATATGGAAGAACATTAAAGGTAGCTAATAAAAAAAAAAAAAAAAAAAAGGGTTATTGCTGAAATGCTAAACTCAGATGTTTGTTTCTTGTTACAGCTGCTTCTCTCTATTTTGCTGACAAGTTCTCTCATCTTACAAACACCGAATAGATCATGAATGGTGCCTAGAATATAAGACCTATGGTACCAATATCTAATCAAAAGCTCATTAAGGTTGTTCAATCATTTCACAGAACAAAAAAATATCTTAAACTTTACAAAGTGCTCAAAAAGGAGCTCTATTAATTAGTGGCAATGTCAGTTTGGTAGTTGCGGCTACAAGAGAAGAGCATGCTACACAGAACTAATGGCTTTTATGCAATTATTTAGGCTAAACTAGATTGGATTTGAAGACAGCAATATTTCTATTGACTCATTAAAGTCACCCTTCACCCTTTATCTTCAAAAGCATTCCATACAGTTGCAGAAAGTATATGTATTTTCTTGCTAATCTATTTAGTCACAGTAGAAGGACATATGTTCTTTCCTATTCTGTCCCGTTGATGTTTATCTAGTCTATACCATTGATAATAAACCGAAGGATTCCTTTCATAATCTATTAAAATATGTAACTATTTCAGTAAGAGAATCTTTCCTAATACTTCCTAATATATTATGCCTCTGGCTACCATTTAATTCAATTAATTCCTGTCCTATTTCTAGTGGACGTAGAAATTAGCTGATTAATTTCTTTTTTGCACCAACTCTTAACATAGGAGAAAACATACCACATCTACCTTAATCAGTCTTTACTTTGGATCATCATTTCAGGCTTTTAAAAGTCATTTTGTTTTCTAACTTTATTATTATTATTAATCATTTTATGCTCTCCCCCAAAATTTTTATGTGAAACTAGGTGCAGGATTGCAGCCTTTGTCTACGAGTGAATACAATGGAAGTAGCACATAATATATCTTATGTATGACACCTCAATTTATCCAGCTCAATCTGATTGTTTTCTATGGGGAGAATAAATACGAAAAAAATGCAATTTTGCGTGGGGAACCCAAGCAGAGTCTGAATATGCTACTTCCAGCACCAGAGTTGTACAAAGACATCAGCAGCGTAGGCACAGTGCTCTGCGTGTACTAATTAACCCTGCACTAACACGACAAAACTGCTGCTGTTCTGTTCACAGTTCAAATGACTATCTCCACATGAAACTGCTTTAAACGGTATCAAAACATTTGTAAAGCACCTTGCATTCTTGGGGAGAGATGAGACTAGAAAGAAATAACCCTAAAAGTATACAAATATCTATTTTTCTAACTTGAAGTATGAGTAAAACTGTATGTATTTAGAATAATGAATGGTGGCTTGTTACTTATTATGCACACTTGCTGTCCTCTCCTACCACTTTCTTAATGAATGTTTTGCCAGAGGGCATATTAGCAGTTTGAAAAATCTCTATTTACCTAACAAGTTTCACTGATTCTACAGAAGTCCTAAAGCTGAGCAGATAATAGTTATGGTTGTCTTTTTATTTATTTATTATTTTAAAGATTCTGGCTAGAAATCTTTAAAGAACCTAAATACTCTTTGAGGGTCAATAATAAATAGATACCTAAATTTTTAAAAGAACACTTGATAATTTTACTCAGATTATAATTTATTCAGAGGTCAGTTACATCAAGGTTGAAGCCTTTATTTCTATAAATGGAGTACTTACAAGGAAAGAAAAATTGTCCCCAAACTTTATTCAGTTACTTACAGACCTAGTTTTTGACATCACATTTTCTTAATATATCTTTTTCCCCTGAATAATGAAGTGGAATAATAAGTGGAGTTCACAGACTATCTGATACTCCTCCACAAAAGCATGACTGAATATTCACTATTTCTTTTCTTTCCATTTTTTATATACTTAGCCATGGTCACAACAAACTGAATTGTTGTTTCCCTCAAGTTTCTGTGATTTCCCATTTTAGGAATTAAAACAAAACAAAACAAAACAAAACACTAAAAGCAAGGGAAAAACAAACAAAAAACCTAAAAATGTGTGTGTGGGGGGAGGAGGGGCAGGGGAAGAAGAGAGGAAAATAGCTGTTTTAAAGGTAATTGTCACATGCATGTCTTTTACAGTTTAAAACGTTTTTTATTTTTTATTTTTTTCCCTGTGGTGTTTGACAAAGGATCTGCCAATGCTTAGCAAGGGCTGAAAAACTCATTTCCTGCTGCCTGAAGCTGCCTGTGCTTCTGGTGAGGCAAGAGCACAGTTCAGAGTCATCTGTTACATGAATGAGAAGATGCACACACTTCAGGAGGAAAGCAGATGAAGAGGCTTTTCTTTCCACTCCAGTAACTCACAGCAGGTATTATAGATATAGTTCCCCTTCTCATGTTGCTTTCATTTTGCTAGATTGTATCACAGCATTTCAGACAATACAAATAGGAACGTACAATCTAACTTCAGGAGTATGAAAAAGACCAATGATGGTAACTTCATCCCAACATTTTCCAATTCAGTATTTACTTCCCAGTCACGGGGAAATCATTGCATCATGAGGAAGTCATTACATCATTGGAAAACAAATAAATAATCTAAATGTGACCACTTGGGACTGTAAAATCTGTTGGTAGATCTCAAGAAAATCTACCAGGCTCCATGTAAAACTTTCAATTTGAACTTCACATAGAAAACTTCTGCCAGAGGTCCTACACTGCTCTTCTGTATTCCATTCATTCAATTACATCACCCTGTTCCTTGTCTCTGTGTTTAAGATCAAATATTCTTGAGCATGTCTGCAAAAATCCCTTCACAAATCACTTTCAAGTACCTCCTTAACACTGGTCAAAAGATGGGTCGTTCCCCCACCCTAACATGCTCCATCTCCTAATCCCTCTCCTTCTTATTCAACTCTTGCTGCCTTTTTCCCTTCCTCCTGTCATAGCCCAATATCACTTTGTCTTTTACCTTCTTAAGGGGCAGAACTGGGGGGAGCTGAGTAAACAGAATGAGGGTACACCTGTAAAAATGGTTTTAAAGTAATGAAACAGGATAAAGCTGTGAAGAAGGAAGATGCTTGAAAGCAGAGGAGAAAGATGCACAGGAAATTTGTGGTACATTTGATTTTGCTGAATCAATTAGACAAAATTTTCCCAGGTAATAGACTATTGACAAACTCATCAATTCCGCATTGTTATTTATTCACTATTTTTCTGCTATGGTGACAAGAGATTTTCCTGCTCCTTGGCTGGATAGCTCATAATTTTTTAAAATAAGGATATAAAAAAGAGTAAGTTTTGTATATTATCCTGTGCACTGGCAAGTTTTGAGTTGCCTCCTGCTTTAGTAGCTAGGTCACCAGGAAACTCTACCTAGAGCTGCTTCTCTTCCAGCATGTGTATGTCAGGATGTTCTCTTGCTGCATGTCTAGGTGGCTTGCTTCAGCAGTGTTCATGCCATTTCATCCTCTTAGCCTCCAAAACAGGGTGGTGACATCTACCTTACCTGTTGGAACTCATTCCTGGACTTAGCCAACTACCAGCCCACATCTGTGAATTTGTTAGAATTTGACCAGTTGGCACAAGCCAAAACTGTCCCAGGGACCATTCTAGTAATTTAACAGTTTGGATGACTGAATTACGGGAATGCTCCCTGCCACTGATCAATTAACTAGTGTAGATCTAGTTTAATAATATATATTTTTTTCCTCTAGGACAAATGTTTGATTATTTACAGCAGTATTAAAGGTCTGGAATTTAAAACCCTACAGATGCCACATCATGCTGTAACTCTGTGTTAATTTTTTGAAAAGTGCAGACTTTATGACACTTGTCTGAAAATTAAAAAAAAATAGAGAAAGTGATTAAGTTTTGTATGTACAGCATGAACTATCTATAACTGGAGCACCTAAGCCTAGTGACTCCACAGAGAATTGGAACAATAAATCTGAGCAGTGTGAGCTGCTTAGGAAAGGTCTGCATGAATGTGGGTACTGAGAATGAATTAGCTTACACTTGCCCCACAGAAATCTGGGTTGTATTACCCTGGGTAGAATTAACATCTGAACTGCTTCCTGAACTTTATCTAACAGACGAAATCCTACTGCAGGTGACCCTACAGGACACTTGCTCCACTTTGTGTGGAGCAGGTCACATCTCTTGGAGTAGATTTTTCTGTACTCCTTAGAGCAAATGGAAAGAAAAACATCAGTGTGTAGAACTTATTAGTGATCAGATATGGGAAAAAACATTAATATTTACATCTCTGTCAAGAAAGAGCCTAACAAGAAGTAGAGAAAGCAAATCACAGCAGTGAATGTGTTGGATTCTATTCCACTGTCTCTTTTTTGATATCTGAGTATTATCTGTTCCTTACACATAGCTTATTTTAGGACAGTAGAACTCCAACTTCTAAATGACAGGCAAATATGAGATTTTTGGTGGTAGAATGGTTGGGATATAAGATGTATTTGCCTGTTCCTTTACTCTCAGACCTACAATTAAGAACATTTCCTGAAGTATAGTATCTTAAACTGTTTTACCTTGAAGATTTAGCTGATAGCTATGACACCTTTCCATATGCAGATACAATTTCATTATAAATCATCTACCTATGGCTGGGTCAGCATTATAGCGGCCTCAGCTCTCATTAGTCTATGACAGCAGATGTGAGACACTGACACTAGAAATAGAGAGCCATTATAACCAAAAATATTCCATCTCCCTTTGCTGCCTTCCTTGCTCATTGCCAGTTATATTATTTCTACTCTCTGCTTTTGTGTGCTTAAATTCCCCTTCTGTGCATTTTTAATCTTTCCTGTATTACCTTGTTTTCCATTTGGCATATGTATACTCTGCTTATTTCTTGCACATTGTTTGTATACCTCTGGAGAAATTACAATACAGTAATTAATTAAAATAATTGCATTTTAAATAAATGAGAAACAAACCATATGATCCTGCTCATTCTTGACATACATATTGGAACAACTTGCAGTCACATGTTAGCAACCAAGTTCCTATAAAAATTAGGCACAGAACTGCATATGGTAGCATTTTAGATATTATTTCCTATGTTTCTGCATGGTTTTGAGCAAATTTCTTTAAGCCTACAGAGATAATTTAATATGAATAACCTGCTTGTTGGCTTGTTCCTTCAATTCCAGGCACAATGCACAGCACTCTACAACAATATTATGTTTAAACCAGGTTAAGCCTCTTTTTGTTACGGATTCCTGTCTACCCATATGTTAAACTACTGAGAATGCAGCAAGCTGTTGAGAAAAAGTTCAGATGTTCAAGGAGGCCAAACTCTTAAAATCTCAGCAGAAGCATATCTTAATTTATCTGAGGGCTGTGGAAAAAGAAGACAGGGAAGAAAAGATGTATTTTTGGGAATCACAAAAAATGTTGGTATAAACTATTTGAAAGCTGGGTGATTGATATTTTAATTGTGTGCCTACAGAAAGTGAACAGAAAGTGGAAGGAAAAGCTGCATCTTGTAGGTAGTTTAGGGCTGCTTTTCCATTTGAGAATGCATTTTTTTTTTTCCCATTTGAGAATGTAAATAACATTATGAAAAAAAGCTCATTTCCCCTCACATCTATCTCTTGATCTCTCAGCCTGCTAATAGACTCCTTCCTTTTTTTTTTTTTTTTTTTTTTTTTTTTTTTTTTTTACCTTCTTTGTCCTCTTCTGCTCTCTGTTTCTCCTTCCATTACTTTCCTTTTATACCTTTCATTCCTTTGCACTGTCCTCATCCTGAAGCACACAGTAAGCAGTAGGCTGAGGTACTTCCGATAAAAGTGTCAGCACACCATACCATTTTACCAGTTACGCTTTTGCCTTCAGCAAAGGGGCTCATACAAATGAAGAAAAATGTCTGATACCTCAAAGTCTGTGAACTTCACCTTTTCATAGAGAAAACAAAGAAGAAGTTACTTAGAGGGTGACTTTCTTCTTTAGTGGCTGACAATTGGCTAATAACTGTCATTTGGCACTGATGTTTCAGGAAGAAAGCTGTGTGCTAGATCAAAATCAAAACCCAGAGACTGGAGCCTTTAATTCATATGCTTGTCCTATGCACAGTAATTTTCATTGATGAGGTATTTAAATTATCCACAAACAAGTCAACAAAGGAATATACAAAAGGAGAAAGGCTTATTTAAATTTATTGATGATAACAATTGTTTCTAAAGGCAGAGAAAGAAGAAGGAAGAAGACTTTTGTAGATTGGATCCTGATTAGTGGAAAGGACTACTTGGGCAAAAGAAGGAAGAATGCATCTTGGGTGATCAAAATTATTAAATGCTGAATTCTTGATTTATAGGAGTAGAAGGAAGGAGAATTGTAAAATAAGGTTTTCAATAAAGTATTTTACAATTCATCAGAAAAGTCTCCTGGAAAGTATAACAAAAAAAAACCACAACATATTTTAAAGAAGTAACACTACTACACCGAACTGCATTATTGAATGAGAAGCATAGAGACTTAGCAAAATTATGATATCTCTCAAAATAGGAACATATAATTGTCATCATACAGAAAGAAAAAACAAAAACCAAAAAACCAAAAACCAAACCAAACCAAAACAAACAAACAAACAAAAAACAACAACAAAAAAACAAACTCTCAGCTATTAGGACAAAAAGCAATTGCATGATGCAGGTATGAACAGAACCAGAAAGTTTAGCACACAGACAGGAGAAAATAAACAAGCACATTCTCTAAATACATTGATAATAAAATGACCATGTAAAATAATGCAATGGGGACAGAAAGTTTAACTTGCTAGAGTGAAGCAGCTATTACTCTGAGCTCTGTAAATGGGAATGTTGTGTCCAAGCTGTAATCTTCTCCTCAGGGCTGATAAGCTTTCAACAGGACACCACTCTTCAGGCAAGATGTGGATCTATTAAAGAATATCCAGAAGAAATAAATGAAAATTTTAAAATAAGCCTGCAAGCTTGGAAAAATGGGTTTGTCTTATCATGAAAAGACTGATAGGAGCTAGAGAGATGATCTGAAAACAACCTTCCAATACATAAAAGGTTGCTGCACAGATGAAATGAAATAAACAGTTCTGTGTGTTCACCGTAGGTAGGATAAAATATAATGAACTTGAATTGTAGCAACAGGGGGAATTGTAGTTGGGGGAAATATCCTGTCTTCAAGAAGTCGAATGCTGGAGGACATTATGCTGGAAGATGGTGGACTGTCCACACCACTACAGGTGTTAGGATGGTATATTCTTACTTTTGGACTCACGTTTACAAGTTTTTTTCTTGACAACTGATGAGCTGATGAGTTCAAGGGCTTGCAAAGCCAGATAATTGCAAGTGGTTAGGGAGAGCTCCTCTCCAGTACAAGACTTTCATATTCATTGTAATTAATCCTTGGAAATGTTGGGAAAAAAATTGTTAGGAGATGACTTTTGTACTAGCTACTGTGAAGATGCTGACATAAGTACCTTTATTACTATTTAAAGGTATTGTTTAGTGCTTTAGCATTCATGTGCATAGTAATATCAACACTCACAAAGTTTGTGTTTTTTCCTTTGAATTGGAGTGCTCCACTTTACATATATATATATATATATATATATATATATATATATATAATCTCAATAACTACAGGTACACTGCTAAATAAAATGTGAGAAATTATCTGTTTTTTTTCAGACCTACCGGCTAGGTCTACCTCGTGTTCATACTGAGAAAAAATCTCTTAGCATCCCAAAAAATAGTTTTGGCTGCAACAAGTCTGTTTTTTGGGAATCAGTCCTGGTCTATACTGTTCTCCAGACTGCGTGCAGAAATTGTCTGCAAGAATGTTATTTGGCATGGAACAAAACCATGCCACGGTGTGAGATAACTGGCATGTACCATGGAAAGATGGGTGTAGGGCAATGCTTGAACTCAAATGATGGATGTCCTTCATTTACTTGAGTAGAGGTAGTGAAAAGGATAATTTGTGCGAGTAGTAGCAAGCAGTATAGCCATTGTGAGTAAAGGCTTATCTGTTAGGATTAACTTCAAATGCTGAATATTGAAGCCCTGAATACTTATTTTTCCAAACAGTGTCTGTGAACAATTTGGTAGATAGCACAGGCCACAGCTAATCCTGACAGGCAGTTTTAACATGATGACTCTGCTTTTGAGGGGCAGGGGAGACTTTCCTGACTTTTAGAATGTTTTTCTTGTAGACAGAGGAATTGGGAAATTGTATGAGAGACTCTGATTTAATTTTGAAATGAAACATGTTTATAACCCTGCTTCTTGGAGAGGAACTTGTGAGGGAGAGAGGAGAACTATGTTTACTAAGTTGCAAAAAAAACCAGCGAAGATACTTTTAAACCAATCTCATGGTTTTCATGGCTTGACTCATGATTTTAGAAAGCTTATGGTTGGAAACATTTCAAGATCTGTGAAACCTTTTCAGCTAAATATTATTATATCTTTAATATATGGAGCCAAGTCCATACCCAGCAAACAAATACACTTCCTGCTGAATCTAACAGAAGCTTCTGGCTGCAGTTCCCTTGTGAATTTGGCTCTGGTTTTTGACAGAAAATATGGACCTTGTCATGATTCAGGAATTTTTAAAAGTCAATACTTACTGGGATACTCAACTGAAATCAAACCTCTTTATTTTCTGCTATGATATGTATTCCATGTAATGCACCTCACATGTATACTTTGCTTTTATTATTACTTCTAGGGAATTCAGACATGAATCTTTGGGAACCAAGAACCAAGAGCTGTATGATAGGCACAGAGAAACCAAGGTTCAGGGGAGGTCATACTGCAGAACTGTGATGATGTACAGCCATCTGAAGGAACTGAGCCCTGTTGTAGGGGCTGAATGACATGTGTATATAAGTATCACAGAATTTCTAGGTTGGAAGAGACCTCAAGATCATCGAGTCCAACCTCTGACCTAACGCTAGCAGTCCCCACTAAACCATATCCCTAAGCTCTACATCTAAACGTCTTTTGAAGACTTCCAGGGATGGTGACTCCACCACTTCCCTGGGCAGCCTGTTCCAATGCCTCACAACCCTTTCAGTAAAGAAGTTCTTCCTAACATCTAACCTAAAACTCCCCTGGCTCAACTTAAGCCCATTCCCCCTCGTCCTGTCACCAGGCACGTGGGAGAATAGATCAACCCCCACCTCGCTACAGCCTCCCTTGAGGTACTTAAAAAGAGCGATAAGGTCGCCCCTGAGCCTCCTCTTCTCCAGGCTGAACAAGCCCAGCTCCCTCAGCCACTCCTCGTAGGACTTGTTCTCCAGGCCCCTCACCAGCTTTGTCGCCCTTCTCTGCACCCGCTCAAGCACCTCGATGTCCTTCTTGTAGCGAGGGGCCCAAAACTGAACACAGTACTCGAGGTGCGGCCTCACCAGAGCTGAGTACAGGGGGACGATCACCTCCATAGCCCTGCTGGTCACGCTGTTCCTGATACAAGCCAGGATGCCATTGGCCTTCTTGGCCACCTGAGCACACTGCTGGCTCATATTCAGCCGACTATCCACCATCACCCCCAGGTCCTTCTCTGCCTGGCAGCTCTCCAACCATTCCTCTCCCAGCCTATAGCTCTGCTTGGGGTTATTGCGCCCCAGGTGTAGGACCCGGCACTTGGCCTTGTTGAACTTCATGCAGTTGACCTCAGCCCATCGGTGCAGCCTATCCAGATCCTCCTGCAGAGCTTTCCTACCCTCAAGCAGATCGATATATGCATATGTATATATGCATATGTATATGAAGTCTTCTGGCCAAACATCGAAAATACTACTATAACCTACC
This sequence comes from Aythya fuligula, assembly GCF_009819795.1. Taxonomy (NCBI): domain Eukaryota; kingdom Metazoa; phylum Chordata; class Aves; order Anseriformes; family Anatidae; genus Aythya; species Aythya fuligula. Next base: position 111,014,271 of record NC_045561.1, on the reverse strand, counting down.
TTTTTTATTACCTTCTCTACTAAAGAGCAAACGGCTGAGAAAGGGGCTGTGTTCTTCAACATCCATTAAACAGTGTGCAGCAGACTGCAGCCCAATGACCACTGGTATTTTGGCTGTACCATCATGGCGATGATGCTGATTATCATGATTATTAATATTAGTACTGTTCCTAGTGATTATATGAATTATTGGTTTCAGTAAACACAAAATTCCAGCATTAACTATACCAATGAGTGGATCATGACTTCAATACTGAAACGTTAAAATAAATGTAGCTTCTGGAAAAATGAAGGCCGAGCAGAAAACTAATATTGCATAGGTGTTGCAAAGTCACATTCAGAATTGAAATCCCCATTTTTATTAGTATAATACATTGCTCTAGAGATATGATTCATCTGGTGCTTCTAAAGTTTAATATGGTGTCAATTTTGTAACTAAAAAACACTGTTCATGTTTGAAATGCAGTCAGAGTTGACACTTTTACCACATATCTGCAAACATCTCTAAAGTTCATACAACCTCCACTAGTTATTTTTCTCCTACTAGACTGTCTCCCTATCTGCTTCTTTTTAAAGGTACAGTATATAATCAGCCAGCTTGTTAAGGGACTTAACAAGGTGAAAAATATTCAATCACTTCCCTTGTTTACAATGCCTTCACCATCCTGGAAAATAACAACATGGTTCCTGTCCTCATCTCCTGTACTGATTAGATCTATTAGAGTTTAGTTGAGGCAAATTCTGCTAATAAAATGCTGTTCTGAATTCATTTTTCTGCCCACAAATTTCTTTCAAGCAGAGGGGTTTATGTTTCCACACTGAGTCCTTCCTGCCTGTGTTTTCTCTGTAGCTGAGTATGATATATAATCACCTTCTCCAATTGGATTATGAGCTGCCTTGTTCATGCTAATTTACTTAATTTATTCATCCTCCTTGCTCATTCTAGTGATTTTTTACATGCCTCCTCTTCTGCACTGACAAATGATAAAATGATAAAACGGTGTGGTGAGCCCTTGTTAAACACATCACCTAAACCCCGCATCCCTTTTGTCTTCAAATGCCTGATACAATTTTGGATGTTGTGCAGCCCTGACACTAAGTAATGTTTTGAAGGAAGTAAATTCAAGCAAGTCTGACAACCACCATCTTATCTGACAAGAGCTGAGCTGGAGACTACCAGGCAATGTTTATACTAATAAATTAAACATGCCTGGGACTGTTCTCTGGTGCAGAGGCCAAATGGGTGGAAATGCTGTTAAACTTGCTCTCCCTCTGAAACAGGAGGTTTTGCACCTGGGCTGTGTATCAGGAATTGTTCCTTGTGTTTCTCCCAGGCTCTTTTTGGGAGGCTGTTAGCTGTCCTGAGCTAAAGCTGTAACATAGACCTACCTGATATTTCATAATGTGGGCAGTCGAGTTCATCTCCTTGATGGCGCTCTGGCACTTCTAGTGCACCAGGTCAGACAGAGCCAGGAGGTACCACTCTTAGAGAGATACTCTGAAAATAATGTGCTTTCTTGTGACTCCAAACAATTTTTTATTTTTTTTTCACATGATTCAGCACAGCAGTTCCTCCTAAAAACCCATAAATATTCACAAATATTTGCCAACCGGGCTTCTCTAACCACGAGTTTTAATTAGCTTGCATTTCCCTAACTTGGACATCACTGAATGATTCTGTAAGCAGTGCTGAACCATTAAGTTTACTTGAAAAAAGGAAGGCTTTTGTTTATGCTGAAACATGAACATTATTTTCCTGAGAATATTGTGCCTACACCCTTTTTGTTTGTTTGTATTAAAATTACCAAAATGCTTAGGTAGTATATTATTAGATCAGTAGATGAGAGAGACCTGATATGAACACATTATTCTGACATGTATTAAAGAACAGTAATAGTGACACAGGTTTAATGACAGTGCGATAAATAAGATGGAGAGGAAAGTTAAGTACATACCGGGTGTTCATGCATAATAGAGTAGGAATGCATTGTCTGCTGTACTTTTTCTGTACCAGTAAATTGCCTTTGGATAAAAATACCATGCTTAGCTACTCTAGAGAAATACTGATGAAAAGCTAATGCTAGTGGAATGGTGCTTGCGTGCAAACACTACCAGCTAGGCTTTCCCAAGTCTTTGCTCTTTATTAACAAAAGTATCTGAGGAGGATAAGGTCAGGAAATGAAAGAGAAAGGCAACAAAATTCCTTCTTCACAATGTCCATTTCCTTAACACTGAGGTTGCAGCATTTCAGGGCTAGAACAAGTTGTGAAACACAGTGTTTCTTCTGTCATAATTCAAAGCTATTCACTAAAGGAGGAAAATTGAGGGAGGGATGTAGCAGTTTAGTTTGCTGGGCTGCATCCATTTCTCTAGAAGAAAGATTCAGGCTGGAGCAGTGAATATTCCAGGTATGCTACAAAACTGGGTGGAACCTCAGTTGGCTGGTACCATAGTGTTGGTTGATATTTAATAATAGGATTTGTAGAAAGTGTGCTTAACACCAACTGAGACTGTCAGCATAACTCAGTCTTCGGGTCAGTGGCTAACATTTTTATCAATGATCTGGATGAGGGAATTGAGTGCATCTTCATTAAGTTTACAGATAACAGCAAGTTAGGTGGGAGTGTTTATCTGCTTGAGGGTAGGCAGGCTCTGCAGAGGGATCTGGATAGGCTAGAACAGTTGGCCAAGGCCATTCACACAACATTCAACAAGGGTAAGTGCTGGGTCCTGCATCTGGGTCATAACTACCCCATGCAGTGGTATAGACCACTGGGTTTCTGGTTGACAACTGGCTGAACTTGATCCAGCAGTGTGTAAGGGTGTCCAAGAATGCCAAAGACATCCTGGCTTGCACCAGAAATGGTGTGGTCAGCAGGGCTAGGGGAGTGAGTGTCCCCTTGTACGCAGCACTGGTGAGACCACACCTCAAATACTGTGTTCAGGTAGGTGCCCCACACTACAAGAATGACACTGAGTTGTTTGAGCATGTGCAGAGAAGCACTATGAAACTGGTGAAAGGATTAGAAAAAAAAAACCTGTGTGGAGTGACTGAGGAACTGGAGTATTTTAGTATGGAGAAGAGGAAACTGAGGGGAGACCTCTCTACAGCTATCCAAAAGGAGGCCACAGCAAGGAGGTGTTGGTCTTTTTTCCCAGATGAAGAGTGATAAGACATGAGGAAATGTTCTTAGGTTACACCAGGGGAGGTTTAGATTGGACATTAGGAAGGATTTTTTCACAGGAAGGGTGGTCAAGTGTTGGAACGGGTGGCCCAGGGAAGTAATGGAGTTGCCATCCCTGCAGGTATTTAAGAGATGTGTGGATGTGGCACTGAGGGATGTGGTTTGGTGATGGGACTTGAGAATTCAGGCTGATGGTTGGACTTGGTGATCCTGAAGGTCTTTTCCATCCTATGTGAGTCCATGATTCTATGATCTTATGGCTGTTTCTTGCGAGAGCTGTTGTAGAGTAACTTGTTTTTCAGACAGTATCTATTTAAAAGTTTGAGAAAGTTTCTTTTACATGTTGGTCTTGTAGTTATTCTCTACAGAAGACCTCAGTGATGGGATGGAGGAAGGAGCTTTCTAGGAGTGGAAGACAGGTGAATCTGAAAATTTAAATTGAAGCAGAAAACATTGGATTATATTAATCCACAATTTTTAGATTATATTGCACCTCATTTCATCATGAAGTCTGATTACAAGCTGTGTGTAGCATGGAATTTAAATTATACAAATAGGTCAATATCTATAATTCATCTGTGAATAAATCTAGGCTAGAAGATAACATAGGTTTTGTAACCATGAGGAAGGTAATGGTCCAGGTGGTGTTCCAGTGGAAGTGCTGGGTACAAGAACTGCCAGGAAAAAAAATAATAATGAAGGAGATTCATCAGTACAGTTAATTCAGGCACCAAGGAAGAAGAATTCTTGAGCTTCTCAGGATCTTCCTGTCCCTTGTTACTAAGCTTTGGACCTATATTTGCTTTCATGGGACTTTCCCAGGTATTTTAAGTTCTCTTGCTGCCATACTACTATAGCTTTGATTTGTGTAACTTCTCAGTCAAGTTTCTTTTCTATTGAAAACAAAACATTTCTATGAGGAGGTTAATTTCTGTGATACAATATACACTTTTTGTCCTGCTGGAGCTGTGAAGAACCGAATGGCTGTTCCTCTGATTAAGGTGCTGGAGAGCTAGAAGGAATGTACCTGCTTGACTATGGTTTGCTTGGAAAATCATAAGTAACCTCTTAAAATGGGAATAGCACTTTCCTACTCCCACAAGGCACAATGAGAGATAAGTACACTTAAGCCTTTAAAATCACTCAGATAAGCTCAAGGGGTATGCAAGTCTTTGACTTCTGAATGCTAGTCTATAAGTGGGGAAAGACCATAAAAGGAAAAGATAGTCTCAGTGAAAAATAGGGGCTCAGGAGATCCTTATTTTTTATTTTTTATTTTTTATTTTTAATTAGTATTTTTCATTTTCATCTTTTTGTTTGTTTGTTTGTATATTTTTTTCTTGAAATGAGTAAATGAGTGTGTGGGACAATGCTTCAGCAAGCTGTCACTTTTTATTTCTGATTTCCCCTGAAGGCTTTCTTGTACTAGGTGGTTTACTTTCCTCTCCCTCTCTGGCTACCTCTGGTGTTTCCTCCACAGCAAGTGAATATCATCTGTATGCGCTTAATGACCAGATGTTCTCTGTCGCGCCGTTCTTCCAAAACTGGGCTGGAGCAAAAAAAAAAGGGACTCAAAACTAAATCATCCAGGGATTACACTAACAGAAAATGATGCTCTTGGTATGGAAACTATTAAAGAAAACCTGATTTTGTCTTTATATACTAGGGTTCATTAACTTTCTCTCTGGTACAGCTAATGACCTGAACAGAAGCCGTGGTTCATTAGTGATCTTTCTCTCTCTGCCTGGCAATTGAACAGAAAAAAAAAGAACGAGCTGGAAGGAGAGGTAGAAACTCTGAGACAGAACAGCATTACATGTTTCCAGGCTAGCGGAAGCAAATTTTCTTCCATTTTTGTCCTTATAATAGGAATGATATGATATTTACAGATAAACTCATCCTTTATGCCAAAGTGGGCTTAGTCACCAAAAGAGGAGTGAAAGCAGTTTGTTTACCCTCTCTTTACCTCTCTTCTTCTTCCAGAGTTGCCAGGAACTGCTTTGATCTCTGGATCTAGTAGCATCCTAAAGGTTGCCTTACCTTATGCTTCACAGATCCACGGGGTCATTTTGGCAGCAAGGAGTAGCTGCAGGGAGGTTCAGGAGTACCCTGACTTGCTTTGCTTTGCAGGCATTGAGCTCCTGAAGGAAGTACCTTGCCAGTTTGCATTGCTGCAGCCAACTTCCAGCTGCCCTTGGCAATAAGGTTTATTCAGCAGGGTAAGGAAAGAGAGGACAGTGCTGTCGCATGAGTATCTGGACCCAGAGGTGGTGCTGGTACAGACCAAAACATACTTAGGAAACCGTTAAAAGGTGTTTCTGTTTCCCTGTATGGAGAAAATTTCACTTTTTCTGTGTTACTTGTGAAAACCTCCTTTGTGGAGCTGTGATTGTCAAGGAAATCTGTTCCTCTTCAGTATGCCATTCTTACAGCAAAAGAAAAGCTCTTTAAACTCTATTGAATTGTTACTCCATTTGGAGGGGGGAGAGGGGAGAGGGACGAAGAAAAGAAATACTGTGCAACATTAAAATATTACATAACTTATGAAATAATATACTAAAGTATTCAACCGTTTAAATTTTCAAGGCTGTTTATTTTTTCTAAACTTCATTGTACTTATTTTTTAATATCATAATTAAATTGAATACCTCTTATTGCCTCTCATATTTAAACTCAGATTTCCCAGGAATAGATGTGCAGTTTACTGCGACTTTAAAGTGAACATTATCAAATGTAGCATATGAATTCCAGGCAAGTAGTCAGAGAATTACCTGTCATTGAAGGTCATTTTTCTCTTGCTCACTATTTTTTTTTTTTTGATTTAGAATGCAACACTAAAATATATAGCATAAATGTTTTTAAAGGTATTATTTTTACCTAAAATCAAATGGAGACAAGTGGTATGCTAAACAGCTAATATTTGCAGGTGGTTATTGAAGTGTCAAACCTGTACATGTAAACTGGGTAGTTTGTTTTGGGGAGTTAGTGCTTCTAGAAAGCTTCCAGTGAAAAAAAGGATGGATGAATTAATAAGTGGACAGAGAACTAGCGACAGACATTTCTAGAGTAGAAAAGGGCTCCTGAGGCATACATAAAGCCATCATATAACCACTAAAATTAGACATGGAAAAGACATATGAGACAATGCTGTCTGTCCCTTTTCTATTACAGCACTGTTCCCTAAATTATATTGCTTTGTCCAATCTGGCTTTAAGTGTTAGAAGCAATAGATCATTCCCATGGAAGGCTGTGCCCTACTCTAAAAGTTCCCACAACTGAATTTTCTTTATATGGAATATAATTATATTTCCTATACCTATGGAACACCTATTCCATATAAGTTCACTTTGTTTAATTTCTTCCCATTGCTCTTACCTATGTCCATATACTCAAGCCTTGCCCCCTTCCCATCCAAATGTTCATAATAACAGCTTTGGTATTGTTTCTTTTACAAGACTGGGGATTCAGATTGTCTGTGAGGTTGCCCACAAAGTAAGAATTGTGATGCCTAAGGATGTGCTGGGTCCCAACCACCCAGATGGACTTAAGGTAGGGATTAAGCTATGCAGAAGTGTACAGTGGATGAAGAATGAATTATCCATTACAGCTAACTAAAAGCTAACCAGAATTCTGAGCTCTCCATCTTGTCTGTGTTCAAAACACTGGTGAGAAAGTTGTCATATGCTACTTGTGTTTCAGAAGTTAGGAAGCCCATGTTGAAAAACGGTTTAATAATGTTACCATGAGATATCAATGCAGTTTAACTGATGTGTCTGTTTCAGATGATTTTTCTTAGCTAGAGCATCACTTCCTGTTGTGGGCTTCTCTGTTTCTTACTTATTTACTTTTATTTTTATTTTTTGGAGGAGGGCCAAAAATGGCAAAGCTAACTCAAATACATGTAAAAAGATTACGTTCACTGTGCTAGACTTCTTATATTGTAACATGATGTAGGTTTGCGACTTTGCTTTTCTTTGTTGTACTTCCAAGGCTATTTGTCTGTTTATCCAGGCCTCATAAAAATAATGTCTTTTATCTCTTAAGAGGTCATATGCTTATTTTGTTGTTTTCTGAAAGTGTTTTTCTAGGTCAGCAATAATACTATTATCACTTGTAATGCAAGTGGGAATTTGGGAGTCCTGGCATTGATATTCTGAATTCTCGATATAATATACCCTTATTTTCACACTTACCCTTTGTAGAAAAAGTCAGTGTATTCACCGAATTGTTGACCCCCCATATCCATGTACACCCTCCTGTCCTCAGCTTTGATTGCGTTATTATATAAACATTTCAGGTTTGGGGTATTCTCTGTGTGTGTGTATTGAAAGCAACAGTATTGGACTTGCTTGTTGATGTCCAAGGACTCAAGGGAATCATAGAAGGGCTTGGGTTGGAAGGAACCTGCTCATCACTTAGAGTGGGAGGGACTTTGTTCCCCCAGCCCTTATCTGCAGGTTCAGGGAAAAAAATCTGTAGCTGGAACCTTGTATGGAAGCACAAGGGGAAGCAAAATCAGCAGGGAGAAGGTCTAGAAATGCCTCCACTTTGAAAGTGAGCCTCAGTGTGCCACTTACTGGCAGCGCAGTGGTCCTTGCTATTGTCTGCTCCTCCTTGAAGGCCCATCAGTCTTAAAACAAAATGCCCCACTTTCATTGACCTTTCTACTGTATCCTGTGGCCTGCACATACTGCATATGCCTGGGTTGCATCAAAGAGCTGTTAGGCTGCTGCTCTCCTTCTGGTGACTTATAACGTTAAGTTCATTATAAGCCTGAGTGGCAATTCCTGGTTTCAAAAGCTAGTTACACAAATGTCTTTCTTATTGGCAGAAGTGTCATACATTCATAATTGAAAAGCAGGAGCGGTTTGAATATTGTCCTGTATCTCTGCTACTGCAGTACAATTCATAAATAATAATAATAGGGACTGGGCTGGAGGACTGAAGGTGAGAGAGAGTCTTTTGAAAAGAGCTCTAGTAAGAAGGATGTAAAGATGAAATGCTGCAGTGTTGTATGATGTTATAATTGGCTGCTGCAATTACATTTTGTTTACCTTATTGGTAATGCAATTTATTTTCACAGGTACACTTTGAGAATTGTAAGTATTAGATGTGCTACAGAACAGATCCTGACTACACTGATGTATTTCCCTTGGACCTCTGTGGGCTGAGGAAGAATAGGATTACTTGCAAACGACTCTTGACAGGTTATGTGGCATTGATTTGTAAAAGGGGTTGCTCTTTGATTTTCTGAGTATAATTACAGAATCTCATAGTTTTCTTTCTCTGTTATTGATGGCTGAAGGGCTTTCATAGCAGTGAATTTCATCTCAGGAGAACTGTGATCTCTAACTTTTTAAATTGTGGTGACACGTTGCCATTGTCATTTGTACTAATGGCTGATATGGGTGGTAAGGAATCACTGCATGAATAAGAAAAGAAATGTATCTTCATTTTATTAATGAAAGCTGAAAAGCAGCTCTTCTGGCTCTAGATTTACAGCTCTGGATACAGAGCAACTTCAGGTTCAGCAACTTCACCATTAACTCAAATGGTGGAAATTAAGACTACCTTATAGTGCCCTATAGCACGTAGTTCCTAGAGGAAGGTTGATGTTAGTCATGTTAGTCTATTAGTCATCAAAGCCAATTAGTACTAGTATAATGTGAACATCTATACTTAGCACTAAGAACAGTATTTGGTCTAGAAAGCCTGGGTCTAGATTTGGAGGAATCTAGGAATCGAGGTGTGAATATAAGTGTTTATCATATGCTCTCCACAGTTTGATAAGAATGTGCTTTATCAGTGAGACGAAACAAATTTTTAGTCTGGAATTTTCAAACAGTTTCAAATACATTTATTTTCTTGGTAGAAATAATCTGAGAACTCTTGTATACCTGCCTTACTTTGTAAGTACCTGTGCGCCTTTCTGTACTAGGTGCTGATCTGAAATTCTGCTGGCAAATCCAGCATCTGGGTCTAACTACAAATCAATGGCATGGGCACACTGGGATGTTGCTGTTGCAGCATCCTTCTGCAAGGTGAAAGGAAAGGCTGTTTGACTGTTGAAAGGTGCAGCCCCTCTAGTGTCCTGGTGACACTTGGTCTGTGTAGCAATTTGGTCCGCTTTCAGAGAATGTTGAATGTCAGTGGGCATCAGACTGGCTGAAGCAGGGAAGGAGCAGATTTCTCTCTGAAGGAATAGGAGAAAACATAGAGGATAAATCTCTCCCTTCCAAAGGAGCAAGGTGAGTGAATCTGAGTTTGGAGACAGGTAGTACGGCACAAGCTAAACTTTTATTCTCAGGGGAAATATTTCTCAGTGCATTTCACAGCTGCAGGCTTTATGCTTGATGTTATCACATGGGTGGAATCACAGATTGAGGAAAAGCTTCCTGTGTGCCTCTGATTTGCTTGTAAATGTGATCTGACTATATGTTTGGTAGGAGAGCATAGTAAATGTGATGAAGTAAATAAAAGTAAGGAAATGCATAGCAAGTAAGTACCTTGCCACTATTGGTCAAGCCCCCCTGCAGAGCTTTGGGAGCCCTTTTCCTCCTATGGATGTCTTGTTTGTACTCAGATCACTTCACACCATAATGAGGTACAAGGCAATCCATGTGCCCGGGGCTATAGAAGGCAAGTCTGGAAGAACGTAATTGTGAGACTAGGAGCCACTGAAGTCAGGAGCCTGCTTGTTTATAACTGGGGAAATCCTGTGCTGATCCTGAGCTGGCACAAATTTCATGCTCCCCTCTGCAACTCTTCCCTTCTGGTCCCTGGTGAGCTGGGCGAGTGGCTCCCAACCAGGCTTCAGAGTGAGAAAAAATAGCAATATATTTTCTGGAGCTCTTAAAGAGTTTTATTTTTTACATTTCTTGCAAGCTACTGCTGTGCTTATTTGCCTATCAATTCATTTTCTCCTTGCTGGTACATTTACTCTATATTTAGCACATTTTAAAAGAGGACAACTAGATTGTATAGACACAAAATCACACAGTAGGGCCTTATTTACTATACCATAATAACTGTGTTCATAAATCTAACCTCTCTCTGGCAGCCTCATATACTTGTCTTCTCTTTCTCTCCTTTGATTCCCATCCCTGCCTCTCTCTCTGCTTGTAAGAACTTGCAGTAAGAACTGCAGTCGTTCAGTACCTCTGAGTATTATGGTCCATTTACTTAAACATGGATGCTGATATTAAACTTAAGGCATCCATGTTTGACTCTTTTCTCTTACTTACATTATTGTAGTGGTCTGTTGTTTATACATTTACAGTCAAAGACATTTCTGGGATATTAAGATTTATACCAGGCAGGAAAGCAGAGAGTGGATGTTTATCTCAAATGCAGTTTCCTCTGTTATCTGAGTTTTGAAGGGCTCTTTAAATGTTAAAATGCATTCAGACTAGCAGGTGATGGTGTATTGAAGGCCTCTGCTGAACACCAAAAATATTCAGTAGGTTATTTTTAAAGACATCCACGTAATTTTAACTTTTATCATTTAGAGTAATACAGTTTTATAACTATAGTGTACATAATATAATTATTAATTATATACTACTATATAAGTATGTATAATTTATTCAAATATTTTTCAGCAAAACAAACCAATAAGGAATCCTATGAAATTTTTGCTTACGCTCAAACTTCCTGTAATTAAAGTAAATGGTGAAGTAGAGGGAAGTCAAGCTGGGCAAGACTAAAATAAATTAAAGCAAGTGTTTTCTAGGGTAGTACAATCACTAGTCTTGAACAGTGACACCTTACTAGTTTGTGGACCATACTGGCAGACTGGAAAGCTGTATTGCCACAGGTGTTCCCTACAATTTCTGTTTTATTTTGAGTAAAAAGATTAAACATGGAGAGGCATGTTTATTCATGATAAATGTGTATAGATTCAGTTCTTTGGGAAAGAACTTTGGAAAACTTCTCCTATGTATGGAACATGGCTCTGCTTTCTGCTTCAGTAGCTTCATTTTAGTTACCTCATTCATAAAATGAAGAGAAAAAAGCCATGGTATGTCAGCATGGTGATGTATGGAGAAGCTAGTGAAGGAGCTGGAAACTGCTCTGTACTGTCTTCTGAGCCAGATGAAGCATGTGACCTTTTATCTTGCAGTGCACAAACTGTAGCTGGTTTTGCTATTAGATGTTAGTTGTATAGCTGTTCATGATATTGAAAAGATATAAGGTACCTAAAACCATTAAATTAATCTGAAAATGCCAGTCTTCAAGATTGCACATGGCATCACTATTAACAACACTGTAGAGAAATTTCTCCTAAACTCTGATTTCCTGGAATGGGAATTGTTGTTATGTAATTAATGCATGCTTCAGGGAGGGTAAATCATGTTCTTTTAATAATACTCTGTATATGTAAATGTGCTCACAGCCATGTGAATGTAATGATTATTTTATTAATCAGGCAATAAATGTGCAAAAAAGGGGTGGAGAACTGAGGTTGTAGTTTTGTCCTAGCAACTCTGAAGACAATCTGTTTCATAGGGATCTATGTGAAAATATACACATAACTTTCAATATGTTTCAGGTCCATCACATATTGCTTCCCTTCAGTGATCTCACCACACTTAGGGAGATAGATGAGTGTATCAGAAAATAATCTACATATAATTTGTCATATTTGGGTACCAGTGACAGTAGCCTCTCTGCTTTGGAAGGGTTAGTATGGTGAGGAAATGAAATAACTTTTTGCCCTGAGGGTTTAGCTCTTCCCACACAGCACAGAGGGCAGCTGGAAGCTTATGTGGGGAAAGTGAGTTGCTGAAGCATTGCATGCTTAACGTGCCATGAGAATACCAATGAGACGACTTACTGTTCACCACTGCCAACCCATGAAAATAAGCTTGAAAGAAATCCTGACAGGATTATCACAAGAAGTCCCCCTGAAGGAAAAGGAAGGGCTTCAGAAACAAAATCTATCATTTGTCATCCCATCATTAACAAATTGGAAGAGCTAGCAGAAGAATTGTTGGCCTAAACCCGAAACATCAAAAAGTAGGTAAGAAAAATATACTGAGGAAATATTCCCCAGGAAGAAGCCCCATGTTGGCGGGGGAAGGAGTTGGATGGTTTCACTGGCCTTTTTTGTCTTTGATTTCTAGGATTTTATTATGGTATTCTGCAGAATAAAGAGTGGTTAAAATGATTAATGGGCTGCACAGTTTGATGTATGAGCAGACAGGCAAACAAGTGGACCTGTGCATCTGGTGGCTGAGCCAGGGATGCCTGAGCTGAAGGGGCAGTAGGCAGGAGTGTTGTACCCTGCGATTTGAGGAGATATAATTAGCAGAAATGAAATGAAAATTAGCTTAGAAAATCTCTTAACATGGCATTTGATTGTGCCCACCTGTGATCTCTCCCAGCAGCAATGACATCCCATCCAAGTCACTGCACCAAGCTGGTGCCTTTGGCTCTCCCTGAGCCTCCCAGCTGCAGTGCTCATGCCCATGACTCTCTCCTTCCCTGAATACCCCGGTGTGATGAAAATTCATGCTGACCTTCCAGGTGGGTCAGGGTATGCACTCTGTTCTCTGGTTGGGCTCTGCAGCTTCCACCTTGCAAAACATCATCTGGTGTTCCCCGGAGAAGCTGGGAGGTGCGTGGCATCACACACCATGTTTAAAAAAAAGGATATACCATGAGGTAAAGGGAAAAAAAATCCCATCACAAATGAACAGAATATAATGGATTTGATGGAGAAGTCTTCAATTCATGATGGGGACCATAACAATCATTTCAGAAAGATCTCTGCAGGCATGAGGGCTCTGCTGACACCACCCCTGGAGAAACCAGCTAGAGTAGAAGGACTCCTCCTTCACAACCATCCCCTCCTATCTAACAGGCCAGACCAGCTGCCAGCTCACCTGCAGACTTGGAACAGAAAATTGAGAGCAGCAGATGTTGTAGCCCGCCGAAAGCTCACTGGTAGCTGAACATTTGAACTCCTAGTGAAGAGCTCTTGTGGAGAAAGCCACTAGCTGACTGCAGAATTGCAGCACACCATACCTTTGGATGATTTCAACATTTTACTGTGAAGCCTCTCTGTGGAGGAAAAAACCCTGTGTATCAAGATCTTCCTAGCAACCTCACGATGGAAGTTTGTCCTGCTGCTCCACTGCCTTGCTGGAGGCTTGCATTGAACTGTTGCTGGGAGTGTTGCTGCCCTGCAGTGCTTTGGAAAAGTGATGGGATTTTTTTCTCTCCACACTTAGGTTTGAGACCCTCTGCTCTATAAGGCAGAACAGAGAGAAAATTATGTGTGAGCATCTTCTGGAAAACAAACAAAGATAAAAACAGCAACAAATATATATATTTATATAAATAGAGTGAAAAGAGGGAAAAGAGTATTATCTTGACTTTTCATTTAAATTTCCATCACAATACAATCACATTTCATAAGCCTTTAGGTATGAAATAAAACATATGCATTTTACTCTCTCTTTAAGCCCATGTTCTATCCAAATAAATCTTAGAAAATGCAAAACCACAGATACTCCCCTACTTTGTCAGACCACCAGAGGTTCATCAGACCCAGTTATGCCCAAACAATACCCAGCTACAGTTGCTTAAGCAAAGATTTCTTATCCATACAGTTGATTGCTACAACTCTGTAATGTTTTCCATTTTATTCTCTGCCTGATGCTACTAATTTTTAATGGTCTGGTTAGCATTCTGACCACTGCTGAATATCAAGCTGAAGTTTTCAGAAAACTGTCTATTGTGTCTCACTGCTGGTGATGTGGAGTTGTTGCTCACTGTGTTCATCACTTGGCATTTGTTAACTCTTAATTTTGTCCGCACTCCCTGTTGTTGGCTTTGGTTGATTGCAAGTTCTGTGTGATGGGCACCAAGCAGGGTGCTGGACCTGCCTGTGGTGCTGCATCATGGCAACACAATTATTCCTTTCTTTTGGTCTGTTTGCTGATGAAACTGATTAATTGCATACAAAACATGATTAAAAAAGTATATTAATGTCATTGCAAACCTGTCATATTCTGCTTTAAATAACATGGTGGTTTTTATCTCCCAGGTGAATGAATATGACATTTTGCTCTACATGGCAATAGATGTGGTGGAGATCGTCAGTGTTATGTAATATTAATATAAATAGGGTCAGCCATACATATTCTGTCTGATGCTCTTATTTCTTGTTTCTATCTTTTCTATTTTACCTCCTTAGACCTTGTAGTTACCCAGTGATTTTTTTATTAAATTATTTATCTTAGCTGGATGATTGATGCTGTTTCACTTTGCTTCTTTGCAGCTTCCTGATTCTTTAGCTGTCAGAAAGACAAGCACTCAGTGATTAATTAAAGCCTTTATTTTGCTCTGTTACTGTTCATCTTCAGTCAAATCTAAATTCTTATGTTTTCCAGAAAATAATATATATTCCCCAAATGCAGGTTTCTAAAATTTAGATCAAGGAATATCTTCATTTATTTTTCATTATTTTTATTTTAATTATATTTAATTTTTTATACGCACACACATATAACTTATTTTTTTGTGAAAGATGCTAAATTGAAAGCTCTATACAAGAAAACAACATGTATGGCCTGATGCTGGTTTGTTAGCATTGTAAACTTCTTCACTGTGCTCTCTTTCTTCTAGGAAAGCAGAGAATAATTGAGTATCTCCTTACCAATACTACCAAAAAATTCCCACCCACCCCTCATCTTTAATTTCAGTTCCAGTTTTGGTGTTGTTTGGAGATATAGCATGGATTCTTCTCAGCTACCTTGAAATGTTTGGTGGTAGTATGTACCTCTAATATGTATCTGTATATAGTTCAGTGGAGAGTATTAATGTGGTGAATCCATTTAATCTTAAAATATACAAGTAAATAGGCCTGGTGGACTGCATCTTATTCCCTGTCATTGATGAGAAAGGGGCTAGATTAGACATTGGGTTAGATAAATCTTACTCACAGACACTGGGACTGATTTATTTTGCCTAGCTGGACACAAAGAAATTGATATCTTCTAGTTCCTTTTTTGGACCTGGGGTAGGCTGCCATTAGCAGAAGCTTGCAGTTTCTTGAGACATCTTGTTCCTGAGTCAAATACTAAAATATGTTTTTGAACATTCTCTTTCATATACCTTCATGTGTAAAAGATTGGTTGCAGGGATGGTAGTTATGGATCACAGAATCACAGAATCATAGCATGACTTGGGTTGGAAAGAACGTTAAAGATCATCTAACTTCATCCCCCCTGCCATAGACAGGGATGCCACCCACTAGATCAGGTTGGCAAGGGCCCTATCCAACCTGGTCTTGAATCAGGATGATTTTTGTTTGAATTTAGCAATTCCCTATATGTAGTACAGTTACTAATTGAGATTAGATCTACATAAATACCAAGGTATTTGAACTGTTCTGACACTTATATCTTCTGTCCCTGGTGTCTTGCTAGGATATTCTAATTTCTGTTTGAAAGTACAAGTCATACCAAATCCTGCTCCTAAAATTTATACACAGATCCTCCAAATTTTACATGGCATAATGGACTTGTTTAAATTATGTGCCAAGGAGTGTGCAAAAATATATCAATAAGAGGTTGGTCAGCCTTGGCAGCCTAGGGCTGGACCTTTGTGTGGAGGTTTTTGAGGGTGTTGCAGGGTTATTGAAATGAAGAAACAAAAACAGCAGGCTGCCAATGTTCTCCACTGGGGTGTGTGATGAGGAGGTACTGAGATATCTGACCAGCATGTCAATCAGCCATTTTCCCTGGAAAAGCTGTTCCTCATTCCTCTTGGGAAGAGCTGATGGTCTGTCTGGAAATATTTTAAAGTGTTTTTGACTTTCTTGAATTGCTTTCCACAGACCAATTTCTTTTTCATGAGGTCTCATGTGAGAATAAACTCATTAGATTCATGATATGATTCCCCAAATTGCTGACTCATGAATACTTCTAAAGTTTTGAATTGCCATGTATATAGCAGATCAGTTTTTGCTGGTAATCAGGACTTGGTATTCTTTTCAGTCTTTGTTTAGAATTTTACCTAATTTATTCTGGTGCTTCTAATTTCTTGCTTCCTCTGTTTAATGTTCCCAAAGACCTGTTTGACTGCACCTGAAATTACAGTTATTTGGCCCATTAGAAAAAGAAACAGATTGGCTCAAGTAAATTACAGAAGTTAAATACACATGATAATACTTTTGCTAATTGGTTATAGTCTTTCATTATGGAAAGCTCAATAAAATCTTTATTAAGAAAAAAAAAAACAACAAAAAACATCAAAACACCACGAAATGACAGATAAACAAAAACCAAATAATTACATCCTGAAGTTTCCAATCGGTATTGAACTTTGGTTTTGGAATTTTATGTGTCATTCCTGAGCTACTGATTTTGTTGAAAAGATGAGCATCAGATGTAGAAAATGGAAGTCATGAGAGTGAATCTGCTGCCAAAGCAAGTACCTGTGCATATTCCATAAAAAGTTCTGCATATATGATTTTCATTTTTTTTGCCAGCCACTAGCAGGTTTTGTTATATATAGAATGACTTTTTTGTATATTTTCAGTTGTAGAGTGTAAAGACACCCCCTCATCGTTCCCTAACTTGCATAACAGAAAAAGTTGAAGAGTTTTCTTCATGTTACATAATATATTTGACTGTATTGAACCCCAAAAATAAGAGACAGCAAGAAAGTAAGTTTGACAAATTCTACCCCCCTTCTTCTTTTGCCAGAAGAGTTAATTGTATGTTTCATATAAAGCAAAGTACAATGGGTTTTTCTGGTACCTTTCTTGTAGATTTATTCCACTATTACAGAAAATTCTGAATTTTCTGCAAGTATATATACATGGTGTTAAGCATGGCTTCATAGATATATGGCCAAATTATCTAGAGCTTGGGTGAAGGAAAGGGTTTAGATATCATAATACTCTAAGTGGCAATGTCTCCTCAGGCTGTACTAGGGTCCAGTATAGGGTCTGGTACCATGTGACAGACTATTGTGCACAGGAAAACAGAGTGTAACACTCAGTTAAACACATCCCTTTCCATTCTGTACAACAGGGTTTGTACTTTCAAACTTGTTATTGGACCATCCTTGGACTGATATACCTCCTGCATGATAGCCAGACATTGTTAAGAGGCCAATCAGTTGGTAAAAGCTGTATCAGGGACTGCACTGACACTTGACCCTTCTGGATAGTCACAGGACAATGCTCAAGCCTGTGCTCTCACACTGTTGCTTCTCTCTTTCTCTCTCAATCTCTCTCTCTCTTTCTCTCTCTCTCACACACACACTTTTTACACTTTTTGTTCCCCAAAGCAGATGTTATGTCATATAGATTGAATAGGAAAAAGTTAGGAGGGGTATAGTCAGCAAGGGGAGCACTGGGACACCTCCGTCAACTAAAATGAGATACAGCAAAGAGAGATGGATGTCTGGAATAAGTCTACTGCACTTTATACAGTTATAAACTCAGGTATAAGTCAGGGACCTGGAAAACAGAACTGCCAAGTGTTCTCAATGGTGATTTGCAGTCAGGTTCATTGCCTCGTCTCCCTCTGACACCACTGGAACAGGAACATGTATCTTTGCTCAGGGCATGTTCTCACATCCTGCTTACAGTGGGAGCTAAGATGAGGCTGATGTCAACTCTACAATTTCTTGGACAAACATGCTCAAGATCATATACAAACTCCACCTTCAGTTGTTCAAAATATCCGCCCAGCCACAGACCTTAAAGTTCCAGAAATTCACTTTTCCCAAACGCATCAACTGAAAAAATTATGAGCTTTTTTCTTTTTCTATTTTCCTTATTTTTTTTTCCATTTCTTTCCTGAAAATATCCATCTGAGTACTGTAATTGGTATATTTTGATTTAAAATCTTTTAATATAATTAATTATTTGATGATGAATCCATACATATTATGCCCTAAGTCTTCTGTGTCTTGTGTCCATTTTTTTTTTAAATTATTGTTATTTTTCTTTTTTCTTTTTTTTTTTTTTTTTCAGATTTGTTTCAGGAAGTTCTTCACTGAATATCTATTTTATTTGTCTGCATTTCATAGGACTTTATTCTTTGTGATAGAATTATTTGTTGGCTCTTTAGGCTGAGTTAGGTGAAGTCCTTTGTACCAACAGATTTAGTATGGATTTTGGGGGTATTTTTTGTTTCTTGAACAACAAATGAGGCTGTTATCTTCTGAAAAATAATCATATACTGAAAATAGTCACTCATGCACAAATTAAAATTACATGCAAAATCACAGATCTAGTGGTTCCTAACTGTAGACTGTTTGATTCCTTTAATGTATTTTAGTTTTTAAATTAATTGTTTTGTATATAGTTTTTGGATATTTTCAAAGAAAGAGAAAAAAAATGTTATATGGGAACTGAGCAACCTCTTTAGCTAAGTTTGAGTTACAAGCCCTTAGCACTACCTAATTTTTCCATTTCTGTTAAAAAGCTAGCTAAGAATGTTTGTTATTTCACATTCTGAGCAGGAGGAATAGTTCAGGAAAATATTATCTGGACATCTGTAAATATCTTCTGTGAGTTGGAAATTATTATTGGAGTCTGGTTTGGATCTATCTTGGTACGTTGGAAATTGAGAGCTGAGACAGAGTTTCTAGATCTATGTGCTAACTTTGGAAGCTTAATGGAGAGGTTAGTTCGGTCATCTATTGCCCCTCCCGAAAGAGGGTTGCAGGACTGTGTCATAAGTCTGCTGTTCAGTATGTTACATAGCCAATGGTGTTCAAACAGCAATTACAATCAACATCAATGACAAAGCAGAAGAACAAGAGACCTGCTTTAAGTGCTCTTAGATTTTTCTGACTCTCCAGCCCTCATGGAATTCTTTTCTGGTTTGTGGAAGCAATCTCAGTAGCTTCTTAACACTTTTAAGAATGTGCCTCGGTGAATCAACTTCTGGAAGGCTGGAAAAGTGCATATGTAGGACTTGAAAAAATGGCAAAAGTAAAGGTTGTGGAATGATGGGTCAATTCTTACTGTGGGAATTTAGTAAACCAAAAAATTGAACCGTCTTTCTGTAGGGCAACTAAAGGAACTCCAGATGAGTAAGGAGTAAATGAGTAGGTAGCAAATGTAGCAAGTATTAACTGATTTGTCAGGTTTATATCATATCAGAACAATCTAAAATCTTTTTATGCAAAGTAGCAAGCTTTAAGGATATAGGCACTATAGTCAGGCTTTGTTCAGACTCCTACATTATCTCACATTACATGAGCAAGTCCAGATTATTTTAAAGCAGGGACAAAAATATCTGGGGATTCTCTTTACAGAGAAGTTGCTGGTGCTTCACTGTCAAACTACTAAGATGAACTGAGGAGGGTTCCACAAGGATCTGTTCTAGGCTTAGTATATTGAATGCTATCATTATAATCCACCACCAGCTTGTTAGAATATGCTTATTAAATCTGCAAATGAAACCAATCTGAATGAGACAGCAAACAGATTGAAAGATAAGTAATTCAAAATGATTACAACAGTTCAGAAAAATAGTCTTGAAAACAAGTTATAATTTAATTAAAACAAGTACATGGTTCTGCACTTAGGCAGGGATAAGCTGTTGAGAAAAATACAATGAGAAAAGCTGGGATAAGACCGGAAACAGTCTTGTGGAGAGGTATTTGGATGTTGCATTGGATCAAAGACTAAATGTAGGTCAAGAGTATCATGCCATTGTGCGGAGGTCAAACATTGCTCTTTTATTTATAAACAGCAGCATAGTTCACAAAATTTGTAATATAATCTTTCCTCATAACACTATTATGTTTTCTGAGATGTGAACCTATTGGAGGGAATCTAGAGGAAAGCAATGAGTAAAGTTTAGGAAGTCTACAAAGGATGTGTAGAATTTACAAATCAGACAAGAGAGGTTATAAAAGTGTATGAATATGTAAAAGAGTTGTAAAAAGGAGTAGGATAATGTTTTCTATGGATATGAAGGGTAAGACAAGAAATAATAGCTCAAGCTGAAAAATGAGGTATTTATTTTAGATTTTAGGAACTGTTTTCTAGTGGTAGAGATCGGGGGGCATTATGGCTGCTTAATAAATTGTATAACACTCATCATTAAAGGCGTTAAAGAGAAAGTTAAGCAAATAGGAATAACAGTTCAGGAAGGTGATGATTGCCGTTATTGTAAGAAGAATAAATTAAGCAAATCTTCTAGTAAATTCTAAATTTTCTTTCTCTGTTTATGCAGTTTTGTTGGTTATTTAGGACTGGTATAGGGAAGAGAGAGGCACCGGGGAGATGTCTCTCCATATTCTTCTCCACATCATCCCTTCTCTATCAGGTCTAGTCAAAATGAGAACATTTGCAGTGACTCCTCTGTAACAGTGATATGAAATTTTAGTAAGCAGTAACAAGAATTAAAAAGTATATACCTATTGTCGGTCAGTGGTTAATGAAGGAAACCATTTATTTAGATGCCTATATAATTGTTCTGACTCTCTCTCCAGTTGAACAACTGTGACTTCTTCTGAAATTACTGTGAACTTCAAATGCTTGGGACTTCTAATTAATCTAAGGATAAAATATTTTTATTTAGGCATTAGTTGCTCATGTTCAAATCAGAGGTGATATTTATAAAAGTCAGTGTATAACAAAATGCCAGAAAAATATTTATTAGACTTATTTGTGGTCATGATGCCCTTACCATTTTTTTAAAAGACGAGAAGATATTAACCTCATCTGTGGTTGCAGTCAATGTAAGAACTCCTGTTCCCAAGTAATCTTCAAAGAAAAAATATTAGGAATAAACATGAGAGCTGCACTATATAATAAAAAGTCATGAATCTTCCTTTAGGACAGATTTAAAGAAAAACAAGCAAGCTGCAAAGACCATGACAGTCTTTTCTCCTGATGTCTGTACAGCATATTGGTGGATCTTTCTTTTGATGCTGTAGTAGTAAATGACTGATTTTGCTGTATGCTTAGAAGACTTCAAAGCTTCCTGATGCTTTCAATTTTACTAAAACATTCCACAGTCAGGTTTGTTCAATATGCTTTTTTGAATGTCATTGGCAATAGAACTGTCAGTGGTTTGAAATGGTGTTTTGTTTTTCGTTTGGTTCTTTCGCCATAGTTATATCATTAACAGGAAAATTAAGTATTAGAGAGAAATCACTAACCAGGTGTTGCAGCTGCTCTGGAATACACACTAGAAGTTGAGAGGAGCACTGTTGGTCAGAAGTTGGTCAGAGTTGCCTCACGGTTGGCAACTGGATCATAAACTCCATTCTAAATTAGTTCCTGCTTAGATCTCACTACCAGAAGTGTAGTGCCTCACTACAAGAAGGATGTTGAGGTGCTGGAGCATGTCCAAAGAAGGGCAATGAAGCTGGTAAAGGATTGAGAGAACAAGTCTTACAAGGAGTGGCTGAGGGAGCTGGGATTGTTTAGCCTGGAGAAAAGGAGGTTTGGGAGGCCTTATCACTCTCTACAGTAACCTTAGAGGAGGTTCTTCTCCCAAGCACCAAGTGAGGTGCAATACAAAAGGAAATGGCCTCAAGTTGCAACATGGGAGGTTTATGTTAGGTATTAGGAAAAAAATGTTCACTGAAAGGGTCGTGAAGAATTGGAACAGGGATGTAGTTGAGTCACCATCCCTGTAAGTTTTCCAATAAATATATAGCTGTAGAAAAACGTGCTTAGGGACATGATTTAATGGTGGACTTGGAAGTGTCAGGTTAAAGGTTTGCCTAGATGATCTTAGAGGTCTTTTCCAACCTAAATGATTCTATGATTCTTAGATTCTAAATGGGCTTGCTATTTGTCTTTGATGGTATGAATGAGGGTCAGATTTAGCTGAGTTCTTTGTACATAGGAGATTGTAAAGACTGCTGCCTACCTGCACTGTTCAAAAATGGTCCTTATCTGTAACTGTGATTTGGCATTATTTTTGCCCAGTTGATGCTGAAGTGTAGCAAACAAGGATGTCTGTTCCACCATGAGGAGCCACAAATAGCCACAAGCTAAGGAAGGAGTGAAGAGATGAGAGACTCCATGATAGGACTGTGGCTAAAGAAGGTTTTCTTAGATTCCTCAGAAATCTTCTGCTGTTGTCTGCCCCTTTCTTTCTCCGTTCCTCTACAGCTTCCTGGAAAATGAGGGGGATCCTCTAACATTATTCTAAAGTATTTCCATGGGGAGAGTTCCCAAATTATTTTGCAAGAGTCAGTTCTCAGAACTACTTTAGCTACCAGACTTTTTTGTAATTAGTGCTTACTAATTCAATCAGGGCAAGGAGTCATAAAATTTTACAAGTGCTTATGCTTAACATGGAATGCTTTTCCTTTTCCAGTTCTTGCTGAAAGCTTAAAAGTATGCGTACTATGTTTACTAAGACAGGCCTAAACCACAAAGATTTTATGTGGGTTTGAACTAGCAGTTTGTCATTTTAGAAATTCTTTTAAGGATAGGACTGTGTTCCTGGAACTATGATCTATTGTTTTGAAGCCATCCCTAAATTTTTTTCCTACATTTATTTTTATTCTGAAAAAAAATGGCATATTCAGACAACCAACTATAGTCCAAAAAATTAGTCTGCTCTTCTCTTCTCCCAAGCCTATTTTTAGCAAATGCTGTGTATCTCTGAAAGTCTGCAAAGGTTATTGTGATCAGAGGAGCAATTAGGACTCTACTTCAGCTCTGGTATTTGACTTTATCTAAAAGACACTTGCTGTGGTGATGCTCTGGCAGTCCTGTCAAGTCTATCATACATAAAACCTTCAAACTAAAGTATCTGATGCAGTCCAAAGATGTATTACTGGTACATGCTATCATGTGATTTTTAAACCTGTTTGTTCTTCTTCATGTCTCAGGATAAGATGATATTTGGTGAAATGTAAAGGTGTTTATTTCAAAATGCATAAAAGAAGGAAACAGTCAAGCAATGCAACGTTTGAGTGTGAAAATCTAGAACAAAGTAGAATTTTAAAAGGGTTGTGCAATTTATTGGATAACAAGAGTATTTACAATATATTCCTCATACATTTCTGGAAGGAAAATCAAGCTCATGCTTAAGAATTTAAAGGTAACTCTAGCTCCAAAGGATTAGGATGAGATCTTTATGCAAGCAGATTATTTTTATAGTTTCTTAAAGCTTTCTCTGAAGCATCTTGTAATGATAATGAATATAGACAAGATGTTGGAATACATGAACATGAGATGATTATTGAGGTCATCCTGTAGTCACAGCCAGGAGAAAAAAGATGTGTATGTTTTTGGGAGGATTGATGAATGGGGGCAAACATACTTAAGCACCCTGCAGCTACCAAACAAGGGTAACAGTTTCAGGGCAATGACACTTGAAGGTGTGTTGTCAAATGAATGGAGCCAAGGTTTGAATTTACTTTTGCTGGAGCCTGAGAATGAAATGTTGAGAGTTACACAAGAGAGGTGACTGTTACTGGTGATATGGTTCAGGAGCAAAACTGCCTTTCTGTCACTGTGGCTGAGCACAACCAAATAAAGTTGAAGGGAGCCTTTCATATCTTTACTGTCCCATCTAGCGTACAGTTTTGCTGAGTGCTATTTTAACAGTGAGAGAAAAAAAGAATGTTTTATATTTCTTTGTCTCTATCTGAGTCTGGTCTTCTGTCTAGAAACCATCCCTAAAAGCACAACAAAGTATTTGTATTTAATATGAGGATGACAAATAGTCACTATTTCATAGAATCATAGAATCATTTAGGTTGAAAAAGACCTTCAAGATCATCAAGTACAAACATCAGCCTGACCTTTCAAGTCCCATCACTAAACGATGTCACTCAGTGCCCCATCCACACATCTCTTAAATACCTGCAGGGATGGCGACAGGGCAGCCCAGTCCAATGCTTGACCTTCCTCTCTGTGAAGAAATCCTTCCTAATATCCAAATCGGATATATATATCCAAATCGGATATATATATATATCCACACCGGCTGTGATGTGAGCCCATGGAAGACACATCGTTGTCACCCTGGCTGTCTCTGAGATAAAAGTACTAGGAGCAGAGCCTGGCTCTTTGCAAACTGCAGGAGATCCATGGGCAAAGAAGCATAAACTTTGTCATCACAAAACTCGGCTATCTCAGGAGGTCTTGATAATCTCTCTGAATTTGCGAGAAATTCACAGCATCAAGATGTCTACAGACAAAGGGAGAGGTACCCATGAGCTCACATGGACTAAAACGCTAACCTGTGCAGGTGCCAAAGACAAGCAGAGCTACTTTTTTGTGCTAACCCATGCCCCACTGCTTCACTTCCCAGAAATTTCTTCTACAGTCAATGCCTAGTTATCAGCAAAAGCTCTTTGCAAACTGCTTATCATCAAAGGTGTTAGCTGCACATGCATTTTGCAGCCCTTCCCCCAAAGCTACTTGTCATTAAATGTGGCAGCTTCTGAAGAAGTATTGTTACTTGTAAATAAAATATGGTTGCTAAGAAACACTATGATTAACATGCTGACAATACAACCTTCTTTGATTGTTTGGGCATCAATTGTCTGCTTTTGTAATCAGTGAGGAAATAATTTTTGGAGGATATTTGTCAGGCTGCAGAAAACTATTTTATTTTATTTTTTGAATTAAATTAGATTCTAGTGTTTCCATACAAAGAAAAAGTGTCCAAGACATAACTCTTTTTTTTTTTTTTCTTCCCCCCCCCCCCCTTTTCTTGGTGCGTCATAATTTTTTGTGCTCTGTTTATGTAAATTTCTCAGCTAAGAAAAAAAAAAGGTTAGTATTAATAATATATCTGCCAAAATAGTCAAATAAAGGAAACTGAAAATTCAGGTTCATTAAATTTTATATATACATTATATATATATATATATATATATATATATATTTTGCTGGTTCTGGTCCCATTTTGAATTTCTCGTACTCTCAAAGTCTTACAGTAATTAAAGTCTTTTGAAATGAATCTTTCTGACTTGCATGTAGGAAACCACATGTACCCATAGCCTGTTATTCCAGTACAGAGTGAGGGAGTTGAGTCTCCCTTGCCTTTAGGGGGAGACAGAAAAATGTAGCACAATGATGGTGACATTTCCTCCTTTCTCAGTAGGTTGTCTATGGTGGAAATGTCTGAGGCTTGAAGGAAGGAGATGATCATGCTTCTCAGGTAGAATATTACCCTCCCTACCTTCTATAACCGGATGGGTAACTGCACTTGCATATGTTGTAACAGATGGTGCTTCTCTGAAGAATGGCTGAAAATGGCACCTTCCTACCCAATGTTTCTGCCTGCTGTGTGTATTTAGAGTCATGTCTGCTTACTAGAGTATTTTTAAAAATGTTGTATTGCCTATTAGTCTTGCAGAGCCAACCGAGAGATGACGGGTGGCATCTCTTTTCAGCTAATGTAAATGGAATTCCAACCACAATGCACCTGTACTGGCACATGAAGAACAACAGTTCTGCACAGGTATCTCTGTAGGCACAGCCTGCAAACAGCAGTCATGCCTGCTGGAATCAAATTCAGCCTGGATGTCCTCTATGATTGGTGGTGATGGATAAAATCCCTGCCCTGAGATCTTACAGCAAATTTTGATTTCCAGAATCTAAGAAAAATAAACTTATTATATCTTTATTACTACTTGAAGGTGGGATTAATCATCTATGCATTCACTTTGCTTGGGTGAGAAAGACAGATGATTATGCCATGAGAGGACAATTAGGCAGTTATATTTGCTAAATATAAAGAAAACTTAAACAACTAAGGCTTTACCTAATGAGCAAAAAGCACCAAGTTTCAAGAAGAGTTGAATGACCTAGAAGATAAGCAAACGAGTAAAGGAAATGGGTGACTTGTAGTTAGCTAAGCTGTAAAAAGAAAGGTAACAGTTTTTCTGATAAACACATATGCACACACAAAATCAAGCATCTCCTTCCACTCAGCAAAAACAAATTACATCTGACCAGTGTGACATTACTTAAATAAATGTTTCCACATCCCATAGGACATCTGGCTGACACCCTGAAGTATGATATTTGAATACCGTTATTCTCTTGGTGTGTATCTACCCATGTAATGATTATGCTGAATAATGTTGGTAATTCTGATTATTTTCTGGTATGGAAGTAATGAGGGTAGAGAAGGTGGTATTCATTATTTGACAGATTTCAAGGCCAGAAGGACAGCCCATGACTATCAAATCCAAATCCCTCTTCACACTGGTGGTATAATTTCTCTGAAAAGCTGAGTTATAACATCTATTTCAGAAAGTTATCTAAACCCACCTTAACAACTCAGACTAATGGTGAGTTGCCACCTTTCCTCATAAAATTTAATTTTCCATGTTGTGTCTTATCTCAAGGTTAAATTTTCTAATTTCAGCTTCCAATCATTATGTCTCATTATGACAATGTCAGCAGGTTTGAAAACCATCCTACCAGATAGGTTTTTCATGTGCCAGGTTCTATATGCACGGGTCAAGTAAACTTTCAACTTTATTTTTGATAAATCTAGTTGAACTTTTTAAGCCTCACCTCTTTAGATTTGTTTTCCAGTATCTAGTCCATTTTTTCTTTTGACTTTCACTGTGAATTCTATGTTCTTCTTGAAGAACTGAGTCCAGACATATGTGTCTCATTGTACTGGCAGTTTTATGAAATTAAAGTATAGCAGCAGTAACACTTCCCTATTTCTATTTGATAATCACCTTTTATGTAGCTACAGATCATATTAGCCATTTAGTCAAAGCACTACTTGGAGAGCTTATTCTGAGGTGATTATCTACATCAACACTCAAGTCCATTTCTGAGCTACTGCTTTGCAAGAGAGAATCTCTTATTCTGTACCTATAATCTGCATTCCTGATCCCCAGATATATTGTGATGCATTTAGTTGTCTTTAAACCTGTTTTGTTGAAATCTAAGTTTTTGAGCAGACATTTTAGATAATTTTGCAGCAGAGCCCTTTTTTTTTTTTTTATTTACTGTCCTGCTATGCTTTGCGCGTATGCTATTTCCAGTTCATTGCCCCATATATATATAGAACAATGACTATTTGGGGGAACCTTGTAGAAGCAGCTGTGCTCACTGATTCCTTAATTGCTGCTTTCTGAACTCTGTAAGATATTTCTGTTTGGGCTAATGTAAACCCTGTTAATTCTGCATAATTCAAGTTTGTTTTTAAACCAGTGGCTTATGTCATTAAATCAAATGCCTTGTTAAAAATGAAGAATGCTATGCCAACATGGACACCTTTATCAATAGTACCTGTAATTCTGTCATAAAAAAACAACAGGGTTGTTTGACGAGATTTACTTTGTACAAAACTGCATTGACTGGCATTAATTGTATGTTTAGGCACTGTTTGTTGATAGAATCCTCATTTAACTATTCCATTATTTTTTCTGGGATACACATCAGCCCAATTTTTATACAGTTCCCTAGGTTATCTCTTTTACCCTTATTAAATATTGGAATTACTTTGGCTGTCTTCCAAGCCACTTCAATATCCTAGCTTTCTAAGATCTGTTAAAAATTAAAATGACTAGGAACATTCTTAATTAAAAAAATGAAAATTGTTTGGATGTAAGTTATGTGTTAATCTAAACATTTTTATTTTTTAGTAGATGTTTTTTCATGCTCTTCTTTTGATCGAGATGCTGTTTAGAGGAAAATGGTATATAACACCCCTTTGTTTTTGTTAGCAAGAAGATATGTTTATAGCAGATGTTTCCTTTCTCTATATCATTGTTTGGAATGATTCCATCTACATCTCCTGAACCAAGACTTATAGCTGACCTAAGATGACTCTTCCTAGTACATATAAACATTCCCATTTCCTGAAACCCTGTGTATGCTAATACTAAATTAATTCAACTAAATTTCTCAGGAGTTATTTATATTTTTAAATCATACAGCATTCATTTATTTCCCATTTTCCCATGTTACATATAATTTATTGTTATTTCAAATCCTATTTTGACATGAGACTTTTTGTCTTAAGAAACCTTCCGAACCTATGGAGTCATTTTAAACAACCATGTAGAGAGTTGATCTCTCCTGTCTTTTACATGTAGACGTCTCAGAATTAGACACATAAATTTCAGCTAACCACTGAGATGATGATGATGATGATGATGACAATTATCATTATTAGAGAGAAATAAGCACGTCTACAGGGAGATTTAACTGATTTATCTTAGACACACTAATTTGTATGGGATGAGCTGCCCACTGGAACCTCTTATTTCTCCCCCAAGGCACCTAGTTTAGACTTAATGCTACTGATGTCTAGACACCTGTGTTACAGCATATAACTCCCACCTTCTGTTTTGGTAACAAACTGAAACAGTTTTCCAGCAAATATCCCTCAAGTCAAAGTCACCCATCATAAAGCAGGCTTTTTTGAGATCCTCAAGGGAGGAGTTTATGTAGGCTGGGTGTAAATGCATGTCCATCAGAACTTTTTCTCTGCTTTTCTGTAAACGTTCAAGACTCTGTAACTCTGGACCACAATGATGATTCATGGTCACCTCATCTTGTTTGTTACCTAGCCTTCCCAAACTGGCATAGAAATAGACTTTTGACTATGAAATGTTTATTCTTTATAAGCACAGCTCTACGATACTGGCTGGAATCTGTCTTTTTACTGTGTTTGACCTGTTACAACCCCTATATGTTGTCCACCTGGTTTGAGTAGAGGAGCAAATGATAGATGAATCATTGGAGCTGTAGATCCTTTCAGCCTGTTATTTTCAGCATTTGAGAGTAATATGATGTTTCCAGTTATGGCAATATCTCATATGCAATAGTATCAAAATTGCAGTCTTGCTTTTTGGCTCCCCTATCATTCCTCCCTACTTCTCTGTCAGATTTATACAAGCACTGAATGGCCAGCTAGATAACATTTATACATCCTAGCATTCTGCCAGCTGGCCAAACTTTTTCCTTCAGCTGTGCTGCTAGCTTCAGGCAAGCTCCTCTTTCTTTAAGCAGGCAAGAGAGTCCAGCATGGCTGGCACCACAAAACCTTGCACTTCATCCATGTGGCATAAAATTGTACTTAAAATTAGCCCCTCAAGCTCCCTGCTCCAGCCTCTGGCTGAGACTTCTGTTAGTTACCTAATGCTTGTTATCTTGCTGCACAAGGGCCTTAGCTAAATGCATCCATGAGAACATCTGCATGGCATTTTGCAGGAGTATGTGGATGGCCTCTGCTTGTGCTTGAAGGTAGCTGGATGCAGTGGTGCAGCCATGTTTGAGGTGGGGTGTGCTCAAGCTGATAAGACCTGCAGGGAGGCAGGGCACATTATCTCAGGCTCCACTGTGTGATAAATATGCCTTCTGGCTTCCAAACTGGAGCTGGCTCAGTGGGTGGGTAGAATGAGCTGGCTTCTGCCAGGAAAACGCTGTGTAGACATAGCCCATGTCTGGCTAATGAAGGAAGCAATGAATCTTTGATATTTGATTCTCTTGTAGATACTGGTAATTTGCTGTTATTTCTGTTCAATCGAACAAACACGCATAAATTGTTGCTGTTGGTAGGGAAATAGAAATGTAATCCAGTACTTTTGGCCAAGTTTAGAATTCAGCTACTGATTTTTTTTGGATTATATGTTTTTATAATTTTCCTTTTTTTTTTTTTTTTTTTTTTTAATTCAGCTTTCATGTGAGAAATTGTTTTAATAACAAAAGTTTTTCAGTTTCAATCAATATAGCAATAACAAAGACCACAGGAGAGTAAGGGTACTTCTTTCTAGTAAAGGTTTCAAATTGAAATAACTTTTTTTTCTTTTTCTTCTTTTTTTTTTTTTTTTTTTTTTTTTTATATTCTCAACCAAGAATACTGCCAACTCTACTCTTTTTGCATGACTTTGGTCAGGATAGTTCAACAGGCTTCTGTGTTTATGTCCCAGTACTTTTCTGACTTTCCTGGGTTTTCCTTCCCTGTTGTCTTTGGAGCCAGTCCTCCTGGGACATTTCATTCTTCTATTTACTTATTTGTTCTATTTTCTGAGGCCTCTGGGATGATTTTTAGATCTCTGAATTTCTAAATTATTTAAGTGTAACCACTTTGAGATCCTCTACTCTGAAAAAAATCTGATCAATTTCAGGACAAATGGTCTTGGAAGAAAACGGTTACATGGATTTTGTAAGATGTAATAATGAAGTATAATTTTCAAATAATTGTTTATTTTGACTAATAGTCACTAATTTATCAAAGTTGTTTTATTTTCCTCAAGCTCTGCCTCTTATCACAGTGCTCTCTTGAAAGCACTGTTCCACATCCTTCAGAACCTGGCTGATAGGCGTGGATTTATTGCCCTGGAAAACATCTACCCCTTATTTTGCCCTTCTGTGTCCTGATGCCTCTTTCATCTCTGCTTCCTTTGTTTGTGCCTTATATTGTCTCTGATTTTCCCTTAGCTAAAGTCTGCAAGGAGTGTCAGTCTTCTGGTACATTGGTGCTTACAGTCACAATTTATAGGAATGGGCACTCCCAAATTCCCAACTAAAATGATCTTTACAAGTCAAATTATAAACACATCTCATTTCTGATGGCCAAGACAGACATAACTGGTCAATATATTGTCTTTCCTGAAAAAAACATCAGGATGCTTCTCTTTGCCTCTGCATTTCACTGTTGCTGAGCTGCAGCAAGTCTTAAAAACACATTCCTCTTATATGTCAGGTTTAATTATTTCTTTATTTTTGTTTGCTTTGTTGTTTGTTTATTTAAATTTTAATTCTTACTCTTAATTTGTAGGTTCATGACGCTGTCTAGGCATTTTGTGTTCCAGCCTGGAACTGCAGTCTCCCACAGTATGTTTCCCTAACTGTAGAACAGAAATTAAAGTATTCTGCCCAAAGTGCAGGAGGAGATAAGCTGGTAGGAAAGTAGGGAAGACTTCTTATTGGAAAATATTATCAAAAGTCTGATGTATTTCATTCCAATTCTTCCCATCTTGTTCTTCACACAGAAAGTATCATAATCTCTTATACCCTCTGCAGTTACGTTTTGGCACAGAAGTCCTTCCTTATGCATTCAATATTACCCTCTAATTTTTAGCAGGCTAGAAGATTTTGCTTTTCTTCAGTCAGAACATTGAAACCATAATTCTTCCAAATCCAGTAACTAATCCCTTGAAACATGTTCTCACAATCAGAAGCAGAGGGTAGGCAATATGCAGAATAAACACAGTCGAATTCCTTTTTTTTCCCCCCACTGGAGGGATTTGTTTTCTGCAAATCATGAGCTACCAAATATCATGATTATTTGCTAAATAATGAAAGGGAAGATTAAGGCATTTCTTAAGCTCTGGTAAGTCTAGGAGCACAGTGCCTGACTATTAAATAATGCAGTATTGATGTGATAATGCTTAAGTCACTTTGTGAATTTGTCCCCCAGTGATGGCACTGTTGCTGATGGTGTTTCTGAATACTTATTTGTACTAAGTCCCTCCATCAAAACAGAAGCAGAAGCTTCTACCTAAAAGTGGAGTTGTGTGGACCTAGCAGAAGACATGCAGGGTTTACTGAAAAAGTGAATTGGAGTTTGTGGCTGACTTAATGAAGTTTGGATGCTCTCATCAGATAGGAAAGGTGAAGGTGAGGGTGTGAGAGCTCAGAAAGGGGATGTTTGTATCTTTCTATAGACTGTGACTAAGTGGCATGATTTACTTGCAGGAGTGAGAGAAAATGTTAATGTGAGCCCTCACAGGGAAAGGAGTTCTTACATCATTGTAGTATCTGCCACTAAAAAGAAAATTTTACTGCTTTCCCCTGTCTCTGCCACTGGGGCTGGATCTAAGAATGCTGTCGCACTTGTAATCCCCAGGGACCCAGCCCGCTTACAGACACATTGGAAAACTATTACTGTGTGGTATGAGCTTTCCTACTCTGACTGAAGACTCTGCAGGGATAAGAACTTGAGTCCTGTGGGGAATAATCATGTCTCATTTTCCTTTTTCTTGCTACTTTATCTGGGAGGCATTGAGATTTCTGCCCTTCTCCTTAAACAGGAGACTTCCACCCACAATTGCTGTACTTCTCCCCATAGGCAGACATTTACATAGTAGTTCTTAAGGTAATCCCTAGTCACTCTTTGATGCTGTGACTCTGGAATAGTTTGTCCTGCTCCTTGCTACCATGAAAGGGGAACTTGCTTCAGATGAGGGCTGAGAAATTTGCACACTGGAAATTTACCCTCCCAGGTGAGGTCTCTGTCTAATATCTTTAATGCTGGATTTTGTTGTTTTTTTGGATCATTTCTTCTGCCACTGGAGGTCAATGCCATGCACTGATTTGGATAGCTTATTTCCTAACGGGGATTGTGTTCACCTACACAGAGCCATCTCTTCTTTTGTTCCAAGTGCACCTACAGTGTGATTGGCACCACGTTGTAAATAATTAGTGAAAGTAATGATATAAATCCCAGTGGTAATCTCATCCTATTTAGGATACAACTACAATCTGAACTTCAATAACACCTTTGACATAATCAAACATCCCAGAGCCCTTTACAAAGCCATAAATTACTCACCTGTAAAGTAATGACTGCAGGGAATTACAGCAGGCAATGAGTCCATTGATCGGTGCTGGTACGAAATGAAGGAGAGGAAGTACAGCAGAGGCCATTCTACAACTCTCTTTTTCTTTCTTTGGAAATTTCCATACTGTCCACTCAAGGATACGTTATTCCATGCTGGTCTGCTAGTAGGTGGAAAGTGACAAGATCCTGGGGGTGATGCAAATGTATGGCCTTATTGCCTGCAGGCAAAACTGCTCTTTAGACACTGATGCAAATAAACAGGTAAGTCACTTCCTGAAATTTGCATGTGCCATTTTCAAGAGCAGAGTTTTTTGTTGCTTTTAAACAAAAAAATAGCAGTGATTGCTTTGGACACCTCAGATGCTACGCTGCATGCAAAGCCAGGGCTGCCTCAGCTCCTGGATACTTTCCCATCCTAACTTGCCCTCACTATGACTCAGACTAACATTGCATCATCAGGTTAGTTGGAATTTTCTCCATTATTATTTTCATTTGGCTCCAGTTCTGTAAGCTTTACCTTTAGGAGTCCATGAATCCATAAGCACTCTTACTGAAATTACAGGGACTCTTTTGCTAATAAGCAACTTCTTAGTTAAGAAAGAGTTGCTTAATCAATAACTCTGTTATTTATGGGATGGTAATAAAAAACATAGATTAAATTCCTTTTGTAATTAGAAATATCACTGTGATTAGGAAATGTTTTGTGTTGCATGAAAAAAATATTCGTGATTTTTTATTTTTATTTAATTAATTATTTATTTATTTTTTAAGCTGAGGAAAGACTGTGGTATCAGGCCTTGTATTTGCTAGCCTAAATACATATTCCTTAGCACCACCTGGAGCTCATCTCAGTTTTCTAATGTTCTGGGACTACATGTTTGTTATAGTCCTATTCTGGATTCCCAGAGTATTTCTGCACTTGCTATTGTGGTGCCAGCTTGACACCAATGGGACCACCTTATAGATGTCATTGAGTGCAGATCAAAAAAAATCTGCCTCTTGGAAAACAAGTATTTTGGCAAGATGGGAAACAGTTACAATAGCAAATATTTTGACTGGATCTCAAAGGTATAACTTGTACCTTGGTTTAAAGCTGTTTCATGCTCTTAATTGCTTGTCTTGGGTATTGGACATGATGATGGACTGAAAGCCATGGGGACTTCTCTTGGAGAAAGACAGCAAAGTTTGGTCCAGGAGGCATAATTTTGAAATTCAGCAGAACAGTTGTCTTTGCCCCTTGGATATGATTAGTGAAAGAGGGCTGATGTTGAATTTAGCAGGTATCTGTTGATGGGATAGGGTGTCATACACAAATCAGGTAGCTTAAACATAATTCTTATAACTCTTATATTTTAAAAAATATCTTTTGTTGGACTAATTATTGTGATTTGATCCAAGGAATATTGAAGCTGACAGAAAATTTCTACTGCATTCTGTGGGCTGTATAACAGATACTTATTGGCTTGTAGAGGATCATAGAATCACAGAATGGCTTGGGTTGGGAGGAACTTTAAAGACCATCTAGTGCCAACCCACCTGCCTTGGGCAGGGATTCTACCCACTAGATCAGGTTTTCCAAGGCCTCATCCAACCTGATCTTGAACACCTACAGGTGTTCACACACCTTGTGGATGTTGTGGGCATCCACAACTTCTCTGAGCAACCTGTTCAAGTGCCTCTGAGTGAAGACTGTCCTCCTAATATCTCTAATTCTCCTCTCTTTCAGTTTAAAACCATCCCCCCTTGTCCTGTCATTGTCTTGTCTAAGCAAAAAGTTGCTCTCCACTGTTATTATAAGCCCCCTTTAAGTACTGAAAAGCCATATTGAGATCACCCTGGAGCCTCCTCTTTATGCTGAACATCCCTATCACTCAGCCTTTCTTCATAGGACAAGAAATACCTTTCAGGAACTCTGTGCTGAGTAGTGTACAGTGTATCAAAGTAGGTACAGAAAGGAAAAGGAAGCTTCTACAAGATGGGATTTCATCAGTGTTATCCTCACTGGGATGACCACAGCACTATATTCTGTTTGAAAAGCCAAGCTGATCTCTGTAAAAACCAAACAAACAATCAAAATGAAACAGTGTTCATCCCCATTTTTTGTTTTTGCTTTTTGTTTTCCTCTCTCATTTCTAGACTTTTTACCAGTTTATCTCATACAGGGTGTCAGATATATTGCAAACATTGGTAGGAGAACATATTACAATTCCATGGATTTTTTTTTTCCTTTTTCTGCTTTTTCCTAGCTATGAATTAGTCCTAGGACTTTCAAAATTCCTACTTCAACAGCTTTGCCTTTTCTTTGAATATTGGGAACTTTCACTTTCACTGGAGCCTACCATCAATGGAAGGGACGTAGCTGTGTAAATACTGTCAGATAAGTATAATGAGTCCTTCTCTCCTGAAATGATCCCAATGAGAGCTTTAAGTTTTAACTTCTGAAGTGTAGCAATTTTCTTTGCAAACTGTTTGGTTACATACTGACACTGCTTTTGCTTTCTGTGAGGAATCATGATGAAGCATTTATTAGCATCTTTCTAATTGTCCTGAGTTAGTATGCATTTGTTATTCTCCATGAGGAGATCTAGCTAATTACAATAATACCAAAGAGTGATTATTGTTATGTTTCATGTTTAAACAAAGGAGCTCAACAGCTTTTTATACTTCAGTGAAAGTGATTTAAAAATGATTAAATCAAATGAAATAAGATTGATATAAATATTTTTAACTAACGGGAAAAGAGATAGTTATTGAAACTAGAAAATAGATTGCCTTTGGTACATGGGAAAACAGATTTAAATTGCTGTGTGGTGTAACAGTTACAATTTTGCAAGATGAAAAATGATCGTTTCACTATTGCCTTGTCTACTTCTGTATTTTTTTCCCCACCTGTTCTATCCAACTCTGTGTTTAGAAAGTAATCTCTCTGGGGCAGGGAATTACATTATTTATTAAATATGTGGCAGTCATCCAGCACAGAAGGGCCCAGATTCCTGGTTAGGCTATGCATTAGTGTGATACAAGTGATAAATATAAGCCTACATCATATCAATCAGTAAAACCATAAATAAATGAGTTATTATAAAAAAACATTTTTACTGTGGATTTAAAGTGGAGGACAATCTACTGTGGAAATATGACATGAAGAACAAATGAACTAGAGAAAACAGATGTACCACTGTGAAACTGTTCCAATGTAACAATAAGCATATGTATCTGTGTCTAAATTTGAGGTAAACCTTTCATCACCTACTTAAACTAGGTACCCTGTTTCCAGTGAACAAGCACATCTGAGCATGTGTGTGAAAAAAGTCCTAAGAACATTCCAAGCCAGTTGGGAAAATCTGGTGAATTCAGTTGCCTATGGATTAGAAAGTTCAAGATATTAGTTGCACTTGGCAGATGTCACATTCTTTGGTGAGTTTTAAATAAATTAGACCTCATTCTTAGAGTATTAGTCATAGCTAAAAGAAGCAGAAGAAGTGGAAGCAGAAGAAGCAGCAGTAGCAGCAGGAGAAGGAGTAGCAGCAGCAACAGCAGCAGCAGAAGAAGAAAAGATACCAAAAAGAAATTTAGAGTAATAGGGAAAAAAAAATAAAATCAACACAAGCACTTAACAACAGTCAGTTGTAAAAATTGTAAAAAGGACTAACATGACTGAGCATAAAATATCAAAATCAGATGAGTATTGGAATACTGTGTATGGCTGACTTCTCTGTTTTTAATAGAAAATTGGGAAAACAAAACAAAACAAAACAAAACAAAAAAAACAATGCTGAAAAGACCCACAAAAATGAGGTGAACATATGATAAATGTTCTCAAGAAAGCAGCCTGGATTGTACTATGCAAATTCAGCAATGTAAAGAGAATGTCTTATATTACAGGTTCAATGGTTCTTTAAAATATATTTAAAAAAAAAGATAGTTGTTCTTGATTGAAATAAATTTCTGGCAAGGCTGAGTTCGCTGGGTCTGTGATCAATTGGATGTCTTCATGTGTTTCTGAGGGATACGTTTTGATCAAACAAAAGGTATTCGTAGTGCAGGAATAAATAGGTAATTTTTATGTAAAGTCAGGATTTTAGATCAAAAGATATTTTTTTGGTCTTGAAAGCTGTGATTCTGATAAACCTTTCAGAATCCACTAACATAAACTGGTTTTGAATCCATGAACTGCAGATACAAGATTCTTTGTCCTACTAAACATTACCTTTGCTAATCAGCTCTTCCCAGCCCTACTTTTAATTTTTAATAATGTGAACCCATTTTTGATATTTTCCAGGCTAAAGATTGCTTTATTTATTTATTTATTTTTCCAGTGGACACATAGTGAGTTAAATGCTTGGGAGGAACAAAATGCAATTATACAGGTTTCCATTCCTCCATACGTGCTAATTAGAACAGATAAACCTTTTGCTACAGCATTTACAGTATTTGTGGGAATAATGTATCTGAGAGATAAGAAGGGACAGTATTTCACTATAATTTAAACATGAAATATTTTCCATAACGCACCTATGGGGAATGGTTCAGTTATCAGATGCTGAGGCAGCAATGTGTTTATGAAGCATTATTATAAAAACACATAGAGCAATGGCAGACTGCAAATCACAGCAAGTCACTCAAGTGCTGTTATAATTCTTGGTAGAAAGCTATCAGTACATTGTGGGTCTGAGTTGTGACACTACCTGGAGCTGCACAACCAGCACCTGGTAGGTCATTACAAAACTTGTCTGGAAATTTTATGCTAGGAATGAGAGGAAGGAATGGGAATGAAGTGTCAGAAATTATGACCTCCTTTCATCTGTGAAAAATCTCTTTCTATAGTTAGAGGATCTTTATTTTTAGGATTAAAAAAGAAGGAGAAAGTAGAAAACCCGGAGAGCTAGTGAAGCTTTATAAAACTTAACTTATGTTGTATTTTCTTTTCTCTTCAAATCTACTTAACATTCTAGGATTCCTATAGTATCTTTTAATTAGTTTGACTGTAGAGAGATTGTATTTTAGTCTGACAATTTAACTCTTTATTAGAATGAGAGATGTTTCTTTTGGACATTCATCTCTAAATCAATGAGGTTAATTCAGCAGGTGTTTGAAAAATGTGAGGAAGTTTGGTTTGCAGCGTTTTGCGATTATTCATGAAAATACCAAATGCATACATGGTTTTATTACTAATAAATCTTGAACTGGAAACATCACATTGAGCTGCTAATTCCTATTTCATAACAGAGCTCCTCCCCCTTCTGAAATCCAAAATATCAGTAAAGTGAGTGAGAAAAATATAATGAAAAATGACATGGGAATGGTCAAAATTTGATTTAGATATTTACTGAGAAAAAATGACAATATATGAAAACATGGGAGATTCTCCTTATATGGTTTCTAATTTAATTGATAACTTGTATTAATGACATGAAGAAAAAAAACAAACACATATTCTACTTTTATGTCTGCTAGAAACAAAAAAATGTAGTCAGCATTTTGGTTCTTTGTACTTTATCTCAACTGGAAATTAGCAGACTGAGTATAATCTTAGTCTGCTCTATTTTGCCAGATACTAATACACGTCATAATAACAGCCTATTGCAATGACTTGAGTGTCCAGTCTCAGTTCCATACAGAGATTTTTACTTCTCTCTGCACATTATTTGTAAATGCAAGCACCCCAAAACATTTCTGGGCTGCACAACAGGGGCATGCAGGTACTCCTCTGAGCAGCTGCACACACCACATGTTATTTTAGATACTTTAAACTGAAAAAAAAAAAAAAAAGCCCACCACAAAATAATTGTTATAGTTTTGTACCTCTGAATACCATTTACAGGCCAAGAACTGTGTGGAGGAAGTTGGTCTTTGCTGAATTCCAGTGTCTCTTTCCCCACCCCACCCCCTTTTTTTTTTTTTTTTTTTTTTTTTAGTGCCAGAATTTTTTTTTTTTTGCAGTTCCAGAATATCTTCAAATTCTTAAGAGGAATGAATCTGGAATTCTGTTTTCTTTCCTCCTCCACAACCCCGCAATATCCACTAGCATAAATTAAGTGCTTGAGCATGGTAACAGTGTCAAGAAATTTAATTATTTCTTTCAAACTGTCTTTCTCACTAAGGATGATGGAAAAAATATGTACCCTAAAATAACTTTAAGAGTCAGTACTAGGAGGAAGTAGCAGTGGTTAAAGTTCTGGAAAGGTGCTGGATGGTGACAAGTTTTCAGGACTGGATGACATGCTGAAGGAAATTAAAGAAACTACTGTCAAAATAAATGTAATCCCTCATTAAGTTAATCAACCACACCTGAGGATTTTGATGGCAGAAAGTATAATTGCCTTTTAAAAAAGTGCTGGAAATTGTAGATTTCAGATCTGCTTCAGTATGAAAAAATATTCAAATTATAAATGAAGATTTATTTTGTTTATGGAACACTTTGAATAGTACCAAAAGCTAAAGCTGAAAAAATATGGCTGCCCTAAAAGAAAATCACACATCTCTGACTTCTGAATATTTGAATAGAATTGTAGGTGCAAGAAAGCAATTATTATAACTAACTTGGACTTCCAACAAGCCTTTTATGAAACCCCTTGAAGGAGGCTTTCAAGGCAATTAAGTAGCCCTATTACATGATAGATGAATTGCACTTATGTACCAGAAAATGGTAAAGAGGCAGAAAACCAGGGTTGAATTTTCTTATCCTAGATGAGATGACTCACCTTATGGAAGTGCTTCATGGTAACCCTTTCTCAGGGAAGCAGCCTTGTTGACTATTTTTTTGACTACATATTTTACTTTTCGACAGCAAAAATATTTGATGGGGTAAACTTAAACCCTATCATTCAATATAGAAGTACCTGATGAAAAACACCATGTTCTGCATAGTTTGATGTATCAGTTATTAATGAGCTAGAGAAGGGATGAACTGTGCAAGATGATAACACTTGAAAGTGATACAATTATTTCACTGGAGAGGAATGAAGGATTATGAAGAATTCAATGTTCAGAAGTGTTTGTTTAGGTATTAAAAAGGCAAATTAAATTGTAACTGCAATAGAAAAAAAAATCATAATTTGAAGTAATTATGAGTTAAAAATAAACTCTAGCTCCCCAAACAAATAAGCTCTCCTGCCATTTATGTAGCTCTGTGATTCATAGCTTGTCCTGGAACAATCTTTCCTGTAACTATGATTTCTCCTAATACCACATTTCCATCACATAAGAAGAAAAAAAAAAAAAGAGTAAAAGAAAACAAACAAACAAACAAACAAACAAACAAATCTATGCTTTCTCCTTCCACTTCCCTCCAAATTCCTCTTTCAAATCCTAATGCTTTTTGCCTTCCTGCTCTCCCAGCTCAACAGGTCATTGCTGCCTTGCTGCTCCCTGATCACTGGAGATGTGACTGCACTGAGATGTGGGACAAACCCAGGGTGAGGTGGCCAGGCTGGCCAAGCATGAAGCAGAGGAGGCAAGAGATGGTGGGACAGCTATAGGTGGAGGCTGATGATGATTTTTTCTCCTTTCTGATACTTCCTCTCTCACTGTTCATTGATGAAGACGAATAGAAAATGGAGATGTGGGAGCAGAAATTGACTAAAACTACTGCAGTGAGAGCAGGAGGGGAAAGCTATGCTAGGAAAGCCCTGCAGGCAGCACCTGGAGATCTTTTGTTGAGAGTAGGAGTAGACAAAGCATAATACCACGTTGTGTTATGGTAAGGACAGGGATATAAAAAAATCCTGAAGATAATGTTGCAGTGTTTTATAAATCATTCTTGTTCTCATCTTGTCTAGTATCTTTTACTGGTCCTATCAGTGAAAACGAAAACAGCAGCAGAAGTAAAAGGAGGCCAGAGACAAATTGGTTAGAGAGTTGGATATACTACTATATGAGGAAGAATTAAAAGGATGGAGATTGTCACGTCTGGAGAAAAAAAAAAGCAGTGAGGAAGGTGATAGAAGTGTATAAAACAATGAATAGTTTAGGGAAAGTAAGTCCCTCTTATTTGCTCATTTGCATATCAGAACTAGAACAAGCTAAGATAGACATTTCTAAAGGCTCACTCGTTTCGGTGTAGCTGACAACCCCTGTGATAGCTCTAGCGTACTCTATCTTGGCTTATTTTATTAACTAGCTTGGATTGTAAAACTCCATTGTAAATCAAGAGAAAAAAAAAAACAGTAAAGTTAAATAATCACAATTAACATCTCATGTTAATTGTTAACATGTTGTGTTAATTGTTAAGAATGGGCAGTACTGGTATTAACCTATTTGTATAGTAGCTAGAAAGACTTTGTGCTGTTTGTTTATTAGCTCTGTATACAAACAGAAAGAGAATTAGATGTCATTTATGCTGATTCACACATTTTAGAGGGGAAGATTTTTCCTGTTCATTAAAAAATGTTTTGCATCTGCTAATTTGATTTTCTGGTGGATTTCATTTCTCTTTCATGTAGAATATCACTTTTCCAGGACTATGTCCTCAGATATAGTCCTGGAAATGTAAAGGTGGGCCAGACATTGGAGTCTTTACAGCGGTTTCATTATATGTTGTTAGAATATTGAGATTAAATTATACTACCTTTGAAGACCAAAATCATTTAACGCTGGTATTTTAATCTGAAGTCAGGACTGAATAGCTATTTTCAAAACAAATCATTAAGCTTTGTGATTGTCATGTAAGCTTCTATACGTATGCCATTTCTCCCCCAATTAATGTTGAAGGTGCTTGTATTCTAGTGAGCCAAAGACACAGAACAGCTCATTAAGTAATGCTGGGATGGAAAGCCTCTAGCTACTCATGTTAAAAGAAGTATAAACAGCTAAAGATTTCCCAGGTTTAGTAAAGTAGTGGCATTTATATGAATAAAGGCATCTTTGCTCACAACATGCCCAAAATATACGCTACATCTGAATGAACTCTTTGAAAAACAGAGGCTCCTAGAAGGAAGTTTAAGTGATTTAAGCTTTCTACAGTTTACATGAAGGCATTAAAAAAAAAAAAAAAAAAAAAAGAAATATAAAAAAGAAAGGAAAAAAAAGTAAAATCCTCAACCTTCCTGCAATATGCCAAACTAGCACAAAGGGAAATTTTTGCATAGCTTGCTTAAAATATTCCTGAAATAGATGAAAAGCCACAACCCAGACATTTGAACAGACGTGGGCAAATACTGAAAAATGATTAGCAAACATATCAGTGAATTTCAAAAAGATTTTCCTTTTGTTGGTAACTTTTGTAGCTGAACTTTTTATTTTTTAACAATTGTATGCATTGAAGCTCACAGATGTTTACGAAAAGCAAATTTCAGATCAGGAATCAAGATTTACTTAGGCTCTGTGACAGAAGACCACTTAAATGTATGTTTTGCTTGGAGTCTGTGGAAACATTTGAATACTTAAATGTGTTCTTACGTATGTTTCTGAATTAGGTCCAGAATCAGAAAATTATACTAGGTTTATGATTAAATGAATCACATTTTGGGAAGAAACAAGTTATAAATTTTAAGTCAGCAATCCATCTGATAGATAACCAGTTGCAGTCCAAATACTGTATAACTCTATTAAATATTTTTATATTAAGCAATCCAAAGAATGAAATTCATTGGCACATGTCACTTCAGTGATTAGTGAAGTTCTTGAATGTAAAGCGCATTCCTCATTCCCAAATGAGGGACTTACATATTTTTAGGTAAATAATTCTGGGGTGCTGTTTTCATAGGGCATTGCACCCAAAAGTAGACATACAGAAAAAAACTAAAATGAGCGAGAATGATTTTTAGTTTGTGGAAATCTGATGGAATCTATAAGCAGTAAATTATTTAATAAAAACATTAAGGTGCCAATGACTAAAGCAGAGAAGCTGAAATTGTCCTACGGGTGGAATGAGCAATGGAAAGTTTCCTCATGAAATCAAACTGTGTTTTCCATAATTTACCTCATGGGCACAGAAGGAAATGCTTTCTGCATTAGGAACTAATATTACTGGATATGACATTTGTCTATTTCTTTAATTAATTTTTAGTCTGAACAGCCTGCTGACAAACAGAATATGCAGATTTTATTTTAAAAATAATTTATGGATAAACAAAGTATCCATAATTGCCATAACATGCAAATGTTTTATGCTGAAACATTTTAACATTCTATCAAGAAAGTGTCTGTTCCTTTCTGATTAACTAATCCTAAATAATCCTAAATATCGCCCTCTCAACCCCCACCCACCCACCCCCGTGGTTAGAATAATGGGTTTTGGTAGGTTTTTGAAGTTTATTAGGGTGGGTTTGAGCAAAATCTTAGCATATAGATTTACTGTTCCTAATGGCCAATGTAATATATTCATATGCAGTACAGAATAACAGAGTAGACAAAAGAGTAGACAATGCTTTTCTCACCACCTTGTCAATGAAAAATGTTCCAGAAATAGTGAAATGACATCTTTTGAAACTTTAATATAAAATCTTGAGAAACTTCTTATCCCTTGGTGTTTTCTGTTGGAAGTATGCTTGGCATCTTTCAGAGCTTAATATCAAGGACTCAGATTTCTGTATTTCAATCTTATCTTGGCAACTCAAGTTGGCCATTGGCTTCTTTATATTTATCGTATTCATTCCCTGAACACTTTAAATTAGATCATAAAGTACTGCTAGACAAGATCTGTTTTTTCTCATTTTGAATCTCATTTTCAAAAGTTACAGAGCAAATAAGAGATCAACAAATTGTCGTTGCTGAGAGTTGCTTTTCCTGTTAGAATAAATCAGCTATAGGATCTAGATAAATCCTTATGATGGTTAGCTAATATTTGCCAGTGACATTCATCTCACTTTAAACATTGACAGTGAATTTTCACCCTAGACTTCCTTTATAGTTAATCTTTTGACAATGCAATTGTTTTCAGTACTGACTATCAGGATCATTTAATGTGTAGTTCATGTGATTCG
Source organism: Aythya fuligula (assembly GCF_009819795.1). Lineage (NCBI taxonomy): Eukaryota > Metazoa > Chordata > Aves > Anseriformes > Anatidae > Aythya > Aythya fuligula. The sequence goes on along the minus strand of NC_045561.1, from coordinate 110,970,655 downwards.
TTTGAGAAATATCTTTCAGGAAGACTAAAAGTACTCTTTTAAGGTAATGATCTTAAAAGAGATACTTTCTTTGACAATAAAGTATCCTTTCTTTGACAATAAAGAGAGAAAATGCTCACTGGTTCAAATATAGACTTCTGTAGACCCAATATCTACCTTGGATTGCATTAATTGCATCTCATTGTTTAGCTTGTAGATGAAGACCGTAAAACACAGATTTTTACACAATTATACATAGCGAGACATGCAGAATCACAGAATGGCTGAAGTTGGAAGACCTCTGGAGGTCATCTGTTCCAACCTCCTTGCTTAAGCAGGGCCACCTAGAGCAGGTTGCACAGGACAACATCCAGATGGCTTTTAAATACCTATAAGTAGAGAGACTCCACAACTTCTCTGAGCAATCTTTGCCAGTACTCATTTACCAGCACAACACAGAAGTGTTTCCTGATATTTAGACAGAATTTCTTGTGTTCCAGTTTATGCCCACTGCCTTTTGTCCTGTCACTGGTCACCACTGAATAGAGCTTGGCCCTGTCCTCTTTGCACCCTCCCTACAAGGATTTGTTGATAAGATTCCCCCTGAGCCTTCTCTTCTCTGTGCTGAACAGTCCCAGCTTTCTCTCTCTCCTCATTGGAGAGATGCTTCAGTCCCTTAAGGCCCTTCATGGCCCTTTCCTGGACTTTCTCCAGTATCACCAGCTTTCTCTTCTACTTAGGAGACCAGAGAATGGAGTTTGGGAGCAATATTGCCTTCTCACAATTTATTTTGCTTCCAATGTTGTCTTCTACTTTCAACAATGAACTCACATCATTTAAAGAGCTATCCTAAAAAGGACACTCCAAACTTAACTTTGTCCCCAACTATGGGTGTGCAGTGCCATTTACAATATCTTAGCTGTTGTGTGAAGTATCTGCACAACACTATGTAGATGATAGAAACCTGTAGGAACCTTAATGGCTTGGCAGCTGGTCAGACCCTAGAATTTCTTGAATGATCTTTAATGTCCATGTATGAGCAATAGCAGTTAACTAGTAAAAAAACCTCAGCCTTAGGACATGAGTCTGTCAGAAGGTACTACCTCTAAGTGAGAAAACCAAATAGAACATTTAAAAATGGGGTGAATTCAAGTATTTAAAAGAATAAATAGAGATAGTGAATTAAAACATTAACCCTCCTTAAACTTTATAAAATCTGATCAAACTATCCTCATCAGAACAGATTATCTTTTATTGAGTATACTTTGGCTCTGTCAGGATGTGCAGATGAAGCCAGGAGTGGTTCAGATTGTTTAATAGTGGTAAGACCTCAGAAGCTAAGATAGATATGCCAAGAACGACCAGAGCTAAAGACTAAGAAAGTGTTAAGCTTTGCTACCTCCCCCTAGGTTTTACAGATGTGGTGTGTCAACATCAACTTGCATCCAAGCACCCACTCAGCTGCACGTTCATTTCCCATCCCCCAGTGGGACTGTGGAGAAAAGAGAAAGAAAGAGAGTACAAAGGAGTTGAAATAAAGATGGGGAGATTACTTGCTAATCACAGCTGTGGGAAAAACAGAATCATTTAGTGGAAGTTACACACATAGAGATAATACTTTTCCTTACCTTTTCCCAGTCGCTACTTTACTCATCTGCAGACATGTGTCCTCCTGTTTTATTATCACTACAGGTTATGTTCAGTCCTTTCAGTGAGGTGACACTCACTGCAATGGGGGGGGGGGGGGGGGGGGGGGGGGGCGGGTAATTAAGTGGAAAGATTTGAGCAGGATATAGAAATAAAAAGATGTATGAATGGGATGGTTGGAGGATACTTAGATGCAGCAGACAATGTAGGATCTGAGCAGGATGAAAAGGATGTGGAGTAAGGGGTGCATGTAGTGCCGGGTCTGGCTGGCATGGTGCTGTTCTTTGTTTCCGTGGCTGAAACAGTGCTGTTAACACACCAATTGTTTGGCTATAGCTGAATGGTGCTTGCACAGCATTGGGAATTTCTCTCCCTCCAGCATATGATGCTCTTTCTTAAATACAACTTCACAGAGGTGTTACAGATTTCAGTGATGGGCTCAGCTCTGTTCTGCAGTGGGTCTGTTTTGTTGTGCAGTAGTGGGTCTGCCACTGGCATGAGGTGGTCCCTACCTTCTTCTCACAGAGGCCACCCCTGTATCCCCCCCACTACCAAAACCTTGCCACATAAACCCAGTACAGCAAAGCATGAAAAAAGTCTTTTATCTTAGTGGCCTCAGTTACTTTTGTTGTCCCTGTTCTACTCCCTAGAATTTTCTCTGGACCATAACACATTTCCAGTTTCAACTTTTTTTTCCTGGGAGAGTTTCTTGTCCTTCCTCGCTAGAGCCTTCTCTTCACTGAAGAGCCACAGCCTTTTAATGGTGCAAAACACTGTATACTGCAAATAAACAAATGAAAGCAGATGTCGTCATTGCATTCATTATGGTTTTCCAGGGAAAAATATGTGTACAGAAAAAGGCACCAAACAAATCATAATATCTGAAGAACATATATTTGGAGTTTCTCTACAGACCTTATTAGGAACATTATATTTTGAAGTTCTGGAGTATCTAGGATCTTTCTGTTGGAGTCCTTCTGTTTCCCAGATAGTTGATGTTTTACTGGCATTTAAAACAATATCAACACTGAATGAGACTTTATATTGGTTTTGTGTGGAATGGTTCAGGCATTTGAGGGGGCTGCAGGGGTGGTCTCTGTGAAAAGAGATCAAGGACTGACCCCATGTCAAACAATGTTGGTTCCAGCCAGACTCACTGCTGGCTGATTTTGAGCTTCCTAATACTTGCAAGTTTCATTCTGAATTCAGTTTCCATTTTTCTTTTTTAAACATATATATATATTGATTTTTTTTTTCCATGAATTTGATGAAGATGTAGTATTGTTAAAACAGGATCAAATTCTCCTCCCCCCCCTTTGTTTTTGTTACAAATCTATTTCAAAAAAAGTAATAGCAATAACAAAACAAAGGAAAGTTAAATAAAACTGATTTATTTGAGAAATTACCATATAAGCTGAAAAGTGGCCCTCTAAAAAAGATAACTAGGGATCATATATTCAGTCAGAAAGTGGAAGGTATTGGGATGCTCTAGAGACAAATGTTAAAGCTGATATTGGTTAGCATGGTGATCTACAAGCTTTAGAATGATATATTAGTCAGAGGTGATACTGTCAATGTCATGGAGGGTGCAGAACAAGCTACAAAGACATTTTGAAAGAGTAGAAATGTATTACAAAAAAAGATTTGAAGAGAAACACAGCTGTGAATCTTTTTGGGGAATATCATACAAAATGCAAAATCATGGGAAAATAAAATGGTTGTGTAGCAGGAAAGCCTACGTAACAATGCAAACTGTGAAAAGATGGAATAATTCCCTACAGGAAGACATGTATGCTTCTATACGAGGTAATAGAACAAATTAGTAAATAGTCTGAAAATTGTTGGAAATGAACTTATTTCCTTGCAGTAGGTATGATCATGCATGCAAACTTCATCTTAGTTAAAGGAACCTCCAAGTTACCTTATCTGATATGTTTTGGTCTCAAGGAGGTACTTGCTGAATCAGTATTAAAAAGGAATAATGTTATGACTACCTTAATGAAAAAGAAATGTGGGAAAATTCAAAACATAGGTTCATTCCATTCTTTCAGCTCTATGTTTCTTGAATACTTTCTGTATAAAACAAGATTATAAATCAAAGAATAAGCTGATATATTAAGTGCAGTGGAGTGCAAGCATATCTAAAAGCTATTACAGGTAAAGCAAGGACACCCATATCATGTACCTCACCAACTAATAATTTAAAGCCTATTTGACTCCCTTTTGGGATTTCACACTTAGAAAATAAAATCAGCACACAGTTTATTCCTGTTGAAGTCCTTCTGTTATTATGAGCCCTCAGACTGCTGTGTTAAGCAAAATACTAGAATTACCATAGGCTGAACTCTGCAGCTGCCATATATTTCATTTTTTCTCTCAAATTTGTTCATTCCATTCATCATCAAGGCACCTGAATCCCAGGCTCTCTTCCCTAAATCTCCAGCCTTAGAAGGACATGGCCTGTTTCACTGCCTCACACTGTCACAAAGCTGTCTCTTCCGCTGGGGCTGATGTTGACAGTGCCATTATCTCATAACACTGCGAGATGATACAGCAAGACTGTTTTTTTTTTTTTATGTTGCATCAGTTTTGAAGTTGTTTTACTGTATAATCGAGCTTCTATGTCATAAAGTAATAAACTTATGGAGAATCCTGCTGGAGAACTTTCAAGTACAGTGTCTTTTCTGCAAAATTGCCTGAACCATGCAACGGCATCTTGCACAGCAGAAGCAGGAGAACAGTTGATTAAGAAATCTGGAAGATTCCCTTTAGGTTTTCAAGCAAGTCCTTTTATCTTTTAATTTATTTTATTTATATTTTTTTCCATATTGAGGAGAGAGACCAGTCATTTCAAATGCTCCTATCTGAAAAAAAAAAAAAAAAAAGTAAAAATCGTAACAGGAAATGAAGTTACATTCTCAACAGAATGTGAGGATCATGTTTTAGGTGCAAACCCTGAAATGTCTTTATCTGTATCTCTGTCTAGTTGTTTGTATGTACCCCCAGTGTATGGTGCAAGCATGTTTCATTTGCAGTACTGTTTTTAAATTCTTGGCCTGCTTGACATATGCTATCACTGTGCTTTTCCACAGCTGTCAGATTAGTCATTTTTTCCCCCCATTTTATCTGAGTTGGCTTTATTCCCAGATTCCAGATGAAAGTGATCGTGTTTTGCTTGACCATCCCATTCCAAGTGTTAAACACTGTGACTTCAGGCTTGGATGCTCTAGTAGCATGCTAAAGCTGTCCAGTTTTCACTCCCTTCCCTCCCCTTTGTCCCCACATGCACGCACATAGCAAGCCACTGAAATATAATGTTGAGGTGAAGCCAATGTGTCAAAGCACTGAGAGTACATTTGGTTGGAGTTCATGATTGGAAACTGTGGTCAGTGGACTTAAAATGAACACAGTGTAGAGACGATAGAATTTAGACCACCAAGATAAAACTATTTTTTTTTATTTTTATTTTTTTAAGATTTATGCTTATGCAGTGGCGGGACACTGACCTTACACATTCTAGTGATGAGAAATAATGGAACAAAATAAAATATCACAGGAAAAGACTTTTAATCATTTCACATTCAATTGAGACAAAACTTCATCTTCTGTGAAGTTTCATCAACAGGATGAATTTTGATGCAGAAAGTTTTCACGTTATATATATATATAAAATTTACTCTATTTAGGCCTGTGTATACTGATGTAATTCTATGTTACAGTAGGACTGTCTTAAAAACAAGAGGTGTCTATAGGTCACTTAACAATGCAGTACCTCCCACACTGATCTGCAGAACTGCATATCTCTAGGTATGGATTATTTTATATTTCATTCTGTTGATGCCATTTTTGGTCACCTAACTAAATGGTCCATCTTACTGCTTTACTCAATTTAGGTAGTAAAACTTAAATCACTCAGCTGTTCTACTCTTCTGACTGAAAAATTACAAGAGTTTTCATCACTGCAGAGCTTTGATGTCAGCAGCTAAAACTAATGATGGAGGGCTGTTCCCTCTCACCTCAATAATGAGAGTGTTGGCTTGTTCTTATATCAGGATATATACGTCTCCAAAGATCTATTCCTGAGATGAAATTCAGGGTGCCCATTAGAGGCATAATGTCATTATCTGCAAAATACTTACTTCCTTTTTGTTATCTTGCCACATGAACCAAGAAAAAGAAGATTGTGATAAATTTTGGGCCCTCAGTACAAGTGATATGAACAAAGTAGAAAGTATTCAGTGAAGGGCCATTATGATGGTAGCAAGTTATGGAATATGACAGGTGAAATCATAGAATTATAGAACAGCTTAGATTGGAAGGGAATTAAAAATCATCTAGTGCCAACCCCCTGCCATGGGCAGGGATACCACCCACTAGATCAGGTTGCCCAAAACCCCAAATAACCTGGTCTTGAACACCTCCAGGGATGGGGCATCCACAGCTTCTGTGGGCAACTTGTGCCAGTGCCTCACCACCCTCTGAGTGAAGAATTTCCTCATAACATTTAATCTAAATCTCCTTTCTTTTAGTTTAAAGCCATTCCTCCTCATCCTGTCATTGTCTGCCCAAGCAAAAATTTGTTCTCCATGTTTTTAATTATTTATTTATTTATTTTTGAATAATGTTCCTTTAGGTATTTAGGTAAAAGCTGCAATGAGGTTTCCCCTGAGCCTCCTCTTCTCCAGGCTGAACAGCCCCAGCTCCCACAGCCTTTCTTCATAGGAGGTGTTCCAGCCTTCTGATCAACTTCGTAGCCCTCCTCTGGAACTCTGACAGATCAACATCTTTTTTGTGCAGTGCTCCAAGTGGGGTCTTAAACAGCAGAGTAGAGGGTGGCAATCACCTCCCTTGGCCTGCTGTCCACTTCTTTTTTAATGCAGCTCAGGATGCAGTTGGCCTTCTGGGCTGCAAGCAAGCACTGTTGGCTCATATTGAGCTTTTCATCCTTCAAGAACTTCCAAGTCCGTCTAAATGAGTTCTTCTCCCAGTCTGTCCTTATGCCCAGGATTGCCCTGACTCAGGTGCAGCACCTTGCACTTAGACTTGTTGAACCTCATTAGGTTCACATGGCTGCATTTTTCTATGGGGCTGATTAAGTTGGTTTGCTTAACTTGGAGAAGAAAAAGTGAAGGGGGATGGTGGGGTTCAATGTATAGAGTTTACAACCATATATATTTTGATTTATTAAATCAAAATTGGAAATATTCAGTACCCAGATGACCAATGGGCTCTTTCTACCTACTTTATTTTGTTGCTGCTTTATGCTGAAAAGTGGATGAGAAGATCTCCAGATATCCTTTCCAACTCAAATGATTCTATGAGTCTGTAAGTCTATCAAAATTTTCTACAGTGCTATAGCAGTCAAACTATCTGTGGAAGATCCTCTAATCTGGAAAGGCAAGGGAGAAACACATTAGCATTTTGTGTTTGTTTTCCATTCTTTGGAATTCCCCAGAGCACTGTCATTTGCTACTTGTCACATTAAAACAAAACAGTACATCTTTTGGTACATGTAACATTTTATAAACAAAGGAACTAAGTTGTTTGGATTCAGCAGAAAGCCAGAGGGACACTAACACAACCATGCAAAACAGTTAGAGAAGTCTAACTTTTGAAAGAGCTTCTTAATTTCAGTTCAATTACCTATCTCCATATACATTACGAGAACAAATGTTGTTTCTAGAAAATCTAAGAGGTAATTGGTAGCTTGTTTTGCAAATTCTGGCCACTGCTGATGTGAAAGAATTCTTCTCTGAAGCTTCTGGCCTTCATGACAACCTCAGAATCTGTCAGTTTGACTCCTTTTCGTTTCAGATATAAACTGAATATTTTTCTCCCGCAAGCCAAATTCTCTCTCCTTTTGCTCTCATTCTTTACCTCCTAGCAGCTAGTACTAATGCTGTATATATGTGAAGAATGAAAATGGATCATATGATGAAAGTAAATTAAAATCCCCTTAGAATATGACATTCTTAAATACATAAATCCAGAGTTTCTTCAAGAACTGGGTTCTGTACTTCAAGGTTTCAGTGTAAGGTTAGCTTTTTAAATCAGTGTTTTTATTCCATTTTAAAAGAAAAAATATATACGGAAAATGATGAAAGACAAATAAAGAGACCACATGCTAGTATATAAATGGACAGACACAGAAAACTGTGTTTTATGGTTTTACTTAAAGCAAATTAGAACTAGTAGCAGCCTCTCGCTCTATATTTGAGTGATGTCACTGTTAATAGATCATGCACTGTTAGCTCTTCTCACAGTTCAGAAATAATGACAAAGCTTGTAATCTGACTTTCTTTCTCATGCAGGAAATAGTGGTCAGGCATACGAATATTGTTTTCTGTGTATGCATCTCTTGTTGCAGTAATGATGCAGCAAACTTGTATTGCTGTTGACATGATAGAAAGTCTCTCCCAACACCAGTATACTACAGCTACCTTATTCCTTACAATCTTATTTCTTTCAGTTCTTTTTATGTATCTGTAGACCTTTGGCATTCTTTTCATTGTTTAAGCATGAATAAGTTTATCTAGTCTTCAGGTATATCCTCAGCCTCTCTTGCCTCTCTTGCTGGAAGGACATTCTTTCTCTCCTGTTGGCTATTAGGGCCACCACTGTGTTTTCCTTTCTGTAGTGCATTTAAAAAAAATACCGCTAGATTTTCTTTCCAGCACTGTCTATATCCTTCCTGAGTATTTTTTTTTTTTTTTTTTTTTTTTTTTGGACCAGGTAAATGGGAGAGCTGGAAAGGGATATGGAAGAGTCAATTATTTATCTCTTTCTTTTTCAGACTACCTTAAATGAACAGGGTTAGAATTTGAGGTCTTAAAAATATGAGGTCTTAAAAATTCCACTGGGAAATTTAAGAAAACCCACTAAGGTTTTAATCTTAAGATTAATGGCCTACGCTTTTTTTTTTTTTTTTTTTTTTTTTTTAACCAAGATGTTTTTTGTCTAGAACTTGTTTTACTGAAACTAGGGACAAACAGGAGAAAAAGAACAGGAAAAAAGCTATTCAAACAATTTATGTGTATGTATGTACTCAAACAGACATCATATTATACCTATTACACCTATCATTACACCTAGTCAAGTTGGTCTGTATTTTATTGTAACCCAACAAAAACATTTGAGTGATTAACTCCAGGATGAAATCTGATTTGTTTCAGGTCATTGTGTTTTCAAAAAGCTAAAATGGTAAGCTCAGGCAAGACTTGGCCTTGAAGCACAGAAGCAACAATATGATGCCTGTGCCACTGTATGGCTGCCATAGTAAGAAAGACACTTTTACAATTAAGTACATTAAAATACTCTTTGGAAGTTCAGATTTGTTGATAACAGATTCTACACATGAACTGTTCAGTCCAAACTGTTCCATTTCTTTGTGTTGTGCAAAAGGTAATTTTAATGCTAAGTTTGCTTTTGATATGGTTCAATAACAATTCAAAATGGATGAGGTCTAATAAAATGACACAAAGTTAAAGGCAAGCTTGTATTCTTGGCTTCACTATCATTTTACCTGGATTTGATAAATGGCACTGCCTGCATGGTAGACTGTATCAGTTTTCATATTTTTCTAAGATCTTGTCTAGTGGGAAAGTTAATGTATTTTTTTTCTCCTTCTGAATTTCTCAGTGTGGTAATTGCTATGTATTTTTTAATTTAATTTAATTTTATTCTTCTAGATGAGAACCTTTAAGTTGTTCTGTCAGGATGTCTTTTGATGCCAGGTGCATGTCAAATTTTTGGACACACACTTTGGTTAGAGACTCTATTCATACTTTGCACATTACCAAATGAATCATTTAGAAACCATATTATCAAGTTTTCTATGACAGCCCCAAATTCATTTACCTGACGTTACTGTTTTTTGTTTTTTCTTTTTCCTAAAAAGCTTGCATGACTTTTTCCCTTAATCTACCCTTTTGCTATGAAAGAGGGATATGAAGAATTCAAACTTGCTGAACTTCATTAATATTTTTTCTTGTCTCTAACTTCTTGCTAGAGATTTTGGAATAAGTATTTTAGCTCTGTAACAACATTTGGACTATGTTTTTTTGGTTTTGAATGCTCAAAGATTAAATATACATGTTCAAGTATACGAATAGAATCATGCTGTGTTGTAAGATTCCTTATTTTTATTTTTATTTTTATTTTCTAAATAATGTTTCAATAAAGAAATGAATTTAACTATGTTTAGGTTTTGAGGGAGCCAAGTTGCCTAAACTTTTAAGCAAAAAGGTTACATTCACTCTACAGCAGTAGGGGGAATGGACCACCAATGTAGTCTGGTCCTTATATTCCTCTGGAAAAGCAACTAGTTGCTGAGGTCAAATAAAAAGTACAGAAATATGAGTGAGATCAGAGATTAAGAAGGCAGCTGGTAAGGAGTGAAACCAACAGTGAGCCTAGAAAAATTTATTTTGTTTAACCTGTTACATTAAGGGTCTATTCTCATCCATGTGCAGTAGAAGTACAGATAACAAAGAGTAATTGTAACCTGCTGAGGGAAAACTGAGTTTGAGATATATGAGTGTCCCATAGTAGCAGTAATTATATTTACACAATACTTCAGCTGTGGGTAGAGCCAGCTGACATTGCTATTCCTGCAGGGTATAAATACTTAATTTGCATACATGACTAGAAGTGTGAATTAACCTACAGAAGTGTGAGATAGTTTGAGACAAAAGAAAGAAAATTGGCACACGTCATACATTTTTCACTCAGAAAGTAGATCCTTTTCTTCTAACAAACCAAGTACACTGCTCTTCTAGGTTGAAAGAAGTTTGCCATGTGCTCATTAGATTTTTCTTCTGTGGATTTATTTTCCACCAACAACTCTGCCGAGAATTCCTCCTTTCACTTCCTGTGAAAGCTGCTTCACCTCCACATGTTTAACATAAACATCAGTATTATAAAAAAATTAATTACTATTCTAATCACCTTGCTGGTGTCTATCTGATCCCTTCAGAGTCATATATACTTCTAAGATAGCCTCTTTTTCTTTACTATAAGCCAATCTTCCTTCATAACTTATGCACTCAGACCCTTAATCATTTTGCATGGCCTTTGCTGTGCCTTTTCATTATCAGCAATGTCCTTTCTATAATAAGTAGAGTTGATTCAGCTGATACTCATTAGATATGCTGTCTCCTCCAAATACCAAATGTTCCTGCAATATTCAGAGGGATTTGAGTGAATGTGGTGTGGGGGGCTGAAAGTGGTTAAGACAGCCATGTGATCTTCCAAACTTCAGTATCATTTGTTTTTCAACATCTTTGAATATTAATTTACATTGTTGTGAATCAGCTGTCATGCTTGGTTATATATTGTGTTGGCTCCCTGTACGACCATGTCCCTTTTTAACACTTTCCCCTTACCATAATCTTACAGAAGGTAGAACATTCTGAATTTGCATGAAATACAGTGATGTGAGCTGCTGAAGCTCCCTTAGCTCTTCCAGACATATTCCAGTTCACTGTGAGAGGAGATGGACAAGTCACTGACACAAGCTTCAGCAGATGTTGACCTGTCTCTCTGCTTATGGACTTGGTCCATAACTAAATAACATCATGGTTAGGCCTTGAATTTCTTTGGCAGTAAGATCAACACTAACAATATGAGGCCAAATTATAGTCCCTGTAATTCTGATGACTTTAAAAGGGCTGTGCGACAGGTAAATTAGTAGGGAATTTGGCTTAAGGAGACCAGAAGTGCACACTATTGCTAATGTAGTCTCATTACTGCCCTATTTAACAGAAAAGGACACTGATTATATATACAATGTAAATCCCAAGGCCTTTTCTGCTTCTGCCAAACACTGTAAAGAGGGATTTACTGCATTATCCATTATCACGTCCAAGTCTATTCTTGGTTTGTATTGTGCTTCATTTTAGGCTATAGTCTCTGTGGATAGTTTTGATCCTCCCTTCTCTCATTACTTTATACTTCTCTGTGCTGAACTGCATAAGCCAATTATCAGACCATAAACCTCATCTATCCAAAACATTTTGAATGTGTATGCTCTGTGCCTTTGTGGCTGCTGCCCTCCTCCTATTTTGTGTCATTATCAAACAAAGGCACATTTTAAATATTGTCATACACGCCCCCAAACCCCCTTCAAAGTCATTCTTAATTAGATAATGATTAATTAGATGTTTGTAAAGTATTTTGAATAAACAAAGTACTATAGAAGCGCAAAGTATTATTATTAATATGCATCATTGTCAGTGTTATTAATACTGAGCTTTGCTGCAGCAACCCTGTCATTACTGTTCGTCATCCTGAATTGTCCGCTCTTTCCAGCACAAACCATTTCCTCTTTACAAGCCAGCTTTTAATCCAATTCAGTGCATTTACCCTTTGTAATATGCTCTCTGACTTAGTAAAGAAATCTCTCTGTAGTGTCATGTGGCACCAGGAGCAGTTGTGAAATGCAGACAGATTATATGACCATCCTTTTCCCCTGCATTAACAATCCAGCAATGTGTTCAAAGAATTCAAACCAAATTGGCACACATGCTTTTCTTTTTAAGAATCCATGTAGTATCACCCTTACCGGGGGGCTGCAATATATTGTGAGTACCCCTGTTGTGCAGAAAAAAATGCAGAGAACAAGTCTGCTGACCTCGTCAGATGAAGCTCGGCAGGAATGCAGAAGATTGTCTTGGTTAGTTTCAGACGGTGAATTAAAGAGGGAAAAGAGGGAAGGCACATTTGAAAAGGATAAGGCACTTTTCCATGATAATGCCCTGTTTCACTCCAAGACATCACCTAGCTCAAAGTTTATAGAGGTGTTGAGTTTAAAAAAAAAAAAAAAAAAACACAAAAGGAAGAAAAACAGTGCTAACCCTAAAGGTATCTAAACTGTAAGTAGCCATTTCAGCTGAAAATTATGCCTTCAGTTAACACAACTGATGCAAATACACTCACTTGGCAGTCTCTGCTCATCTACATCTGTTAGAACAGTGTGAGATCTGCTAGCCTGTTGGTCAGAGCCTTGCTCCAACATACAGGTTCCAGGCAATTATAAGTTTACATGGGCAGACTTGAAAACACTGTGGAAAAATTCGCTTTTCTTCAGGAAGTCCCTTCACTGTGCCAGCTGAACAACATTGGCAACATATGCCAGCTACAGTCAATTACACTAGCTTATACTAATATGACATGCAGAAGTAAAGGCAGGCAAAGAGTCCATGCCTCTTACTGGCTGCCAAAAAGAAAAGCTGTATTGCCCTAGGTGCTGCAAAGCCCATAAAGACCACATTGGGGTATAAGCATTAGAGCCAGATGGAAGGAAGATGGTTAATGAAAGAAATTGAAATTTGGAACTTGTCCTGAGAAATAGCCAACAATCTTCCAGCCCAGAGCTCTGTGGTAATCAGCAGTGGCCCTTTAACATAGGGGAGTAGAAAACAAGATCTGTAGTCAACTGTCTTCACATCTAGGAAAAAGACCCTGAATGGGACTTATGTATAGTGCAGTTATAGCTTTGCATAGCAGGTTAGCCAACTGACTCCTGGGCTGCAGTCAAAGCTGAGACAAAAATCAATAGGAAAAAAACCCTATAGCTACATGATCCAAAACCAATAATGCTGGGTACATTTTCTAGAATGAAACTAGTTTTGTTATTTATACTGCTGACCTTCCTAAGGGTAAATTTGCAATCAGTGATTCTATTGTTTTCTGTGCTTTTTGTTTGTCCTAGTACATGTGACTCTCTACAGAACTGAGTGTTTATTCCCTATATTTAATAGCCATATTAACACTAGATGGCCTTTTAAAATATATTTTTGAAGACACAGATTTGTTTTTCAAAATGGCTCATAAATGTTAGAAACAGCCTCCTAATGAACTCTGAGATATCATCAGATTATGAGCAATAAAAAGCATCTAATACAGATGTTCAAGGAGAATGAAAAATTGTGAACTCAGAGCAGAAGACATACCAAAATAATTTAGTCAAAGTCTGAACAGTCTCGCATTACAGCATCTAGGGAGGAAGTCTAGGTTAGGTTTCTGATTTTCATATGTGCTTTGTTCTCATTATAATTTAAAAAGAAAGTCTCAGACCTGGACTTTCACAATATACGGAAAACATTATTTCAAAGACTAGATGGTTGTGCAGGTTCTCAAAAAGAAACAGCCCTCTCATATTTTAGTGCAGATGAATGGTGATGATGAAGCTAGCTTAGGTTTGAACCAATGATAACTATCTGGTCTCTGCTTTACAAACATCTTCTGTATTTATTTAAAAATGTGTCACAGAAACATAATATCTCTGCTGCTGACTGCATAAGATTGCATTACCTTCTTCTGGGAGCCTTGCAGAAGGAGGAAATATTACAGAAGGAGATGTGCTGAGGTCAGCCATTGTAACCAGGACAGTCACAGTAGCACAACCTGAGTCTCTGCCTATGTCTTCTACTATAAAAATGTCTCCCTGGATGCTCTAGATAAAAAAGGGAGTTTAAGGAAAAAGAGTATCAAGCTGTGGAGATCTTCAATAAAAACTGGTTTTAGCTGGACTTCTCTGTGCTACTAAAAGACAGCAGATAAAAAATACACAAGTACAGGCATGGACAGCAGCCTGAGCGGTGCAGCCCAGCCAGCTTACAGAGATCTTTTAACCCACTGCTAAGGCTGTGTGTGAAGTGTGCCTGCAGCAGCATAATGGGTCATGAACACACAAACCTATCAGGGCACCTTTATAAATCAGGCTCCATATATCTCCAGCTTTATTCCTTTCACTTTATATGCTCCATTCTGCTCTATATCTACACAGGTAAAATCTCTCATTACTCCTCTTCTGGCCTTTCCTTATGCTCTTTTCATCACTGGCTTAATCAATCATTTCCCAGTTTACTTGAACTTTCTGCCCAGGTAGCCACTGGCATATCTCCAGAGCATCTGTAGTTTATCTTCTGAAACAGGAGGCCAAACTCAGGAGTGACTCCATTTCTTGTGGGAGTGGGTGGAGGGAGACTGTTAATAGCACATACAGAAATAGATGCCCAGAAGAGGGTTCTCTTACATATTCCTCAGTTGATGTCACTCTATTTATACTCTACAGACACAGGAGAGCCATAATGGGACCAGATAGAACAGTTTTTCAATCTGTTCAGATGTTCCTCAAAGAAGAGAAGAGCCCCAGGACTGATTTTGGTCAGTGTTACGTATACAGCCTAAGAATCCACCATAGAATCTTCTGCTTTGTTAAAACTCCAGAGCCTTCAGGCTGCAATTTTAACACCTATTTACCAACACAGAAAGAAATTCAAACCAATGGAGCCATAGAGGAGTTCAGACAGACCTCTTGTGAGGCAGTGGGGGTCCATCCCTACAAGAATTTTATCTTTCATAAGATCTTTCAAAGTCTTGCTTTTCTTTCGTGTTAAGTGTGGACAGTATGCAGGGTAGCACTAAGCCTAGATCCACAACAAGCCGGAATGGGAGGTGTATGTCACACAGGAGACATACTGCACCTGCACAGTAGTTCTCAGAAGGTATTTCCCAGCTGAGCATGAAAAATATGTTTAGAAGATGTTAGAAGATCCCAACAGCCTGTATTCTGAGAAAGGTGACACCTCTTTGTGTGACTGTGTAGTTCAGCACTACTGTTTATGATGACATTGATTGAAGCAAATTTATTGTTCTGCAAAAACAAGTTCAGTAAATGTGCTGCAGGTTTACTGTGCATTTATGTAGCTTTTGTAGGTATTGCTGGCTGTCCCTAAACTTGCAGCTACAGGTATACAGCAACTCAGTCTAGGTGTGAAAGGTGGTGTGTCAGAGAAAGCTACAAGGTCCTTTGCAAGATAAGGTACTTTGCAAGATAATGCAAAGTTTTTCTATAACAGCTAGTCATATCTTAATAGCATTATATTGAAGAAATAATGAATAGCATACACTGTTCCTTTTTTTTCATCTTACTTTTCTCTTGACCCTCCCTTTTGCTGTCCATCTCCCTCCCTCCCCAAGTCTACCACAATATTTTCCATTGAGACCTGATTGAGTAGAAAACATTAGAGCCACTACTGCTTGAAAGTGTCTGAAATACTACAAAGGCTGTGTTGTAAACCATCAGAGTGATGTTTTCATAGCACAAAAATAAGTGTTGCATGCTCTAATTTGTTGTATGAGGTTGTGTGGAAATATCTGAGGACACAAAGCCTACAGAAGACAGGTGACAGACTCTGCAGAGGAAAGGCAGACAGACTTGGAGCAGTTTTGTTCTTACTGCCTAAGAAACTCTCTTATGTGTTAGCCCCTGATCAATGCCTGGGAACTATCTGGAAGAGTGTTAGCTTCCAAAATGTGGTAAGCATAAAACAGTCTGAACAATCAAACGCCAGTGCTTAAGTCTATGCCCTGTTTCTGTCCTAAAGTTATTTTTAGTAGCAATAAAAGCAGTCATAGTATCTATTTTAATATCAAATGTAGCAGTGGAAATTTTTCTCATCTTTTGGGATTAATACCTTTGGCATCCTGTTTTAAATAATGCCATAGAATTTAGATCAGTGTTTTGATATTTGTGTACTTAAATTGGAACTTAAATTCCACCTCTATCTGCTAAAACAACCAACAGTTATATGCCTGTATCTGTACCACTCAGTTTGGACAGGTCTTAAGGCCAGTGGAAATTAATTGATCTTTAAAAACAAGGTTATCCCTTTATTTAAAATCATAGGTCAGAAAACTTAGATCAGGAAAGACCTTCAAGATCATCAAGTCAGCCATTAACCTTGCACTGTCAATTCTACTACTAAAGTACTGGTAGTAGTAGTAGACTTATTTTAATCAGGTGATTTTAAGAAGTCACAATTAGTTCTTAATCATGATTTTATTTTATTTATTTTTTTTTTTCTGGCTTATATTCAACAGCTACTCTTTAATGGTTTCTTTCAGAGATTAAAAACAACATTCCTTCAGAAATAAGAATACAAGAAAAAAAAAAAACCTACTCTGCAATCACAGCTGGTTTTTCTTAGATAATGGCTTCATAAGATATGAAGTACATTGTGTAGATATGATGTGGAATCTCTGTGCTGTCTATTGAGGGAAAAAGATTTCCTGCTGCTTTCTTGCATTTTTGGGTTAAGATGAGCAAAATAAATAAATAAATAAATAAATGAAAAAAATCCTTTACAACCAACTAAGAGCATTCACATGGACAGTTCTGTTGCAGATGATGTGTGATAACTTGATTGCCACAATAATTTGTGTATAAGCTTATAAGTGATCGTATGATGTCAATAACCAAAAACTTTGATGCAAATGGAGCACTGGAACAGGTTGCCCAGATATGTTGTAGAATATCTCTCCTTGGAGATCTTCAAAAGTTGTCTGGAAATGGTACAGGGCATGCCCAGCTTGAGCAGGTTGGACCAAATGGCCTCCAAAGATCCCTACCAACCATGACCATTCTGTGATTCTGTAAATTTGTCTCTCATTTTAAAATGTCTCTCTGAACAATACTTAGCATGTTTTCCTTTAGCATAATAGAAGGTTCTCTTATGAAAGGTATGAAGGCTGTACACTGTACAATGTCTGTACACTGAATTGCAGAGATGTTTGTACAGGTATGGATTTAATGTTAAACGCTCAAAAGTTTTGAGTTGTTTTGCTTAGAAGAAAGCATAACAGACACTTTTTTGTAACCCTTTGATCTGTTCTGATTGTAACCCCAAAATAAAAAACACAAAAATAGTAATGCACAAAATATGTGTTTTAAATCATAATTTTGACAATGTTTTCAAACAAACAACACATTTCCACATATTCTACATTTTTTTTAAAGTAAAACTTTACATTCTTTTGACCATATAGTTCCCTTGTATTTTTACCCATTTTACTGTCATGAAGTTCACTTTTATTTTATTTTATTTTATTTTATTTTATTTTATTTTATTTTATTTTATTTTATTTTATTTTATTTTATTTTATTTTATTTTATTTTATTTTATTTTATTTTATTTTATTTTATTTTAATTTGTTGGCTGGGATTTTACACTCTACTGAATAATCTTTTTTTTTTCTTTTCCCCATTCCATAACAAAATCTATTCCTTAATTAGGTTCTATCCCAAAAATAAAACAGACATATAGTTTTATAGAAAACAAGGACACATTCTGAATGCTCTATGTATGAGTGGGTAAAACAGTTTCAGATAATAAGATTACCTTTGTCTCGCTTAAATTTATACATCCAAAAATCAGATGTCTATTAAGAGATAATTGTTTAGCCTCTCTCTATACCAATTGCATCCAAAAAGAAAGCAGAAGAAACTTACAGACAGTTAAAATTTGTTTGGTTATAAGCACAGATTGAAAACTATTAGTCAAATTGAATTAAAGAAATTGGAGTAATTGTGATATAGACAAGTAAAAGGGAATATGGCAGCTGAAAAAGAATGTGTATTGGTGTCGTGGTTCCGCTCGAGTGGGCAGCCGAGCTCCACCACAGCCGCTCTCTCACTCCCCCTCCTCAAAGAGGAATGGGGAGAAAATATGTGAAAAGGGCTCAAGGGTTGAGATAAGGACGAGAAAATCACTCAGTAGTTATTGTAACGGGCAAAACAGACTCGGCATAAGGAGATAGTAAGATTTATTGCCTATTACTAACAAGCTAGAGAAGTGAGAAACAAAGGAAAGAAACCAAAAGCACCTTCTCCCCCCATCCACCCTCTTCCACCTCCTCTCCCTGAGCGACGCAGGGGAACGGGGGAATGGGGGTTATGGTCAGTCTACAGCACTTCTTCTCTGCCGCTCCTTCTCGGTCACTCTCATCCCCTGTGCTGTGGGGTCCCACCCACGGGATGCAGTCCTTAATGAACTGATCCAGCGTGGGCTTCCCACAGGCAGCAGCTCTTCCAGAACTGCTCCAGATATGGGTCCGTACCACGGGGTCCATCCCTCAGGAGAAAACTGCTCCAAACTGGCTCCCCTACGGGCAGCAGCTCCTGCCAGGTCACCTGCTCCTGCGTGGGCTCCTCTCCATGGGCTACAGGTCCGGCCCGGAATCTGCTCCGGCAGGGGTCTTCCACAGGTGGCAGCCTCCATCGGTGCAGGGCCACCTGCTCCACCGTGGTCTCCTCCACGGGCTGCAGCATGGAACCCTGCTCCACCGTGGTACTCCATGGGCTGCAGGGGGACATCCTGCTTCACCATGGTCCTCACCACAGGCCTCAGGGGACTTCTGCTCCGGTGCCTGGAGCACTTCTCCCCCTCCTTCTACACTGACCTTGGCACCTGCAAGGCTGTTTTCTCACTCCCTTCACTCTTCCAGCTGCTGTGTCATGCAGCATTTTTTTCCCTGTCTTAAATATGCTCCCACAAAGGCGCAAAACAACATCGCTTATTGGCTCAACTCCGGAAAACAATGGGGCCCTTCCCAAACATGGGGCAGCTTCTAGATCTTTCTCACAGAAACCACCCCTATGGTCCCTGCTACCAAAACCTTGCCACGTAAACCCACTACAATTCGTCTAAAGAGAAATTGGTTTTGGACTTTCTCACAGACTGTTTTTCAGATTAGTCTTATTTAATATTATAACTAATGTTGTCTAATTTAACTTTATAGCTTGCTAAAAATGGGATGATGGCAAAAAAAGAGGTTTTGCAACACAGAGGAAGACAAAAATCTCCCTGAAGGAACTGTCTGAGACTTTTTTGTGTAATAGAAATGGCCTGACTGTAAGTGTACAATGTAAATTAAAGTCATAAGTCTACTGGAAATGGTAGTAGGAACTTTTGGAAAAAATGGAGACTCATCAGCAAAAATTAGTAAAAGAAAGAAATGTCCTGGGAATATGAGTTGTTTTTAGAATAACTCAGTGAGCATGAATAAATGATGAATCTATCAAAAATGTATATGTATGGATCAGGAAACAAAAAATTCCAAATACTGCAGACAAGTATGTTGACATTGGAAACTATCATGATGAAGCCTCATCTGGATTATTTTTTTTTACTGATATATAGTTGTTCAAAATAAAGGCTACATGCACATTAAAAGTAAACTAAAACTAAAGCCCAAAGTTTTTTAAAAGACAAGTTCTCATGGGGACTAGTTAAATTTAGTCTGGATATTAACAAAAAGATTTTATCCGCCAGGGACATGAATTTCTGAAGTAGCCTTCCCACAGGAGCTATGAGAATAAAAAAGTGGAATAATTTTATAATGGAATTTATTACATTTTTAATGAGATTATATGACATGGTCACCTGAACAGGAAGGTGCTTCAGAACATTGAAGATCTCTTCCACTTCTGTATATTTATGCCCCTAGGTGCATGTTATAGGCTGAGTTATGCTTCATTAGAAGAAGTGGCAATATTTTAAATGTCATAGACTATTTTTCCCATGCAGGAAAGACACAAGAGACTTCTCTCATGGGTTTGTTTGACAAACAGACTATGTGAAACATTGTTAAAAATATGTGTTTGTCAGGTAGGTCATCTGTGACTTCTGTGAAAAGAGGTACTCTAAGGAAAAAATAAGTGGGTGGAAACATTTTGATTTAGAAAATCGAAAAGACCAGAGATGTAAGCTACAAACATAGTGGATTAAGTTGAATTTCTCTTCTCTTGCAATTTTTTTTTTTTTAATTTATTTATTTTTTCCTATGCTGGGGATGCTGAAATAGTTTTAGTTCTAAAGTTAGGAAACCTGGAATTTGAAAGGGATTTTCATCCACCTAGTCTCCGCTTGGAAGGTGTGGCAGGAAGGTCAGGGTAAATTAATCTGACTTCTGGACAATTAGGAACATCATCAATCATACAAACCTTGTATTTGTTGTATTATTTTATAGAATTTCTCTAAAATTTAGGACACAAATAATTATATGTAATCAATCATAAAGTATTGAGTCCTTATTCTCAGGTAACATACTTGTTACATGCCTTCTGAATGTGAAAAGGGAAAAGAAAACAGAAATTCTTGCAAATGTTATAATCTATGAGAGTTTCAAGTAGTCAGAAGTTTCACACAGCAATTGCATAAATAAACAATTGACTTTTTAAATAATGCTTAAGTAATTCAATTGAGCCATGGGAAATCCAGTCCAAGTTTTGCACTAATGAGAAAGTGTCATAAATATTCACGTTTTCTTACCATTAGCCTTAAAACTTACTACCTACAGGTAAGGAAATAGATGAAGAATCTTAAATTTAAAACTTCACTGCAGAGCAATGAAGAAGGAAGGAAAGAAAATTAGCTTACCCAGCTACATTTTTAGCGAGCAGCCACTAGCAACGATTGTACGGGAACATCATTGATCTTGGGAGGATAGACTGAGAAAGTCAGAAATAGAGCAATATAAAAAGTAGAGCAGTGAAAATATACAGTGAATGGCTATGCTGGCAGGATATGCTGTTACTGTGATAGGAACTCTGAGGGTGTCTATTTATTATTTGTCTATGATATCATGAGGACAGAGTTCACAGAAATTAGATTTACCAAGACCAGAAAAGTATTCTATTTCTGCATCTGTACTGCTGAGGCCAGCAACTCAAATAATAATTTTATCTTGACCCTGTACAGTCTGCAAATGGCTTATGAATGGGAATTATACAGACTTGCTGTTTTGCATGAACATTCACTCTCTTTGTTTGTACACACAAAAAAATGGTGATGGACTATCATTATCCAAATTGATAGCAGCTGTGCTTACTAAAAAAAATGTTTTCCTCAAATCTGTTGACATGTCGGTAGTAATAAAAAAAATAAAATATGTCATATGGTACACCAAAACTCCTGAATTACTTGTCACAGCCCATTTAAATGTGTACTGTATCCAATCCAAGAAGTCGTCTGTAAAATTAATATATTTTCTAGGTCCTTTAGTACAGACTCCACTATTCTCAGGGGAGATATTTTGAAGATATCCTTAAAAATCTAAATATTTAACTTCCCTTCACATTTGCATAATTTAATTGGAAGTTTTTTGTTTGTTTGTTTGTTTGTTTGTTTTTTTGTTTGTTTTTTATATAATCGATTTATTTATTTCCCCTTGTATTTCCATTCATCCACCATTTTGTTGCTTGAAACTGATGTACTGTCATATTAAATGACCAGGGACCAAGGCATGAGCTCCCTCTGTAGTACCAGGTGACTAGAAATTTATTTATACTGTATTTTGCAGGAAGAAATCAACAAGTCCTTCCTGCAGTCAAAGCTGACTAGAACCTGTGTGAATAAAGCATTGGGTCAGGTCCTGGTTAATAAACCTTGCAGAATAGCTGGGTGTGGTAAGCTTTGTTAGCTTGTGTGTGGTGCCAGGCTAATCACAGCCATGGTTTCAATAGCTGATATCTGCTCATTCTCAGAGGCACCCCTAAAAAAAGCATCCAACACTGCTTCTAGGTATCTGCAGTGAGGCGTTTGTTTACTACTTGTTAGTATTACATTTTTAGGTTATAATTCTGAAGTTTGCAGTCATGTTTGATTAAGTTTGATGCCTATCTTACTTTCTGCATGGACTCAGCTTGGGTTTCAAGTCAAATGGGGGAAAGAGGTTTTTGGAGACACATTGCAATCTCACAGAAAATGTAATATTCCTTTGAAGTTTAAAAATGTGCATTGTCTGAAGAAATCAGTAGCTATTCCATAGGGAAAGCCTTGCCTTGTTTGGGCGTCATTTGACTGAATGTCTGATGCAAATGCATTTGAGACCTTTTTCCTAATGATTTTACAAACATAGGCAACAGATGTGTGTCCCTGCTCAGAGCAGTTTACGGTCCCTGTTGAACAGACAAGGAAACATCAGGGAGATGAAAAAACTTACTATAGTTCAGGACCTGAGCCAGATTTAATGCAAGTCTTCTAAACCACAGTGCAGTGACTTGTTTAGTACGTCACCTTACCTTCTGTTCTCAATGAAAAGCAAAAGAAAACCTACAAAATCAAGTGATGTAGACAAGATAGACTCTAAAACGAGGAGATCAGAGACAGGCAAAAGCCACAGGAAAACTAAGTTCAAAACAGGGAGCACTGTAGAAATGCAGAAGGTCACAAGCAGCAATGGAAAGAAAAGAGAAAGATATTGTAAGATAGCAAATAGTGCGTTTCCTATTCTGAGAACAAAATATCTGTCTGCAGCCTGTGCCACCTCAGAGGTTTAAAAATTCAAGTAACAGGATGGATCATAAAACCAATTTCACTGAGTATTGTGATGGACTGGCCTAGCCCTCCCTTCACAGGTCTGGAAGCCCTCTGCCAGATTCTCTCTGCTCCTACAGCAAGATCAGGAGATGAGGTCACTCTTTACCTGATTTCTATGGCAACAGAAGGCAGTTCAGACTCTGATCTGCTCCTTCTGCTTCTCCCCACTTACCGGCAAACTGAAGCTTCTGGCTTTGGCAATACTGTGGCCATGGATTTATGCTCCAGTTGAGGCTGACATCATTTCTGATGATGAATGGAAAAATAAGAAGTGTCTCCCTTTAGAAAGAGTAATATGAAAAATTCAGGAGAAAGATGTTTTCTTTCACTAAGTAACTGGAAAAAAGAAAAGAGGTGGTTTTGAAAGAACAGGACTGAAGACAGGGGCTACCTATTTTTGTCAAGACTACACAGAATGCAAAGATATATGGAGAAAGTATAATTGTCAGTCACTTTCCCATGAAGGATATTTTATGTAGTAATAAATGAGACAAACAGTCACTGAATAGGGCTTTATGGGAAGTAGTTTTGGCTCAGTTGTACGTCCGCCTCTCAGGGTTTCTACCATTATTCACTCAGCTGATGAATTCACTCAGCAGTGGTAGCAGTTTCTAGAAAAGAAGAAACAGCTCACAGAAGACTCAGCAGCTTAGTTTAAATACATTTCCTCTCCCACGCCTGCTCCATGCCGAGCTCTGTCTCTATCTCTGCAGCTGTTGCCTGTTTCATGAATGCCTTCTCCGTATTAATCACCCACATCAGGCCTTTGAGGCAGCTGGAGCCAACCAGCACCATCTTCTCATAGCTATGGCATGAGAAGATATCAGGCTTTTAGAGCCCATAGACTTTAATTTGAACCTAGAAGAAACCAATTTTTTTTGTTCAGGATTCAGGAGTGTTCAGTTATATCTTGGGATTTAGAAGTTTTGAATTCGGGTCTGATATTTCCCTTAAGGTTGTGGTTGACCTCTGGTGTGGCTGGCATGGTTATCTAGTAGATGGAGTGATGCCTGAGCTGGTTCTGCATGAGTTAATTTAGACTTTTAAAGCTAAGAAAAACTGAGAAGAAAAACTTAAGATGCCTCTACACAGTCTGCTTGTAGCTGAAAACATCATGACTAGATTGCATGGTGTTTTCTCAAGTAAGTCAACCTGATCGTGTGTACTTTTTGGCTTGAGCTGGCAGCAGTTTGAGGAGCTCTGCATTGCTTTCTTTAACTTAGTATAGGAACAATTCCTTCCTATTAAAAGTAGACATAATGTTACTTACAAAACGTACTGAGATTTATACTGGGATGTAAAATGTGAGGTCATATTGCAATTCCTGTAATGGCTTCATTTCAAACTTTGAGGCAAGGTCATGTGAATTGGTTCTTCATCTAAATTGTGGTATTTACGTCTATTTTTGTGAGTGACAAACACTAATCCCTCACACTAAGATATATGATTTTCTCATTTACCCTTTACATGGCATTTGATGAAGTAAGCTATTAAATAATAATTGTTGTAGTGAAGGGCAGTGTATTTGCCCACTTTTAGAGATTTCTGAAATGTTAATACACCAAGCTATTGCTGCAGCTGTCTCAGATGTGCCTGCCCTGTGTATGGCATGTACTGGATGCTCTAATTAAACCCATTTTCATTTAGTCAGTGGAAAAAATAATCAAAATTGCTTTTTGCACCAGGTTGGTTATTTAATTGGGATGGGGAAAATGAAGAAGCAGAGGAACAGCAAGTGAGTTATACCCAGCAGGAGACTGAGAATAAGCACTTTTTTGCTTGGAAAATCATTGATATCAGTCATCAGCTTGAAATAAGCCTTTAATGCTAATCACTGGATTTTTGTCACAAGCTGGGAGTGGGATCTGCAGATGCTGTTGGAGTTGCACAGCTGAGGTATGATGGAGTGATTTCTTCAAGGATAGTGGCTTCCGCTGGGACTTGTGCAGCTAATGGGACTGAAAACTTTTCCCTAGAGGTCATAAGTGACTAAATATACTAAAATGAGAAGAGTTCAGTGGTTTATGTAAAATGAGATGGTGGCATGAATCCAACTATTCAGCACACAGGTATCTCCATCTACATGCTAGTACTGGAGATTTGCATGACTACCTAATACTGGAGATTTACATGACCACCTACAATCCAAGACTGCAAGATTCCTTCTTTGTAATTCTGGCTGTGGAGAGGGCCTGATTTTTATAAGACATGTCCTATTTGTGTAAAATATATGTATATTAATAAAGGAGAGACAGGAAACTATGTATGACTCCCAGAAAACTGTTCTGTCATCTGGCAGTAGAGTTGCCTGCCTGTATTGAGGCATGGGGAACCCCAAATTCTACCATGCAAGAGGAAACAACTTCAATAGGAGTGGCTCAGAGATAATTTTGTTTTCTGTCCATTACAGTGTGCAACGTGACTACAAAAGCTCCTTAGAACTGAAATCACAAGCACCATCACAACCAGTACTTTTAAGCCTAGGTGCAGTCTAGGTGAGTCCATATTCTAATATCTTTGAGAGAGAAAATCAGAGGGTTTCTGTGGGTTGGAATAAAAAAAAATATATTATTACAGTTCTGTCTAGGATTCTATAAAAAGGATATAATTAGCAATCTATGCTTTACAATGTATGAAAAGATAAGGTTCTTCATTAAATTTCTAGGATTTTCCATCAGGTTTTGCTTGAATCTGGAAATAATTGTGATACTTGTGAAATGCCTCCTTCACTGCACAGAGAGACATTTTGGGAAGCTTTCTATGCTGAACCTGGTGTGAGCATACATGGATCCCATTCATTTGCTGAGTTTCAATAACAATGTCATTATAGGCATTATTGTTTAAGGATATAACCAAGTGAATTTTTGTAGGAAAGATAATATCATCTATTAGCAGCAACCTTAAAGCTAAATACAGGTTCAGAACCACTTTTCAGAATTTAACTTTATTATTTACAGCAGTTATCATGCCTTCTTTTCCTGCTCCACAGGTACCAACTGTTTTTTCTCTCAATGGTCTTAACTGATAAGTAAAACCAAGTTAAATTCAAAGCAGTTGTTCTGTACATGTATTTAGCTGGAAGGTTGATGTTTCAGCTTCAAAACTGAAAAAGTTTAGTATGTTTTAAAACTTGGCTGTTTTTTTCTAACTACTGAAGTTGGTTGATATATTTGAAATGCCAACAAAAAAAAATCTCCTTGTAAGCCATTCCTCACTTTTTTTTTTTTTTTTTTTCTCTTTTAAACTGTTCCCATGCACCACTTTGTAAAGAAGAATGAAAATGCATTTTACTATCCTCAGATTAAGGTCAATACCAGCCTCACACTTCCTCCACTGACAGAGTCATCTTTCTGACTCTGACCCTAAAGAAACAAATCATTTCTGAATTGTACTGTGTTTACAGGGCTTTTGGAGATGAGACTATGGTGTAACTTCAATTTTATTGAAACATGCAACTGTTGTGGTATGCAGCAAACAAATTAGGAAGCATATTAAAGGTATAGCCTTGAGATAATTATTAAAGTCCAAACACAGCTTAAAAATATATTTTTGTCTTTCTAAATGAGTGTCTTGAAGCTATCTGACAGTATTTCCTGGTTTCAGCAGGGATAGAGTTAATTTTTCTCCCAGTAGCTGCTGTGTTGCTGTGTTTTGGATTTAGGATGAGAATAATGCTGATAACAAACTGATGTTTTAGTTGTTGCAGAGCAGTGCTCACTCAGAGCCAAGGACCTTTCAGCTCCTCGTGCTGCCCTGCCAGCAGGGAGGCTGGGGGAGCACCAGGAGCTGGGAGGGGGGACAGACAGGACAGCTGCCCCAGACTGGCCAAAGGGATGTCCCACACCATGTGGTGTCATGCTCAGCAATTAAACTGGGGGGATCTGACCAGGGATGGAGGGCTGCTGCTGCTCAGAGATCAGCATAAGTTAGCAGGTGGTGAGCAATTGTGTTGTACATCACTTGCATTTGATATCCACTTCTTCTTCTTCTTCTTCTTCTTCTTCTTCTTCTTCTTCTTCTTCTTCTTCTTCTTCTTCTTCTTCTTCTTCTTCTTCTTCTTCTTCTTCTTCTCCTTCTTCTTCTTCTTTCTTCTTATTATTTCTTCTTATTATTTCTTCTTCTTTTTCTGTCCCATTAAACTGTCTTTATCTCAACCTGTGAGTCTTTACCCTTTCTTTTCTGATTCTCTCCCACATTCCACTGTGTGCGTATGGTAGTGTCGTGGTTCCGGTGGTTCCACCTGAGTGGGCAGCCGAGCTCCACCACAGCCGCTCTCTCACTCCCCCTCCTCAAAGAGGAATGGGGAGAAAATATGTGAAAAGGGCTCAAGGGTTGAGATAAGGACGAGAAAATCACTCAGTAGTTATTGTAACGGGCAAAACAGACTCGGCATAAGGAGATAGTAAGATTTATTGCCTATTACTAACAAGCTAGAGAAGTGAGAAACAAAGGAAAGAAACCAAAAGCACCTTCTCCCCCCATCCACCCTCTTCCACCTCCTCCCCCCGAGCGACGCAGGGGAACGGGGGAATGAGGGTTATGGTCAGTCTACAGCACTTCTTCTCTGCCGCTCCTTCTCGGTCACTCTCATCCCCTGTGCTGTGGGGTCCCACCCACGGGATGCAGTCCTTAATGAACTGATCCAGCGTGGGCTTCCCACAGGCAGCAGCTCTTCCAGAACTGCTCCAGATATGGGTCCGTACCAAGGGGTCCATCCCTCAGGAGAAAACTGCTCCAAACTGGCTCCCCTACGGGCAGCAGCTCCTGCCAGGTCACCTGCTCCTGCGTGGGCTCCTCTCCATGGGCTACAGGTCCGGCCCGGAATCTGCTCCGGCAGGGGTCTTCCACAGGTGGCAGCCTCCATCGGTGCAGGGCCACCTGCTCCACCGTGGTCTCCTCCACGGGCTGCAGCATGGAACCCTGCTCCACCGTGGTACTCCATGGGCTGCAGGGGGACATCCTGCTTCACCATGGTCCTCACCACAGGCCTCAGGGGCCTTCTGCTCCGGCGTCTGGAGCACTTCTCCCCCTCCTTCTTCACTGACCTTGGCACCTGCAAGGCTGTTTTCTCACTCCCTTCACTCTCCCAGCTGCTGTGTGGCACAGCGTTTTTTTCCCTGTCTTAAATATGCTCCCACAAAGGCGCAAAACAACATCACTTATTGGCTCAGCTCTGGAAAACAATGGGGCCCTTCCCAAACATGGGGCAGCTTCTAGATCCTTCTCACAGAAACCACCCCTATGGCCCCCTGCTACCAAAACCTTGCCACGTAAACCCACTATAGGTAGGGAGGTGTGAACAAATGGCTGTGTGGAGCTTAGCTGCCTGCTAGGTTAAACTACAACAGAGTGGACCAAGAAGGTTTACCAAGTTTTAGGTACGCTTCATTTTCTACTATCTCAGAAGAAACTCAGTTCCCTTATTAATGCTCTGTCTGCATTCACATCATTAATTAAAAACTCATCTATTCCACTTGGCCTACCAACTATAATATCACTATCTCACACCTGTTTTGGATGTATATACATATATATATATATATTTAGCTATGGTTTAATAACTCTTCAGGGTATGGTTCTAACTTTGAGGGGGATATATTGCTCCTTTAAAGCATAGATAGCATTCTGCACTGAAGTGATAGTTCTATTTTGGTTCAGAGCTTAAAACATCCCTCCCTTTCTATCTCCTCCCAGAAATATATTTTTGTATTTGCATTGACCTGAGAGTGAAAATAAATTTTCAATGAATTGATTATATGGGAAGGGGAACAGTGGAAAGGGAGAATCACCCTATTCCTTGCTACATTGAATAAATACTTTACAGTAAATAGAATTGGAGAAATTGAGAAAATTCCAGTCTCAGTTTTGACTAGCACTTAATCATGAAGGTGGTAAACAGGAAAGCTCATTGATTCAGGCTAGGAGGAGGTTTAAATGGGTGTCTTAATTGTATAGTAGAATATATAAGACTTCTTTATCCAGTCCTTACTGGCCTTATAAAAGGCATCTAGAGTTTATGGCTAATCTGGCCTAAAAAATAATAATAATAATAAAAAGTTAAGGAACATTAAAATGAATCATATAGACATTTTCATAAAACAGTGCCTGTTTCTAGCTATGTTGGAGCAATTTGCTAAATGAACTTTTAGTTTCAACATAGTCCAAAACTGATTTTTTTTGTGATTAATTCATCAAAACGACTGCCCAGACAGTCTTTCAAGCTTAAGGGAGAAATGTTTTCCCTTTAACTAAATCTAGCTCTATTGATTGCTCATGTCATTTACATTCTCTTACTCTTCAATGATCCAAATCAAAGATTTTTGGCTCCATAATCCTAGCTAATGTGCACGTGAAAGATGACATCTTCCCCTGAAGAGCTTATGATTTTATCTGGGATCTGAGGAACAAGACAGATAGAACAGACAACAGAATGTGATTAATATTAGTGTAATAAGCAGTGATCAAAGCGCAGGAGGCTATTACACATCAGAAAGTATCCCAGCAGATGTGACTTTTAAAGGTCTTGGTGCAATTACTCTGTAGATATCCCACAGCTCTTCTCAAAGACGGGGCTATGACTGATACATCCATGCTCTACAACAAAGCTACAACGAAACTGCAATGAAGCTGTCCTTTCAGGGCTATGTTGAGTACCCTTTCAGGTGGGGTGTGCACATAGGAGATGGAGATGGGAGCTCACGGTGTTTCACTTTGCTTCTGAGACCACTATTAAAGTACGTCATCAATCATAGGCTTCAACATAATGGAAAATATGCCCTTATACACCTTGTATGGTCTGTATTAGCTCCAAAGCACCACATAGGTGTCAGATGTGATCATAAAATCATAATATAAATGCTATATAGACATTAGATTTTTTTTTATTTTTTATTTTTTATTTTTTATTTTTTATTTTTTTTGCATATCTGTGCAAAACTATATTTCCTAACATAAAAGTTTTATTTGTTCTTAAATTACATCCATATGAAAGCAGCTTTTTCCAGCTTCTTGAAGGGTGAAAAATGCTGTAGGAAAAATAGAAAATGCTTGAGTGAAATACTGTGATCCTAGTATGTTCATTGCTGAACTATTATTTTGTGGTTTTGGCCACTGCAGTATAAGAATTTTGTAATGCTTCAAAACAGGGATGAGGAAACCAATTCTATTACTACTGAGAAATGAACTATGATATGAATGTAGGATAAAAAATACTGTAAATCGACAGTAGCTTAGAATTAGGGAGAGTAAGGGGGAAGTACAGAGTATGCCAAGCCAAGTTATTATTTTCAGCCATGCCCAGATAATAGAGCAAAGGAAGAAAAAATGGAAATTAAAAAGAAAAAAAGAATAACATTTGGAGGAGATATGAGGAAACACTTTTCTATTCAAAAGAACATCACTGTGTGAAGTGGCCTACCAGGCAACACTGTTGAACTTAAACACTAGTGCTATTCAAGACTCTGTAAGGTAGTGTCTCAGAGGGATCATGGTATTGAAAATGTAATGAGGCGTAACTTATCCCCAGAGATCTCTGATCTTATATTATATATGAAGGCTGTTCCTGCATACAGTCTTACAGAAGCATGCAAAGGCAAACCACACTCCCTATTTTTTTCTTTTTGTTTTTGTTATTATTTTTTTTAATACTGCTTATTTGTGTCCTGAAACTGCCAACTTTGCAGGGAAACTCTATGCTTATTTTGTCTGTGGTGCAGCTTTATGTACAGCTTTTGCAGGACGTCCAACAGGTTAATAACAGATGAAATTTAAAAGGGAAGGTTCAGGCAATGCACATCTACATCTTTCTGATCATGCTGCTGCCCAGGTTGGAGGCAGGATTTTGTGCAAAGAAAAATTCTGATCTATTTAAATGTAAAGAAGAGTCAGAGATAATATGGTATACGGTAAAACACTGTTCTTGTTAATGTGGTCTCCTCTGATTTTGATGCTGATTTGCCTCGTGATTTGCTGACATTGTGAAAAAGTTGTAGCCTGCTTCGCTTTTTTTTTTTTTTTTTTTTTTTTTGAGGTGATGAGTGCTCAGCTAGCACAAGGGACAATTTTCTGCACATTTAAGAAGGTTAGATTGGAAGCAGGGAGAGGGAGTAAGAAGGGGGTTGGGAACACAACATGAGTATCTGTAAATACTGAAAATTCTACATCCCAACACTCCTTTGCTCTGCGCTCCTTCAATAGCCAAGACACACAGGGCATGGAGATGAATGTTCTTCTGAGGTCAGCTACATGCAGCCCACTTCTGCTGCCTGCATTAAATCAAAAGAAGGAGGTCTGTGTTATGGTGAATTTCATTTACATGTGGATCATGGCACTGTTCCAAAAAAAATAAAAGGTAAAATGCTGATAATCTGCTGGCCCAGATAGTACTCAACTACCAGGTAACAATGTGGGCTGCCTGCTCTCCAGCAGTTTCTGCATGTCTAAGACCCAGTGGGCTCCTCGTAAGTGTACTTTATGCATGGGGATGGAAAGGTCTTACTTTCCTATCCATGTTTCGTTGCAGTCCAGGTTTAGGAGGGACATTAATCTCCACTTGTCTTCAAGGGAGACAAAACAAGACTAAGTCTTTTTGATGTCCTGGCTGGCCCAGGTAGATGTGTGTGACCCTGTAGTGGGGCAGCTGTAGCCTGGGCCTTTTTCTTCTTGATGGGTTTTCAACATACAATTTCTAATTTCCTGCACAGTGTCTTAACCAGCACATTGCAGGACACCTGTGGGGAAAGCACTTTCTGTCTCCTCTAATGTAAGAGTGATTCAGTCTCAGACCAATGGTCCTTTAAGGCGTTTTTTTTTTTTTTTTTTTTTTTTTTTTCCAACATTACCCTGCAACAGTGACTGCTCAGGGATGATCATAGGAACACAGTGCCAGTACGAAGCAGTCCATTCTGTGAAATATTGCCTGGCTGTTCAGTAAGAGTGTTAGGGCATTTCTGAAATGGATTTTGATTTCAGACCACTGGATTCAGTATCTAATGATAGAATTTTTGAAATCTGTTTAAAAAGTTCGTTTATATTAACTGTTCCTCAACCTCATCTTGTGGCAAAGAGGCCAGTTTTTTGCACGTCATGTACCAAAAAACAACTCCTTTTGCTTAAACTTGTTTCTTAATTATTTCACTGGTACCTCTGTAATTTGTATGTTCACTCACTGAATAAACCTCTCATTTCCTACCCATGTGTAAATCATCTCTGTTCTCATGAGAGTACATGAAAAGCAGTAAATACTCCTAAATTGTCCTTTTAGCCTTTTTATGATTTTATTTTTTTTAAGTCCTCTTAGAATGTTTTTTTGACTTGGGATAATTTAAACTGTGCACATCATCCAAGATGCAAGCACAGTGTGCATTTACATAATAACATAAAAATGATTTCTGTTTGTTCTTGTTTCCTTTCCTAATAATTCCTACAATTCTATTGCCTTTTTGACTGTCACAGAGAACTGAGTTGATGTTTTCAGAGAAATATCCACAGTAACTCTAAGATCTCTTCCCTTAGTAGAAATAGCTTATTTACAGCCCATCATTGTCTGTGCATAGTTAGGGTTATTTTTTCCTATGTGCACTTATCAACATTGAATTTCATCTTCCATTTTATTGCCTATTCATTCAGTGCCATGAGCTCCTTCTGCAGGTCCTCACAGTCAGCTTTAGATTTAAGTATCCTGCATAATTTTGTATCATCCGCAGCCTTTTTTACCTCTCTGTTTACCTTCTTTTCCAGATCATTTTTGAATATATTGAATAGCAGAGGTTCTTTAGTAATCTCCCTCCATTGTAAAGACTAACTGTTTATTCCTACCTTTTGTTTCCTATCTTATGCTGGGTATTAATTCATAAGAGGACCTTCCCTCTTACCCAGGCAGCTCAGTTTCTTTAAGAGGCTTTTATGAAGGATCATGCTAATGGCTTCTTGGAAACCTAAGAGTGGTGCATAGATTGGATCACATTTTCCACATTCTTTTTGATATCCACAGAGAACTCTCTCCAAAGCACAGCTTATCTCCACAGAAATTACATTGTCATTTCCCAGGCACGTCATATTCGTTACTATGATGTTTTCTGCTTTTCTTTTTAATTTTTCCAAAACTCCAGAATACATGTTACTGGTGGGCAGTTCACCTGGTCACTCGTTAAAACTGCTTGTAGCTTTACTATCTTCCATTTCTTTACTATTAAACAACGTAAACAATAGGATATACCTCTGCTAAGAATTGAGCAATCTCACATTTAAGATGCTAACAAACTGTTAATATTCAATTTATTCATTTGTCCTGAAAGCTCTGTCATTGCCCAGTCAGTCTGAGGGAGTTACTCAGGTTTATTACCTACATACATCATCCATTGTATTCATTTAATTTATATGCAGTGACCATGTGCTTTTGGACTGTTATTTTATGCACATTGATCACCCATCAGTTATACTTATTCACTAGCAAACTTCTTACTTCTCATATGTTTTATTGATAGATTCTATGCCTTTAACAAGTTCTCAAAATCTTTTCTGCTCAGCTTATTACAATTGGAGAGGACTGGAGTACAAGTCCTATGAGGAGCGGCTGAGGGAGCTGGGCTTGTTCAGCCTGGAGAAGAGGAGGCTCAGGGGCGACCTTATCGCTCTCTATAGGTACCTCAAGGGAGGCTGTAGCGAGGTGGGGGTTGATCTGTTCTCCCACGTGCCTGGTGACAGGACGAGGGGGAATGGGCTTAAGTTGAGCCAGGGGAGTTTTAGGTTAGATGTTAGGAAGAACTTCTTTACTGAAAGGGTTGTGAGGCATTGGAACAGGCTGCCCAGGGAAGTGGTGGAGTCACCATCCCTGGAAGTCTTTAAAAGACGTTTAGATGTAGAGCTTAGGGATATGGTTTAGTGGGGACTGCTAGCGTTAGGTCAGAGGTTGGACTCGATGATCTTGAGGTCTCTTCCAACCTAGAAATTTTGTGATTCTGTGATTCTGTAATTTCATATTCAGTTTCCCAAGGTTTTTATACTTTTCTGTTTTTCTTGAGTAGATATAAATTCCATTTCTTCTGAAGGATTTTCACTTCCAATAAACTACTTTACTGTTTAACCATGCTGATTTTTTTTTTTTCTCATCCCTTTGGAGCTTTTTCTTTCTTTCTTTCTTTCTTTCTTTCTTTCTTTCTTTCTTTCTTTCTTTCTTTCTTTCTTTCTTTCTTTCTTTCTTTCTTTCTTTCTTTCTTTCCTTCTGCTTGCTTATCTTGGGCTTCTGGTATATTTTCTTAATATTATCTTATGCAGCTTGCAAACATGGTGCATTCCCAACTAACTCCCCTTTTTGTAGTTCCCATTAAAGGTAAATAAGACTGTAACAGTTTTGGTTTGTTTGTTTGTTTTGTTTTCTTTGTTTGATTTTTATTACTGACTGTAATTGTATTAGGTACTGGAAACACATGGGAATTCATATTGACATCTTGGTTTCTGGCTTCAGAAAACTGTTGTTTATAATAACTGCAAATATGTCCTTCTAATAATATGCTTTTTGTTTTTTCTTTTTGTATTGTATTGTTTTTGCTTGTTTGTTTGCTTCCATGTTTTCCTTTTTTTTTTTTTTTTTTTTTTTTGATATCCTCAGTGTCTTTTGGAATCTGCTGGTCACTGCTGGGCAGTTAGCAGCATAGCTCTAACAATCACCTTATCACCTTATCTGAGCAGGGAAAATCCATCCTGTGGATCCTGGGGCATGGTTTGATCTTGTTTAACTTATTTCACTTTTTGATTTACTGTTTTCAAACATGTACATTTCTCCTTTCTGCTCCCTGCCTATTTGCCATTCACCAGCCCTTCCCAGGAAGGCTGACTCTATACTTACACTAATCTCATATGTTTTACTTCATGAGATTTGATGTCTTCAAGACAATGCTACAAACCATTGTCAGAGACAAGACAGTAGCTCAGAGGGATCCCTTGGTATGGTCTGGGACAATTCCTGTCAGGAGTGGGAGTTGCTAGTGACACTGTCGGCATATGTCCCCTCCTGAACACTCATTATGCCATGCTTGTTTGGAGGGAAGCATTTCACCTCTTCAGCATTTTGTTACCATAAATAGTGTGGCCAACAGAACTAGGGAAGTGCTTGTCCCTCAGTACTCGCCTCTGGTGAGGCCACACCTTGAATACTGTGTTCAGTTTTGGGTGCCTCACTACAATAAGGACATCGAGGTGCTCGAGTGAGTCCAAAGATGGGCAACAAAGCTGGTGAAGTGTCTAGAGAACAAGGCTTATGAGGAGTGTTTGAGGGACTTGGTGTTATTAAACCTAGAGAAAACGAAGCTCAGGGGAGACCTTATCACGCTGTACAATTACCTCAAAGGAAGTTGTAGTGAAGGGAGGTTGTCTCTTCTCCCAAGCAACAAGTAATAGAACAAGAGGAAATGGCTTCAAGTTGTGCCAGGGAAGGTTTAGGTTGCATATTAGGAAAAAGTTCTTCAATTAAAATGTTGTGAAGCAGGAACAAGCTGCCCAGGGAAGAATTTGAGTCACCATCCATTGAGGTATTCAGAAGATTTGTAGATGTGATGCTAAGGGACAAGGTTTAGTAGTAGACTTGTCAGTGCTAGATTAAGGGTTAGACTTAATGATTTTAGAGCTCCTTTCAAACCTAAATGATTCTAGGACTCTAATACATGTCCATGGTAGTGGAAAGAGTCTCCCCAGTAGGATATAGATGAGTTCTGGAAATTAGGGTGCTGTAAAGCTGGTAAGTGCAGAATGAAATTCATCTTCCCTGAATGCTGGTGTGATCCAGAAGTACTAAGAAAAGTGAGTCACTGTGACAAGGTTTTCTGTCCCATGAATTTGGAGTCAATAGTCATGCCAGTGGGTGGTACATGGTCTGGCTAATACACCTTGACTACCGTGGAATGGATTTAGCTGTCATTACCGTGGTTACAGATAGGCCTTGAGTGATGACCCAGGTCATTTCAAACTTCATGTCCACAGGAATGGATGCCTTAAAAAAATTATTCTGACAGTTCAGGATGGCAGTGAGCTGCTCATGAAAGACATCTGCTTGTCTTTTCTTCCCAAAATGTCACTGCATGTCAACCTAGCTGTAATATGTTTGCATTTTCCTAGCACCCTTAGGGAAAAACTGCATGATGACTGGGAGACCAGACTGTCCCAGAGCTCTGGTAGCTGATCTTGGAGAAGACAATACATGTAGAACCATTTCATTTGGAAGACTCTTCCAATATTCTCAGAGCCTGATGGTAGGCCTATGATGGCAAACTTTACCTATAGTTAGCATATGAGTATCTTGAAGTCTTTCCATGTGGTGAAATGTTGCCAGAATCAGAGCAAAACATCACCAGTGTTTACACTTTGTGTACAGGATCCAGGATAAACAGTGGCATAAATCATATATGCCTTTATACAGAGCATACAGGTGTTATCACAGTATGTGTGCACGGGGTGAAGTATGCAGAGGCAAACATATGTACTAGAGCTGTGCTTGATGGGAGACATTACAGGTAAGTGGTGCTAGTGCAGGGTTGGGTGCTCCAGCCACATTGCAGCATGGACACAATCTCTGTACCCCAAAAGAAACCAGAAACATGAATCAAGAAATGTGGAAGCAATTTGTTTCCATAGGAGTGGAGGCTAATTTATTATTTTCCTTGATTAACAGAAACACTAGACCCATAGCTTAAAGTTCTTACCTATGTGCCCAGATGTGTGCTCAGTCACCTTGACAGGAAATCATAATTCCCTGTCTTGCAAGATATGAAGTGCCTTTACCATTAGTACATATAACCCACTGATAGTCTGTCTGATATCAACACAACCTTTAGTGTGATGACTTGGGCATCTCCCAATGTCTTGTGACTTTCACTACTTTTTGGTTTTGCTTGTGGGCTTTTCTTCTTTCTCTTTGCTATTTATTTATTTATTTATTATACTTTTCTCATTAATATATAGGCAGACAGTTTCTTTTGTTGGCATCTCTTGAGTACTGAACTCCCAGTACATCCAAACTTTACTGATCTTGATGGCTCTCTCACTTCTTCAGCAGTCAATAATGCAAAAGTCATAGAATCATAGAATGGTTTGGTTTGGAAGGGATCTTAAAGATCATCGATTCCCTCCCCACTGTGCCTACCACACCCCCTTCCATGTCAGGGACACCTCCCACTAGACCAAGTTGCTCAAAGCCCCATCCAACACGGAAAACTTGCTGACAGTGCACTTGATTTTGCTGTCCATGTCACCCAAAAAGATCCCAATACCAACCCTTGAGGAACACCACCCATTATTGACTCCACTTGGACACTGAGCCATTGTTGCATTGACTACAACTCTTGGAGTGAGACCATTCAGCTAATTCCTTACCCACTGAGTTGTCCATTTGTCAAATCCATGTCTCTCCAATTTAGAGACAAGGATATAGTATATGATATATCATAGAATCATAGAATATCCCTAGTTGGAAGAGACCCATAAGGATCGTCAAGTCCAACTCCTGGCACTGCACAGGTCTGCCTAAAAGTTTAGACCATGTGACTAAGTGCACGGTCCAATCACTTTTTAAATTCAGACAGGCTTGGTGCAGTGCCTACTTCACTGGGGAGCCTGTTCCAGTGTGCAACCACCCTCTCGGTGAAGAACCTCTTCCTGATGTCCAGCCTAAACTTCCCCTGCCCCAGCTTAACACCATTCCCACGGGTCCTATCACTGGTGTTTACAGAGAATAGGTCACCTGCCTCTCCACTCCTCTCGCGAGGGAGTTGTAGACCACAATGAGGTCCCCCCTCAGCCTCTTCTTCTCCAGGCTGGACAAGTCCAGTGCCCTCAGCCGCTCCTCATACGTCTTCCCCTCTAAGCTCTTCACCATCTTCGTCGCCCTCCTCTGGACACTCTCTAACAGTTTAATGTTCTTGTACTGTGGTGCCCAGAACTGCACACAGTACTTGAGGTGAGGCCAGACCAGTGCAGAGTAGAGCAGGACAATCACCTCTTTCAACTGACTAGTGATGCTGTGCTTGATGCATCCCAGGATACGATTGGCCTTCCTGGCTGCCAGGGCACACTGCTGGCTCATATTCAACTTGCTGTCAAACACAACCCCCAGATCCCTCTCTGAGGGGCTTCTCTCCAGTGTCTCGTTGCCCAGTCTGTACATATAGCCAGGGTTGCCCCATCCCAGATGCAGGACCCGGCACTTGCCTTTGTTAAACTTCATACAGTTGGTGATTGCCCAGCTCTCCAATCTGTCCAGATCTCTCTGCAAGGCCTTTCCACCCTCATCAGAGTCCACAACTCCTCCAAGTTTGGTGTCGTCGGCAAGTTTGCTCAAAACACTTTCTAGTCCTACATCCAAATCATTTATAAAGACATTGAAGAGGACTGGCCCTAAAAAGGAGCCTTGAGGGATCCCACTAGTGACCATTGGCCAGCCAGATGTGGCCCCATTAACCACAACCCTTTGTGCCCTGCCCGTCAACCAATTGCTCACCCATCGTATGATATTTTTGTTAAGTTGTATGCTGGACATTTTGTCCAGTAGGATCCTATGGGAAACCATGTCAAAAGCCTTGCTGAAGTCCAAAAAGATCACATCAACTGGTTTCCCTTGGTCAACTAGAAGGGTGTTTTTATCACAAAACAAAATCAACTTTGTTAGGCATTACCTCATGAACCCATGTTGGCTGGGACCAATGACTGCATTGTCCCCCAGGTGCGCCTCAATAACTTCAAGAATCATCTTCTCCATAAGTCTCCGTAAGACTCCAAAAGTCATGAGGCTAGAAGGACATCAACTAAAGGAGCTCTGAGGCTTCTAGAATGTTCATCTCATATTAGACCACCCAGGAAAAAAACAAAAACAAAAACAAAACCAACAACAAAGAGCATGAAACCCATTTTCCTGTGGTTCCTGACTCTCTTCTCAGGAGACATAAGACTCTAGATCACTTGGATTGCCCTGTAGATATTTGGCAAAAAAAAAAAAAAAAAAAAAGTTTTATGTATTTCATTGCCTACACTCTGATTTTGTGCTTACTTTAAAAATGCATACAATTTCACTGTCAGAAACATTTCCCTGAAATGTATTTTAAGTTTCTCTTTTTTAACTTTGACCCACTATTTCTTGGAAAATTCTCTGGTAACATAGGAAGTAATTTCTTTCATGCCTAAGGGGAACGCAAACATCTTTCAAACATTTGCAGATGGTTTCATGCCCCCTAGTCATCCCTCTGCATGCTACATATTATATCCTTTCAATCCTTCTGCACAGGTTGTACTATAAAGCAGAAAGCTCACAAGAGCACTAGGGAATGTCTCTGTTTCTCTATCTCCTTGTCTCTCTTTTTATTTTTCCTTTTTATTTATTTATTTATTTATTTTTTCAGCGCAACTTCAGCTGGTGTCATTGAAAGTGGCATATATACACCCACAGGCAGAATCTGTCCCTGTGAATATGAAGAAAGCTCTGGGACAAATGATGTTTTTAGTTACACCAGTGGGACCCTGTAGACTTCAGCGTTACCTTCAGGAGGTAGCCTTTTGTGTGTACGGATGAAAAGACATAGCTCAGACTGTTCTTGGAAATACTCTGCTCTGTTCAGGGCAAAGTGCCACAAAAGCCAAATCCCAAACAATCCCCTAAATTGTCCATCTGGAACAGGTGTTTACAGTCATATAAACAAAATAAAATTGCTTTTTGCAGACCTTAGTGTCAGCCCTCTGCTAAAATGTCTGGCAGCTATTTGAAAACCAAGCAAACAAAAGCCTGACAACCAACCAGAAAAACTGGGTAGGGGAGGAGGGAAGAGCTGAGAGATGAATTAAAAAAAAAAAACAAAACAAACAAAAAAAAACCTTCAAAGATATGAAGGGGGAAAAATGCTGAT
The DNA here is from genome assembly GCF_009819795.1 of Aythya fuligula. Classification (NCBI taxonomy): domain Eukaryota; kingdom Metazoa; phylum Chordata; class Aves; order Anseriformes; family Anatidae; genus Aythya; species Aythya fuligula. Next base: position 110,930,982 of record NC_045561.1, on the reverse strand, counting down.
CAGACTGTATGAGAAAAATCCTTTAATAACAATGATACCTCTAACTTCACAACTTTACATGCATGTCATGGTGAGATTTAAAATAAGTAAAGTGAAATTTACTTGTTCCCACACATACACACAGACATCCCACACATAATGTCTTGGCCTTTTAAACTGCAGAAATGGGATATCCCTGTTTTGGGTAGTTAAACTTTTTTTTTTTTTTTTAATTATTTTTTTGGGGGGGTAGGAGAGGGCAAAGGAGGTTGGATTAAAAAGAGTGACAGCAGAAGAAATTCTCTTTGTCCACTTTTACCTCCTGACCTGACATCCTATACTTTTTGGAAAGATAGAACTCCTATTGCCTTTAGTGGATAGAGATGCCAATCTCCAATCTAATCTCTCTCTCTCTCTCTCTCTTTTTTTTTTTCCCAGAAATTTTTAAGCTATGTTAAAGACTATTTTCTTTATAATTCCTCTTTACAACAGTTAAAACACTACATATGCTACTTGATGGCTTAAAACATGAAACCTTAGCAAGAGAAGTAATAACATTCTCCATATACAGAAGGTTATAACACAGTGTAACAAAAGAATAATAGATTTAGCTTCCCAGAGGTCTGAATTTTTATGACTTGTTCATGGTTACAGATTCAGTCAGGGATTAAATCTAGGTTTCCAGGGGATTCCTGAAGGGCAAACTGGAAGTAAGTAAGAAAAAGGAAAAGGAAAAGGGAGACAAGTAATGGTGTTACAGGATGAAGACAAACAAACAAAAAAACACCATCAACAAAAACCAACATATTCCTGAAGGAATATGGGCACAGTCACAACCTACAGAGAATGAAAGACTAGAGGTGGTAGGTTCAGGATCCAGTCCTAATGCCTTATTTATGTTTTTGGGAATACAGCTCTCGTGATTTCTGCTTTACAAGTTTACATCTGCAGACAAAGGATTTAAGGAGTGTGGTGTGTTTTGTTGTTGTTGTTTTTTAAGCTTCAGAGATGGATTTATCAAATTGAAAAGACTGAGGACTGGTTGTCTAGGAATATGTCTATGGATATCACTGTTTTTATAGGCTCACCTCAGCTAGCTTTAAACTAGTAAATCCTGGTTGTGGTAATGCAGTTGTGATAAAGTTGATTGTGGGAAGGACCATGCTGAAACTGTGGGTGTCAGTCAGGCTTTGCAGCATGAGTTGGTGCTGCCTGACTGCACTGGTAGTAGTACTTAGCTTAGATAGTTTAAAACTGTTATGGGTGGATCTATCTATATGTGATTGTAATGTAGCTGTAACCACAGTGACTGAATTCTTCAAACTTCTTCAACCACTAGGATGCATTACTGCATTTCTTTTAGCTCTTACATGTTTTTTCTGTAATGTTGAACTCCTAAATCAGCTCTGTTTTGGTAACGTTTAAGGCAATGGCCAGATGAGTTGAAGATATTTACTCCAACTAATTCACGTCATAGTTTATTCAGAGGCTTCTCCTCCCTTTTATACCACCTTGAAAAGTATATGAATGGGATCAGTCTTTTCATTGTGCTCTACTACTCCAATAACACGCTAAAAAGATGTGCAGATTTTTCAATATTTTCCCTGTTACTTGCATTAAATTATATATTAAAATGGCTTCAGCATGGTCCCTTAACAATATTTCCAATATCTTTCTCTCAGCTGAAATGAGACTTAGAGGGTTTGTCCCCTGAATCTTCCCATGTTTCTTTCTTGATTCTGGGAATAATTTTAGTACCCCTTAAGTCTTTGGGTACAACTACCCTCCACTGTGGCCTGTCAAAAACCTTTGCTGAAGGCTTTCTTATTTCCTTTGCTACTTCCTTCAGGATTCTGGGATACAATTCATCTGAGCCTGGTGCTTTGTCAAATGTAACAGTACTAATTGCCTTATTATCTTCTCCAGTGCAATAGCAAAGGCTTTTAACATTTTCCTTTCCCCTTCAGGAGAATTTCTTGCTCCCAGAGATAGTACCTTACACTGCCCCCATGCCTCCACCCCTCTCAATCCCCATCCCTGGTCCCCCATGAATAATGAGGTGAGGAATTAATTTAGGCCTGCAGCAGAATCAGCCTCATCTGTCACTAACTTTCCACTTATGTTCTTCAATGCATCTACTGTCTCACTTCCTTCTTGTTGGATTCTGAATATATATTTAGAATCATAGAATCACAGATACAAGGAATGGAAAATAGCTATTATGTCATCCAGTTCATTGCCCTGCAACTGCAGGATTATTCTATGAAATATATTTCTTCATTGTTCAATCTGGTTTTTAGCATCCCAAATGTTTCCTTTAGAGACACTTTAATGTGTCTTAAAAACACAAAAATTTCCCTGACACTTAGCTCAGTTTTCTTTTTTAATGTGAGGACTCTATTCTAAACTAAATGGTCTGGTATCACTTCTATTTTTTTTTTCTTCTATTCATCTTTTGTTTCATGTTATTTTCATGCTTTCAAAATAGGTATATATGACTCTGCTCTTTTGGGGTGACATTTTGAATTTACACATTTTATCTGAGGTCTAAATTTCACATAGAGTGATAATAATATAAAATGGATAATGATTTAAAAGATCATAGAATAGGTGGAAGTTGTCTCTTGAGCGGTATGCCATTTCCAGCCTGCAAGAAGAGACCAGAAGTGTACGTGGAATACCCTGTGCTGTTGGTGCTGTCTGCTTCCTATGGTTGGCATGGACCTCACTGAGCATGGTCTGTTACAGCAGACTGAGCCAGGCAATGTGCTTTACATCCATTCCACTCCCTCCTCCAAAGCCCTGAACTCAAAATTATGTGCATGCCAGTTAGCACAGATTTTGCATTTATCTGTTCTAGTGTCATGTCTCCTGGTGTCCAGGCAATGGATAGATATTCAATACAATGTAATACAGAGTTCACCCGTTGACCCAGAGGGAAATTGCTTTCTTTCTTCAAAGGTCTGAACATAAACTGTCTATCCTAGATAACCACAACTGGACTTGTGTGTATATTATAGCATCTTATTTGAGAATAGGATGTCTGTCTCGGACTTCCCACTATATAAGGCTGACGGACACAGGCTTCTTCTCTACCAGGGATGGTAGAGAGCAAACAGTATAAAACCTGAAATAAAAAGCTATAATTTCTTACTTATATACCAGCTCTTCATTGACTCCACAGCAGACCACTACTGACTAAGGGTCATCTGAACCTCTCCCTTGAATTTATATGCTGCAACTGGTCCATAAATCTATTTTAGGAATTGGACTGTACCCCCAAATCCCTCTGGTCTGTTTTTGTCTAGCTTAGACTGAAGTATTAAAAAGTGAACACAATATTTCAGGTTCCCAGTTATTAGAGCCATACTAGCAGCTTGTTGTAGGCCATGACCTTTTAAGTAGTTATAGATTGTTTATCTTTACTTTCTTTGCTATTTCATATCATTTATTACTCTACTGAACTTTATTCTTTTCTACATTTCATAACTTCTTCAGGCTTTTCCCCATTTATCTTTTGTTCTTTGATATTTTCAGGTGTTCAGCATGGTTCAGCAAGGTTTTAATTTTCCTCATCAAGCTGTGAACCTCTTCCTTTTTCTTTCTAGACAGCTTAATATGGTTTGACATTTGCTCACATTTCCAACAGTCTGTGGCTGCTTCTACATGTAGCCACTGTGATTGGAAATGACTGCATATGATTATTGTTAGACATAATATTGTGATTATTCTGCTGCTGGGCATTGCTTTGAAAGAATGGGAACCCAAAAGAAAATAAGTTCTTCTCACAAATATTTTATGCTTAAAAACAGGGCCAAATCATGAGATAAGTAAGCTTAGCATGAAAATATACTCCTTTGCAACAGGGAAAAAGTACTGACTTGCTAAAAAAACAGGTAGCCACCATTATAAATATCTTTAAAAGCTTTATAGAGTTAACCTAATATACGTCTAAAATAGGAAGCTATGAAAGATACATATTCTGCATTCCACCTTCTATCTTTTACACTGTTCACACCTCAGGACTTTGCATTCTCTTCAGGACGTGTTCCAGCTTGTCCTGTATGTAAGCAAATGCATTATATGCATCTGTATGGTGTTTGCATTGCCTTTTCTATGAAAGCAGTGTCAAATGCATCTTGCCTTCTGATATGCACTACTATTCCTTCTTCACGTGGTAGTGGGGAAATTTGGATAAAATATATTCCAGCACTAAATATTTTTGTAATTTCCAAAATTATTTGTATATTTCCTGTAGTCATACCTTGTAAAAAAAAGATTTTTATCTATAAAGCTGTTGGAAACTAATGACTTGCTTTCTGTTCTGTGACTGATATGAGTATTGTAGAGGAATTTTACTTTTAGCTCAAAAGACATCTCTATAATTATTTGTTTTGAACTTCTGCGTAGCATTAGGACAGGATTATAAAAAGAGGTACTGTCTCTTTATGGAGAATGGTCATTTTTTTTGGCTTGCCTCAGGGGGATTGTAAAGGTAGGACTGCACTTGTGTATTTGGCTTTAACAGAGAAGAAATCTGGGGGATCAGCTCCTGTTGGCAGCATATCGTAAGATGCCAGAGAGTGCACTGAGCTGAAAAGTGCTCTCAAGGGCCTCTGAGTAGTTAAAAACATCATGGAGTACTGGGGAGAGGACTTGTTTAATTAAAAACAAAAGGATGCAGCTGGTTGGGTGATGGGGTCCTTGGAACATGGGGAGCATGAATGGGTAACTTCAGTAGAGAAAGTGAACCTTTGTGGATAAAATAGCATGAAGATAATTTATGAAAATATCATTCTGTGCCTTCTTTGCTGAACCCAGTAATTTTGTGTTGCATGGACTTTGTATTAAAAAAAAATGTATTCTTAAAAAAAAAAAAGCTGTTATGACTAATTTATGGGCCTTACTATTAGATTATCTATCATCAGCTATCACTAATTAGTTAGAATTTGTTTTGATGAATAACAAATGATGAATGAATTCTTCTCCATATGATAAAAAATCTTTGCTAATTCTGAATAGTGATATACTATAATAAAATTATCTATCTTCCTCCTCCATTTATTATTATTACTATTTATTTTTTGTTCTTGATTAAATACATATAGGACATATTTTCCAAACCTACTGTTTTCCTAAATCTTTTTGTTTGTGTCTTCCTTTTCTTCTTTCAAAGTTTAAATAAAAAATCAACACTAACACTAGTGGGCTTGCCAGCTGTTTGTATAGCAGTTAGGACAAAAGAATGACGGCGTTGGGTAGTACAAAAAATTCACCTAAGCCAGAGGTAAATCTAGGTCTCTGGCAATCACTGATGGTGGCTGCCTAGGGGATATAAAAAGATCAGGGTTAGTGTGCACTGGTGATTTCCAAGAAGCTCTCCCAGTCCATAGTAATTTGTAAATCAGAAACATCCTGAGATAGAGATGGTGAGATCTTGAGATCTTGTGCAGCCTTAGGTGATTTGTCCACTTATTTTATGAATGGATGTAAATTTTCTTCAACCATAACTTTTCATTACAAAAAGTTTTACAACTTAACTGTATATTGAATGAAGAAATAACTCTGTTTTTAACTAGAAGACTCCAAATTTCAGTTTATGTTCCCTAGTTCATGTTGAGAACACAAGGTAAAATGACAATTTCTTGTTCATTTTTTCCATATTATTTATGTATTTTCCATGTTATTTTACACTTCTGTGATATGTTTCCATAGTTATATATTAACATTTCTGCATCAAAAGAATTTCTTATGAAATCAGGGGTCTTTCAGGAATGGATGGGTTTAAGTAAAGCTGATCTGCCTTAGAACAGAAATAGGCACTAGGCTGTCAAATTCCTTAGCTACACGAAAGATGAGCTGAACGAGGGTAGACTTTTGCAGTACCTAGGTGGTGGATGTGGTGCTGTGAAGTCAGGGATTGCAGTTACTTTGTGTCAATGGAAGAGCAGAATGAAGCTGAATAAAACTCCGTGTGACCAGAATGAGAGACAACTTGCAAAACCTACAAAGACCAGGTTCCTCCTATGATCAGAGAATTTAATTTAGATGTGTACGATAAGTGAGGGAATTGATAAGAGACAGGTATGGACAATTGGTACTGAGATCATATGGAAAAGGTATCGCCTATGAAAGCCATCTGAAGATAGAAAGTGGGTGTCTGGTGTATGGGAAGCACAAGTAGAAAAGGTGTCAAGAAGTCAAGTAGGAGGAGATAGTACAAGGGGTTTCCCAGCTATAAGAAGACGTTTGTTTAACAGAGGGCCCTAATTCAGCACGACTTCAGAAGAAGCTACCCAAGAAGAAAAGGCACTTCACATAGAAAAGTGATGAGATGAACCCAAGCTACTCTTTTAGAAATTTAATATCCGTTTTATTTGTGCTTTCCGTTAAGAATGGAGATAAGCACACACAGCTGCAGGGCAAAAAAAGACTTGAAGCTAGACATGCTTACTCTGTAATGTGCCAGACTATTTACCAAAGAAGCTGCCAGCGCTGTGAGTAAATACATCCACTTTGCACATACTAGTCAATTTAGGATCAAACCCATTTAACATCCTGTGCAGCAGGGACTCAATGCACCTGCACAACATTTGGTTTTATCAAAACAGTTTTCCCATTTAAGCTAAAAGAGGTGGGGAAACTCTGAATCCTTATGTTCAGACCCATTGCTTTTTATTATGGATATGCTGTCAATTAGCCTTGCCCTCATCAGCATCAAAATTAACTGTGTAGTGCTAAAATGATGGAGTTGAAAAAATAATTAGCATTTACCTGCTATTTTAATGTAAGTGAAGCCAAAGACAAAAAATCATCACAAATCTTTCAGTCTAACTTGGCAAAGCTATTTTTGTTTTCAGAAAGCAATTTCTTTATCAAGAAAAAAAAAAAAAAAAAAAAAAGGTAATACAAATATAGCTATTTAACTGCAGATCCCAGACAGAGAAGCTAGAGCAATTCAAATTTAATCTCAGAGCACTCTTATGCCAAGTTTAAATCCCTTCCTCCATCTACACTTGGCAATTTCTGTTCTAAATTTCTTTAAAATAAGTGTTCTTTCACTACAAAGTCTTGCCACAATGGCAGCTGCTTAGCAAATAAACTCAAAAATAAAAATGTTGTCATAGTGAAATAAGATATATTTAATTAAATAAAATAGAGAAGGGAAGTGCTATTACAAGAACATAAAACTGTAAGGCACAAGATAAAACTAAATTACTACAGGGCTGCTCAATTCAATCTAATCCTTGAAGATAAAGATGGAGCCAGAAAATTGCATGTATTGTGAAATCAACATAAGCCCTAAGCAAATATTAACTAGGGATATATAAACTGATTTATAATAAATACAAGTGTGAATGCTAGGATTAGTTAAGGAAATGCAAACTGAGACACATTAAGGTGTAAAATACTCCAGTATTTCTCTAAGATATTGGGAAGTGTACACACAAAAAATATACAGTACCCTGGATTTATTTTCAGGTACCCGATTTGACACATTATAGAAGAGAAAATATGGAACAGGAGGAAAATGGTGAATTTCTTTCTAGTCCTTTTTTGTAGGGCTTAATTTGAAGTTTGTTGTTCCTGGTAAATCATGTCTTTTTGTTGTTGTTGTTGTTGTTGTTTTGGCTTGGTTTGGTTTGGTTTTGTCTTTTTTTTTTTTTTTTTTTTTTTTTAATTTTTATTTGCTTGTTGCTCATTATAGTTCTACACATTAAATTAATGGAAGTGCACAATACACATTCAGCATAGTGTATGAGATTCTTTCTGGAACTAAAGGACCCAGATGTCTGTATGTTATGGATGAAAGACTATTTAAAGCAATTTTACTTACTATTTTTGTATTGTTCCTAAGAAGGCTTCAGAATATGTAAAAACAGGCAAAAGAGAAAGATCATATATGTCCATGACTATAATGGTTGCATGCTGCAAACAAATATGTGTTTACTCAGCAGAGCTTTTACCTTTTGGGTAGGGGAAGTTGATATGAAATCTCTCAGGCCTGACTCATCTCAGCCACCAAACATCGTCAGTGGACTTTGTTGTGCATACTTCGTCATACTGACCTGCAAAGCAGATTAAAGCCTTTTAGTCTGACCATACTGTATCTCCAGCAAGTGAGAATCTTGTGTTGTTTTCAATGGATCTTTTCTGCCCTTATTTGTTTCTTTTTACAATACCATTTTTCTCTCCATGGAAGGGTAAAAATGATAAATTGGAGTCTTTACTGGCTTATTATTTTGTGCTATAGAAAAATACCCTGAACTGTTCTTAAGACCACTGTTTAATTTGTGAAGTCAAACATCCAAATATAATTGCCACAATCCATGTACTGAACAATAAGTGGAGATAAAATAGGAACAATTTGGGCATCATCTGTTCTCTGTCGTGAGCAAGACAACAGTTCCACTGGAGAAGGTCTGCACGTGTACCTGCATACAAGTGGGAGTGAAGCAAGCAGACATGATGCTGGGACATGTCTGTTTTACAACAGGGCCAGACCCTGCTAGCATACGTTGCAGACTTTCTTCGCTTCCTAAGGGAAAGCAGTAAAAAACAAAACAACAACAATAAAAAAAAAAACAAAAAAAAAAACACAGCTTTTCATCTTTTGTTCTCCCAGTTTCATTCCCTTCCCGTTTTATTCCACTGTCCTGAACCTTCCATTGTGTACAGTACTGCTTTGTTAGCTTGTGAACAGACTCTGAACTTCACTGGGGAATACTTAGGCATAGTGTCTAAGTCTTAATCTAAACACATCAGTTCTGGTTCCCTTTACTCAAGCAGTCCAAATTCACATGTCCTTGCTTCTCAATACTTGCCTTTCCACTTCCCACAGCCTCACATCTTGGGTTCCCTGCTTTATTGAAAGACACTTGTAATTTGATGGGTCTAGAAGTGCTTATTGGCACTACCATGCGTCTCAGCTCATAGTGAGGGTTTGCTTTCCACTCTTGCTTTCCCGTCCCCCCATCTAGGTTATGAATTTCATAGAAAGGACATGTCAGATCAGAGGGAAACTATAGTACATTCAAGCCAGCTTCTTGGTGTTGACAACTGGGATTTTGACTACCAGGTGTACAGTGGAGAATGCGTTCCTCAGGTTATCATGCCTGGCTGACTGCTCCTGTCAGTTAGGAAGTTTTTTTTTTTTTTTTTTTTTTTTTTTTTTTTCTTTCTTTCTGTTTTGTGTTTATTCTTTTGTTATTCTCTTAACCCAGATTTCCTCATTGTTTCCTAAGCATGGACTCAACTCCTAGCAGTCCTAGTCTTTGGGCTGTCTGCTTCTCACAACAGCTCCTAATCTGAAGGGCTCTAATTCTTCCTCTCAAGGTGACTTTTGGCTGGCAGCCCTCTTCAGCCCTCCCGATATCTGTTTCTTTACATGGATAGTTCACCCTGTCCCCAAATCCCACTTACTTCTTTCTCTCTCTCTGCCATTCATCCTTCCTTCCTTCGACTGAAAACAGATCCTTGAGCATTCGTAGAACATTTGCTTGGGTGTTAACTGAAATGAGACCGAGTCTGTCAGGTTTTCTGTTGTCAGTTTCAGTTTTCAAACTTACCCAGCTTTACGCATACATGAGAAGGAAAACCTTCATGATTTCCTAGAGACTAGAGCATGCTTAGCCATTTCATGACATGAAGATATTATGTTCCCCAGAGGCCAGTGTGGTGGCGAATTCTCTTTAATATCTTTATTGATGATTTGGACGAGGGAATTGAGTGTGCCCAGAACAAGTTTTTAGATGACACGAAGCTGGGGGGAAGTTTTGATCTTCTGGAGGGTAGGGAGGCCCTGCAGAGGGATCTGGATATGTTGGATCGATGGGCAGAGGCCAATGGGATGAGGTTCAACATGGCTAAGCACCGGGTGCTGCACTTTGGCCACAACAACCCCATGCAACACTACAGTTTTGGGGCAGAGTGGCTTGAAAGCTGTGCAGAGAAAAAAGATCTGGGGGTGTTGGTTGATGATCACCTTATCGCAGTGTGCCCAGGTGGACAAGAAGGCTAACGGCATCCTGGCTTACCATTTATTTGTAACTTAGGTGAGTTCCCCTTCTCACCCACAAGGACACATTATTTGCTTAGCACATCCTGAATATCATCCATGAGGTTCTGCTGAAAGTTCTCAGTACAGCATGAAACTAGATGTATATCTAACTTTTCTTCTAGACACTTGGATTCACCTTGATTTAACCTGTTCACCATGTTTAGATTTTTCCCTCTTTCCATCTGTTTGTCTTCATACAACCTATGCTTTCAAGATTTCCTACAAGGCCCCTAAATCTTGCTCCCAGTAAGTTCACAGCATGATTTTTTAATTTATTTATTTTTATTTATTTTTTTCTTTCAACATTACTTTGGAAGACATCCCTTTTCCAATTATTATGCTCATTGTGATAAAGCTAAGGAAAAATAATCTGCTGACAGCAGTTAGAACTAGTAGGTCTTTTAAAGTTTAAGTTTTAAATGAAACAAAAACAACTGAAGAAGAAACACTTAGAAACTTCACAATCAAGGGAGAAAACAAATGTTTCTATTGCATTTATGTAGGATGTTATGATATTTGCAGCTTTGATGTTGCAGGAAGATTATCTGTGTTGTTTTGTCCCAGTTACTGAGAGCACAGTTGAAGGACTTCAATGATGCATTAAGTCTACCAACTTTGATGTCACGCTGAGCATCCCTGAGATGTCAGAATTGGCTTAGAATAACTGGATGCATATCAAAATACTCAGAATATAACTACTATGATGGCAAAACTTTTATTTTGATGTTAAATCTTGTATTTTGATGTTATTATGATGTTATTTTCAAGACCAAATAAAACAACAGTTAAAAATGTTGAGTGCTTTGTTATGACTGGATTTTATGACAAATTGCAAAAGCCATCCATTTGCTTCACTCTCAGGTGTGAATCTAGACTGATGCTACCATCATCCCTTTCAAACTACTACCAAGTTACAGGAATACTGTGAAAGCAGGATACAGGAAGGGACTTGGGCATTGAAACATGGAATACTAAGATGTCTAAAATTTGGCTTTCTGGTGTAGGAACAGAAACTGTAATGAGTTCATGTAGTGAGTGTGGCATCTAAATTTTCATTCACAACAGCCAGAACAGTGTGAGGTAGAATTTAAATTTGGAATTCTTACTGCCATTGGCAAGGGTATGAATCCTAGATGCAGAACCTGAATTTTTTTCCAACACTTATGTACTTGGATGACATTGAGACTCTTGTGCCTGGTAATGCCTTTTTCTTTTTTTTCTTTTTTTTTTTTTTTTTCCCCCAAATGTCGGTAGTGATGTTTCTGCTGCTCATTCTTTGTATGGCGTATGCATTCAGAAAATGACAGACTTACACTTTAGGCTCTCCTTGGGCTTTTGGTGAATTCTGTGAGGTTGCATGCTGTTTCTGCTAAATTATCATATGCTGTGGAGTATTCAATACCTTCTGATTTGCCTTCTGATTGCAATTAACTTTAGAATCCAAAACTATGACTGAGTAAAAAGAAATCACTCCTTGTGTGTCTTTCTCTAAGAAACCTGTTATGCCAGAACAAATGTTCCAACTTTCATACACACATTCTGCTTGATTGCAGCCTTCTGTGTCTTTTTTATTTTTTTCTTTCTTTTACATTTTTACCATGAATTGATCCAGTCCATCTTGCACTAAGGAATGTAAACCGTGGAAAATCTTTAGAAAATGCAAACTTAAACTGGGTAGAGCCTAGTAAATATTTTCTGAGGTACAGTTTTGAAAAGAACAACAAAATCAGATTCTTAAGCAAGTAGAGTTTTTCCATGTTAATCAAAAACCGTAAAATATTAGAATTTAAAAAGTTTAGTAAAAATATAATGCCTTATGCTTATGAAATTATTCATGTTTTATATCAGAAATGAAATCACTCTTTGGAAACTTACAACATAATATTTAATGCATACATATTTTAAAGAGGGTCAACTACAACAATTACATATTGAACTCAGTTTGTGATGTTAAATGGAAGAAAATTATGATGACCCTAAAATACCCTTATGTCTTACGCAGCCATTTTAATTTTCTGAGCATTATTCAGATATTAGCTAACAAACAGCATTTCTCTGAGACTGACTGTGTAGAATTGCAAAGACTGATATATGGGATTAGAGCAGTATGCTGTTTCTGATAGTGGATTATAACCTTTTCTTGAGAGGCACAGGAAAAAACTTCTGTTCCAAAATTAGAGATTTTTTTTCTCTAGGATTTCTTTTTTATTTTATTTAGGCTATTTACTTAGAATTTAACTTTTGCTTTTAAGCACTGAGTTTTTGAAAACATTGCAAATGTTTTAAAAACAATAAATATATATGTGTATAATTCCTTATCTTCATAATGTGTTCAGTTGTCTTCACCTTCAAATCTCCACAAAGTGCATCTGGGGATCATTTCCCTCTGCTTGTTGATCTGTTCCTGTGCTGTTGCATCAAAATCTAGTTGACAGTTTTGATTGATTTGCTGTTTCTGAACCAGTACTGTTAGCATTGGCTCTTTCCACAGATTTCTTTTGAAAAGAATAGTAATCAGATCACCAAAAAAATAGTTATGTCTGCACTTATAAATTTGTGTCTCAATGTTTATAACCTGTTTCTATCTTATTGTCCTGATAATCATATTTTTGCATTCTGCTCTTTCTATAATACAAATTTTAAAATTAGACTCGCAGAATAATTTAGGTTGGAAAAGTCTTCAGGAAGTCACCCAACCCAACCTCCTGCTCAAATCACAGTTCACTTCAAAGTTAGATGAGATTTCTCAGGACTCTGACCAGGTAAGGTTTGAATATCTCTAAGGATGGAAATCCCACAGCCCCCCGAGCATTTATGCTAGTGACTGACCACTCCCTTCATGGAAAGAAATTAAAAAAAAAAGATATTTTTTCATATTAATTCTTTTGCATAAGCCTCTTCCTCTTTCTCTTACTCTCACACACACATACATGACAGATCTTTGATGAAAATTAATGTGGCCTAAATTCTATTTATGTCCCCATTCCTATTGTCTGGCTGGAGACCTTCAGAGACGCACAGTCAATAGAAAACAGCAGGGGCTGGGCCTTGGTTGAAATGTAGGACACCTGAATCTAGGCTTTTGTCTCTTTCATACACAGCTGCAACTTTCCACCTTTCCTCTAAATACCAAGCACTTTGTCTCCTGTCATAGAAATCAGCCAGAGCTAGATTTTTTCTATTCTAGCTGGGTTTGTATGCCTTCCTAACTCACTGGGTGCCTTCCAGTAGTGCATTAATCAATACAACTCAGAGCTGTCTCTGGTATTTTTGTTGTTTTAGTCAGCTTCTCCTCAGAGGCTACTGCCTGGCCACCTTACAAGGAACACTGCTTTTTTTCAGCCTTTTTCAGTTGTAGAAAGGAAGAAGCTTTGGGAGAGAGGATGAAGTTGGGTAGGGAGAGATGAAACTTCATTTAAGACATCTCGTTCTTTTGATCTCATGCTGTCATTTTTAATGTGAATTTCTGATTTTGCATTATCTGTTAGAGTGTCAGATCACTGGGATGGAAGATAGATATTGAGCTAGATAGATATGCATATGAAGAAGAGAAGACACTTAATTGAGACCAGTAGAAAACTAATATTGTGGCAATATTTAAAAATGGTAAATGCGACAACCCAAGTAATTATAGGCCTGTTAGTTAGACATTGATCCTTGGTGAAATAAGGGAACATCTGATATAAGATGTTAATAAAAAGCTGAAGGATGGAATTAATGCCAATCAACATGAGTTTATGGAAAATAGATCCTGTCAAACTAACTTGATATCTTTTTTCAGATTACAAGCGAGTTTTTAAAGTGAGAGTATTGATGTACTCTGCAAGTTATTTGACTTGCTAGTGCATAACACTTTGATTAAGGAACTAAAAAGATATAAAATGCACATAGCATACATTAAATGGATTGTAACTTTTTTTTTTTTTTTTTTTTTTGATGGATGACAAGATCTAATTGAAAGTGTACTGTCATCCTAGGGTAAACATCTTCAATATACTTGTTTCCCGGCCACATGTAATTTAACACTTTTTCAAGATCTAGAAAGGAGTACAAGATTATCACTGATAAAGTTTACACACGATATGAAGATCAAAGTAGAATTTACCAGTGATGAGCATAATTCAGTTTTCCAGTATGACCACAAATGTTTGATGAGCTGAAGATAAATCAAGTTTATGACCAAATGTCCTACATCTAAGAAGAAAGGGTTTACATTAATACTACTTTTGTATGCTCAAAGGTTAAAGACTTTTGTGAAAGAAGAAGATGTAATATCCTCTAGCAGACAAAAGAATTAGGTTAAAAATTAAGACAGCCAAACTGTCTTACTGGCTGAGTGTGTCTTCACTTTTTCATCTGTATCAGGTAGTTAAAAAAAAACAGTTTGTTTTTACTGTAAACTTTTCCTTGCAAAGAATGCTGATTGTCCTTATGAAGTTAGAGCCTACCTTGGGGCACACAAACTTTGAAAAGGCTGGAAGATTTCTGTGGATAATCAGTTCATCACAGTCTGGCTAATACGATTCTCAAGTATATAATCAAGAGACTCTTGTGATGTTATTCCAACACTTAATTGTTATTGCTTTTAAAAGTATATATCAAACTTAAGTGCAGAACCCGTTTTGGTTGAAAAACCTAACTAGGGCTGGAATGGTAATTTCTTAACCAAGAATGGATTGTTTTCTAAGGCATATCCCAGGAAGTAAATGAGAACTTACTCAAGGTACTTCTGTACTTCCTTTCTGGTTTAAAAAACATTTGCAGGCTGCCTGAAATCTCAGTATCTAAAACTGTAGTTCTACCAACCTGTTAATGGTAATATTGGTAATTTCTCTCTCTCTCTCTCTCTTTTTTTTTTTTTTTTTTCACTCAAACCCTCAAATTTTCTACCTTGAGCTCCACTGAAACACCATCCCTCATTAGCACATCCTCACCTTTCATCACCCAAAGTACATGCTGTTTTCTAGCCTCCATCTTGGTTCCTGCTCAGTACAATTCTCCATCCTTTGCTAAGGTCTAACCTATAGCCCCTGCAACCCTTCACAAGCATCTTATAACCTGCCATGCCATCTGTCTTGAAAAACAATCTGGTAATTATACATCATGGAAATTATTTAAATTGGTGTATCTGATCTTAGAAGACATTACTGCATATGTGTTACAATGTAATAAATTTTAAAGAAACCTTTTAGAAAAAAAAAAAAAAAACACTTTAAAAATCTGCATCTAAAAACTTGAATGAATCAATTGACTATGGGATATTTCTATTTCTTTGGCATTTCATCAATATTTCTTTTAGGACTTGTCTACAGTTGCAAGTTAATTCAAGTGAAGGTGGGCTGTGAATTTAAAATGAAACAGCTACTCCTGAGTGACCCCATGTACTCTTATGCTGGAATAACAGTGCTCTACTCTTCTTTAACAAATCCATCTGTGGACATTCTACTTTTCCATCTGAAAAACTGTGAAAGACATTTCAAAATAAGTACTGGCTTGTAGTGTTTTGCAGAAATAGGTGTCTGAATAATTCCAAGAGTAGAAAAGCCCTTTTCTTTCTTCATAGTCCAAACCTAAATAAGGCCTATGCTGTGACCTTTCCTTCCTTACTTCAGTGTTGTTTGCCAGCCCCACTAAAGGTTTCATTGCAGCTTCTAGCTTTGTTCAAAGAGACTTTCTGACACTGCAAACAACAAGTGCTTCAAGAAATACTTTCAGACTATGCTAAAATGAGTCCCTTTTTATTTTCCAAGCAGCTGCTATTAAGAACCAGGGACTTTCTGTTTTACATAGCAAATTGTGCCATCTAGCCATCCATTGTCTATTATAGGCATAGTTCCCTACAGTTTACTGTTACAATGATTTTTCATGTTTCAAGATGTCCTTTTGGGAAAACCTTCCCACAGACTATATGGCTTCCTGTTTGTGTATTGGAACTTTCTCTGACTTAATTTATTCTCATGAGTTTGTCAACTCCACTTCCTACTCCTCTTTGTGTGTAATTCACTTTTGATATTTATGGACCAGTTTTGAAACTTATCTTTATATTTTGGTATAGTTTGCTAAGTTTTGTTCAATTGAGCAATTCTTCAGCATAAAATATATAATATTAGTGAGAGTCAGATTGCAGGCCTTCATACATAAAAGTATAATTTTATACATTTTCTTTAAGTATGATAATTGTATTCAAGGCCAAAGAGATTAAAATACAAAACAACAACAACAACAACAACAACAACAAAACACCTACAACTCCACCACACAGACACACACACACACACAAAAAAAAAGAAAAAAAAGCCAAAAACTGGAGTTGTGTGAATGGATAAATAATAATTGCACATGCCCCAGTGGTCTTACTATCCAAAAAATTTCTTTGGCTTCTTAAGTTAGTTGGATATAATTAATATTTATCAATTTTAACAACAAAATCTCAGGCTGGGACCTGTTTTCTCCACCCCATGTCCAATTCTGTATTTCTGGCTGCTGACTCAGTTCACCTGAGAAAGAGTGGTAGAAATACTGCTTTAATCAGCTATTTTAGGGGAAACTAAAGAATATCCCTGACTGGGAACAGTCAAGACTGTCATATTCAAACATATATTATCTCCAACAGAGCAATGAAGCTGATAAAGTTCATTCAGGTTCTGTAGAGGTGTTTGAGATTATCCAAACTCTGCTGAGTGAAAGTAGCTGTACATGATTTGCCTGATGAAGTAGACAGGCAATTATTATTTTTACATGTTTAAGACTGTTTAGATCTAAAGCAGAACCTATATTTTGGTTTGAATTAAATGTAATATTTTTGGTAATAAACAATTTCTTTGATATCCACTCAATATTGTAGGAGAAATTAAGATGAATTGTTATCTAGCAAGCTGAACATTCACAGTATAGTGCCAAGCATATATTTTTTTTAAGTGGATTGCCTCTTTTCACTTGTGTTTTTACAATGTACCTTTGTATCCAGAGATGGTAGATCCTAAAAGATATACTGGTCATAACAAAGGTCTATCTACCATTGTACCCAACAACACTCAGAATACAAGTATAAGAAAGAAGGTATATACTTTCCTCATACTGTGTGACTTTAAGTAGTAGTGTAGAGGTTTCCCAGACTGAAGCTGTATTGGGATCATTATATTTTACAGCCACTGATATAGTGAATAAACATTAATTTGTTACCTCTGGACTCCATAACATCCTGTGAGAGTGAGCTCCTCAGTTTTGCTGTCTAATGGTTACATTTCATGCCTCTTTATTATTGTCTTCTGAACAAAAAGTTACTGATCATTCCTTCTTCACCCTACTTTTCATTTCATAGATCTCTACAGTAACTGGTTAAACACTCCCAGAGTTTTAGTAGCTTCTTGCATAAATATTGCATGAAGCAGTATTGAGATGGGGGATCAAAACTACATGCTAGACACAGCCATGATATGATGGAGGAGTGGGGGATGAAGCCTCCCTTCCATGAGGCTATGATGAGGTTGATCAGTCTGTAGAGACACTTCGTTTGCACCATGTCGCTTCTTGCCTCATGCTGGGAAGACCTGCAGCAGGTCTTCCTAAGGACAGGTGAATCCACAGTGTTCTGAAGGACCTGGAAACAGAAAATAGGGTCAGCAGCAAGGACAAAAACCTTCTTCAGGTCTCTGAAGCTGAGGATACTAGTTAAAAACAGAAAGTGTCATGAATATTTATAGTGACAAAAATATTTTTAGTTTTCTCTTCTATTATTGACAATCCCCAATACCCTGCTTGGCCTTTATTTCAGATGACTTTTGTGCAATGAGCCAATGTTGTCACAGAGCCTTCCATAATTACCCATGCAAAGCAACAGTTACATCTAAAGGAGCTATTACCATAGAGGAAAGAGAGATCATTAAGGGATTACCATTGTGCACACAGGTTATTTTTTTCTCTGTGTGTACCACCTTCTACTTATTAATGCTAAATTTTAGCATTGCTGCTTTCATTCAGGCACTCAGTGTCATGAAGTTCCTCTGTTTACTGTAACTGTTCACTGTAAGCTCCAGATTGACTATTTTTAATAATTTTGTTATATCTGTGAGTTTTTATATATCATCTCTTTCTCATTTCCTAAATATTTAAGAACAATTTGAATGACACCATCACCAGGTAGGAGCACAAGGGAAGCTGAGGAAAATGATGAGGGTCAGAGCTAAATGTTGTTTTGAGAGGGAGGAACTACATATCACAGTCAGGACAAGCTGAGGACAAGAGACCGGTGAAGGCTGGTGATGATTCCACCACAGAGGAAAATAGGAGGCATGACTGAATCAGGACGCTTGTATACCACAAGGTAGCATCCAAGGTATTGACTTGTCATTGTTATGCAGAAAAGTTTTCATAGAAATGAAATCAGGGGTAATATAAAAGCACCTGAAGTGCTTTTACACAAACGCACGCAGTATGAGGAATAAAATAGATGAGCTAGAAGTCCTGGCCCAGTCCCGCAACTACGACATCATCGGCATAAGCGAAACCTGGTGGGATGAGTCCTGTGACTGGGGTGTTGCGATAGATGGTTACAGGCTCTTCAGGAGGGACAGGCAGGGTAGGCGAGGTAGTGGGGTGGCGATGTATGTGAAGCAGGGGCTGGACTGTGTGGAACTTCAGGTCGGCGATGGCAAAGTTGAGAGCCTCTGGATAAGGATCAAGGGACGAACGAATAAAGGGGATGTCGTTGTGGGAGTCTATTACAGACCGCCTGGCCAGGATGATAGCGCCGATAAATTATTCTTTACAGAACTAAGAGAGGCCTCGAGATTAACTCCCCTTGTCCTTACGGGGGACTTCAACTTGCCGGACGTTAACTGGGAGTGCCACATGGCTGACACGAGCAGGTCCAGGAGGTTCATGAAGCACCTAGATGATAACTTCTTGGTGCAGGTGCTAACGGAGCCAACTAGGAAAGGTGCCCTCCTAGACCTGTTGCTAGAAAACAGAGAGGGTCTGGTGGGAGATGTGGTGATTGGTGGCCGCCTCGGTCATAGCGACCATGAAGTGGTTGAGTTCAAAATTTATGGTGACAGAAGGAAAAGTGCCACCAAAACCTCATCCCTAGATATGGGGAAAGCGGACTTCAGGCTGCTCAGGGAACTAGTCAGAAAGGTCCCCTGGGAAACTGCTCTTGAAGGTCTCGATGTCCACCAGTGCTGGTCACTCTTTAAGCGATGCCTCCTAGAAGCACAAGATAAGGCAATTCCAAAATATCGCAAGTCAGGCAGGCGGGGCAGGAGGCCGGCGTGGCTAACCAGGAATGTTCTAATGGAGATTAGGCGGAAACAGAGAGTGTTTCGCTACTGGAAGGAGGGCCAGGTGTCATGGAAAGAATACAGGGATGCTGTTCGTGTTTGTAGGGAGAAAGTTCGAGTGGCCAAAGCACAGCTAGAGTTGAAGCTGGCTGTGTCTGTGAGAGAAAATAAAAAGGGTTTTTTTAGATATGTAAATGGAAAAAGGAGAACTAAAGAATACATAGGGCCGCTCCTTGATAGGGAAGGTCTCCTCACAGACGATGACATAGGCAAAGCAGAGATGCTTAACGCCTTCTTTGCCTCAGTCTTCAATGCCGATGATGGGCTTCGGGACCCAGGGTGCCCTGAGCTGGAGGGCCGGGACGGTGGGGATGACAAACTCCCAACTGACCCTGAACGTGTGCGGGATTTGCTACTCCACCTGGATCCCTACAAGTCCATGGGTCCGGATGGGATTCATCCCCGGGTGCTGAAAGAGCCGGCGGATGTCATCGCGGAACCTCTTTCAATTATTTTTCAACGATCCTGGGAATTTGGAGAGGTCCCGGTAGACTGGAAGCTGGCAAATGTTGTGCCGATTTTCAAGAAGGGTCAGAAGGAAGACCCTAGCAGTTACAGGCCTGTCAGTCTCACGTCAGTGCCTGGTAAAATCATGGAGAAGATGGTTCTCGGACTTATTGAGGCGCACCTGGGGGACAAAGCAGTCATTGGTCCCAGCCAGCATGGGTTTGTGAAGGGTAGGTCCTGCCTAACTAACCTGATTTCCTTTTATGATAAGATCACCCATATGGTGGACCAAGGGAAACCAGCTGATGTGATTTTTTTGGACTTCAGCAAGGCTTTTGACACGGTTTCCCATAGGATCCTACTGGACAAAATGTCCACCATACAGCTAAATAAAAACATCATACGATGGGTGAGCAATTGGCTAACGGGCAGGGCCCAAAGGGTTATGGTAAATGGAGCTGCGTCAGGCTGGCGGGCGGTCACCAGTGGGGTCCCTCAAGGCTCCATTTTAGGGCCAGTACTTTTCAATATTTTTATAAACGATCTGGATGTAGGAATAGAGGGTATTTTGAGCAAGTTTGCTGATGACACCAAACTTGGAGGAGTTGTGGACTCAAATGAGGGCGTAAAGGCCTTGCAGAGGGATCTGGACAGGTTGGAGAGCTGGGCGATCACCAACCGCATGAAGTTCAATAAGAGCAAGTGCCGGGTCCTGCACCTGGGACGGGGAAACCCTGGCTGCATGTACAGACTGGGCGATGAGACGCTGGAAAGCAGCCTAGAAGAGAGGGATCTGGGGGTCGTGGTAGACAGCAAGTTGAATATGAGCCAGCAGTGTGCCCTGGCAGCCAGGAGGGCCAATCGTATCCTGGGGTGCATCAAGCACGGCATCGCTAGTAGGTCAAGGGAGGTGATTGTCCCGCTCTACTCTGCGCTGGTGCGGCCTCACCTCGAGTACTGTGTGCAGTTCTGGGCACCACAGTATAAAAAGGACATGAAACTGTTGGAAAGTGTCCAGAGGAGGGCTACGAAGATGGTGAAAGGCCTTGAGGGGAAGACGTACGAGGAACGGCTGAGGTCACTGGGCCTGTTCAGCCTGGAGAAGAGGAGGCTGAGGGGGGACCTCATCACAGTCTACAACTTCCTCGTAAGGGGGTGTCAAGAGGCAGGAGACCTTTTCTCCATTAACACCAGTGACAGGACCCACGGGAACGGGGTTAAGCTGAGGCAGGGGAAATTTAGGCTGGACGTCAGGAGGGGGTTCTTCACAGAGAGGGTGGTTGCACACTGGAACAGGCTCCCCAGGGAAGTGGTCACTGCACCGAGCCTGTCTGAATTTAAGAAGAGATTGGACTGTGAACTTAGGCACATGGTCTGAACTTTTGGGTAGACCTGTGCGGTGTCAAGAGTTGGACTTGATGATCCTTAAGGGTCCCTTCCAACTCAGGATATTCTATGATTCTATGATTCTATGATTCTATAATGTAAGGCAAAAGCTAAGTGATAATACTTATCTGGCAGTGCTACAGTTACTGTCATATTCCTTACCTGCTGAGATCATCCTGATCAAGCAGGTCACAGACTTATATTTCACTAATGAGGTTAATCAAGACACTGGGAAATGAGAACAGACACTGCCTACAGGGTTAGGTTATGCACACAGGACTTGGTACGAAGTCTCTGCAACGATACTTGCAGAACTCCTCTGGCAAATGCTAAACCATTGAACACTTATTTCTATCTCTTGCTATTAATCCACAGAAGGACTTAGATTGTCTAGGAAATCTTATTGAGGGAAATTTTGCTTTTCTATTATTACTGCAATACGGTGCAATCCCCAAACATGTTATTTTATTTTTCCCATTCATGCTGGCATATTGTCAAATTATTTTAATAATGATAAAATTATCCAGTCATTAAAAAGGAAAACAAATAGTAAATGCTAAACCATGTTGCTTGACTGTATTCCATTCTTCAACGGTAAATTGCTTAAAATGAAGCACAAATCTGCCTTTTTGTTTTAATTTCAGCAATTTTGTTTTGATTTAGAAATTCCTTACTTTTCTATGAGAGGAAGATATGAAAAGAGATGCAGTTTTGAAGATGTTTCCTGTGTTTTGAGTTTTCAGTGAATGCTAATCTGTTATTTGTTAGATTGTGCATTTTGTTTTCCTCTCCCCATGTCACTGACTCTGTAGCAATCTATGTCTTTCAATTAAACGGCTTTTATAGGGAAAAAAAAATCACAAATTACATCTATGCTGGAGTGTGGTGGAAATTCTGTACTGCTGCTGAAGATGTTAACGTTTATATGCTCCTGTGGAGGAGCTGAAGTTCCTATGGGATTTCTAACTGTGAGCTAAAACCAATCCACCACAGATGTGGGATTGTGCTCTGCAGAGTCCTCAGACTAGTCTTTGCTCCTTGTGTCTGCTGGGTTTTAACTGTGCTGAAGAAGTAAAATGACTGGAAAGATAAAATGACACTAGTATGGTCTCCCCTTCCTAAATAAAGGAGAATGAACAGACCAGACTCTCCAACCCTCAGCTGGCAAAAACTGGTATTGCTGCATTGATGCAGATCATATCAGGTCAGAGCAGCGCAGCCTTGTTCTGGAAACTCAGGCTATATCTGCACTGCTAGATAAAAAAGGCTAAAGATGGTAAAACTCAGTTTGCATGCACACAGCTAGATTCTCTTACCCCTCTAAAACAGGCCAGTTGTAGCCAAGCTTAGATCTGGGGGCATTCACAGGGCTTCGTGAATCCTTGAACTGTGCTTGTGCAGTGTCCAGCCAAAGGAAAAACATATCAGGAATGATGCTGACAATTAAATAATATGAAGTGTTGTGTAATTCTTGGGTTGTGCCCAGGCCCTGCTAGACCTAGCTCTAGCTGCTTCATAAAGGCCTGGCATGGGCTGGGGCAGTGGCCTGCAGGGGCTTGGTATGGATACAGAAGAGACTCTTCAACATGGTATGTGGCCCTGGGCTCAGCTCTGAGCCTGCACACCTGTGTGGGCTCTGTTTCTGGAGGTAGCTTATTGACAGCAGGCTGGCAATCTGCCTGCAGTCTTACCTAGGAGGGGCTGGAAGGCTCTTGGGATCCGTGATAGTGAATCCTTCAGTGAGACACCCACAGAGTGAAATTGATTTTGCACTGAGCATTTCCCAGCCCATTTTCTATGGCAGGCAAATTCATGGTAAGCAGCGTTTGTCAGCAGATAAGTTACAAACAAAGAAAAGAACTGCATTTGTCAAATTGGTGATTTGCTACCAGTTCCTCACCTGGCTCCAATTCTCAGCTATATTCCAGCTGTCCTGAGGATTAATTAGTTAATATTTATGGAACACTGTGAAGATGAAGACTGCTAGAACAGTGCTAAATGTTTTATTTACATGGTTTATAAACAGCAGCCCAGTAGTCCCACATGGAACTCATCCTATCCCTGTGTTCACAGATTTCCACTGCAGGTTCAATTGGGATGCCTTTTATCATGATGTAATGTATTTTTATTGCGGTACTAGACCAAATGTATCCTTTAAATTATGTGATTAGTTTCAGTACAGCTCACTCTCCAGAATAGCTATCATAAAGCGTGAGACTTTGAAAGCATTGCCAAATTTAAATGTAGGCTTCAGTCTATGATTTCATGTCAAAAATTTATGCACAGCCTCATTTGTCAGGCAACATTATTGATTTTATAATGTGTAATGTTTTTCTTATTGAAAAAGTGTTCCCAGGCCTGAGCTTATTAACACAGTGTTGATTACTCTTTGGGGGCAAGCAAACGTTTTTTCCATTTATTAAAGATAATAAGAAATGGGAAATCATGTTTTTTTATATACACATTATGTGAATGAAAATTATGGTTACTGATTAAATAATATGAGGCTTGAAAATTAAAGTATAATACAATGCCTCCCCTTTATAAAGCTGCATAAGTTGCTAGAAAGTCTCCCGGTATTTTATACATCTATTTGTAGTGTTACTATTCACTCTTTTTCACTGCAAACAAAGTTTACATAAATGCACAATACTGTGTATGTCTTTCCAGCAATTCCTGTGTCAGCTAAAGTGATCTCTGCTTGAGACATCATCATCATTCCCATAGCGAGCAGATTCAAACACACCAAAGGATTATTGTTTCTGTTAGGAATAAGCAGAACCCTGCTAAGAAAACTAAAACTGAAACTCTTTTTTTTTTTTTTTTTTTGCATTTTCATTTTCTCAGAGACAGCTATGGGATTTAGATACCTTTTTTTTTTGTTGTTGTTTGTTTGTTTGTTTGTTTGTTTTTGTGTGTGTGTGTGTGTGTGTGTGAGGAAGGCCTGTGAAAATCTCAATTAAATATCAAATTAACTGAAGAAAAAAGCATGAAGCCTTCTCTCTTGCATGGATCCAACTTTATGAGTGCTTCCTATAGAGCTGAAGTGATATAAAGTATGTAATGCTGCTATGCTGTAAGCTGGCAATATTAAATCAATGAGATACAGATCAAGCTTCTAGCCTTATTGGGGTCAATTCTCCAAACATCTCTTACTTCTGAATGTTATTTTTTCATGAAACTGCTCAGCGGAAAGTCCTGCATACCCATGTAGTGAATTCTCTGTTCCTTTAACGTTCAAGAGAAGATTCAGATAGAAGAGATGCTCAGTTCATGTTTTTCCCTGAAAGCTGTCTTATTTGCACATTCTGTTTTACGCTAGGGAAATTGCTGGCAGAAGCTACTCTTATGTAGTGTGAACACATAAATAAGCTTTGCAGCAATTAATATAGGTCAAGTTTCAAGACAATCCCTACACCTCCACTCTTTTGGAATCCATTATCAACTTTTTCACTATTAAAACACCACTTGATTTGGCTATATAGACTGCCTATAAAAGCCTTCCATTATGCCATGTTCATGTTTATACCCCAAGTCTTTCTCCTCTTCCCAGAAGAGTGTGTGGAAATACATGTTACTTTTAAAACATATAGCACTGAACTATTATTATGTTGCAGGGTTGATAGTGGCTGAATAGAAACTTGTTGGAAATAATTCTCCATGTCCTCTCCTCCTTGATATCTCAGAGTCTAGGTCTTCTTTGGAGACTTAGTGGCAGATGGCGGTAAAGCTGAAATTAGCTCAAATCTCGCACTCTTCCGATGATTATCTTCTTCTCCGGAATGCAAAGCAAGGGTAGATATCTCTCCTGAAGGAAGCTGATATGGGTTCTGGGCAGGCACAGCAGGGAATTCATTGCAGCATCTTCTTGTGAGATTTCAGCTTCCTCTCCTGCTTAAGTCCACTTGGATTTTTAATTATCTTTCAGATCCTCTATTCATTTTTCTCTCTCAGAAATAGAGAATAAAGCCTACCCCCTGTTTTCTATCCAATTCATTCACAGTCTTCTGTCGCAATTATTGTACTATAATCCTCTCTCTCTGTTTTAATCCTTTTCCATAGTCAGTTTATTTCAGAATTAGGATTCTTATCCTTTGATCTATTAATTTACAGTTTAACCTTATGCACTCTTTCTGCTTTTTATTTGGGGCATTATAGAGGATTGCTTAAGTGGGGAGGAGAAGGCAGAGCAGAGCCTTCATGTTATACATTAAGGATGTCTAAATAGAAAGCATTAGGGGAGTTCTCCTAAGGGATGGCTACTGGGAGAAAAATGCAATTTGGATTTGAATTTGAAAGCTAAGCAGAGTAGAGAAGCTAGAAATGACAGAGCTGGGCAACATTATTCTGATGTTCATTCACTGAATGAGACATAGTTAAATTTACTGAACAACCTCAAAAAAAGTACAGCTGATAAATTTTGAAAAGCAAAGATCTCCCTTCCCCAAAACACACACCACACCCTGTAAATTGTTTTGATTTTTTCCAAAGTGGGTAGTCTGACTTTAGTATCAAACGCTTGAGAATGAAAAAGCACTTTAATTTTTTTTTTTTTTTCTATTTTTATTTGTACTTTTTTATTATTTTTTATTTTTATTTTTTCAATAGTAAAGGAACACTTGGGGATGAAGTGAAACTTCTAGATTGGACACAATCTAGATTTTCAAGTTAAAAAATCTGCACTTTGCAGGATCTTGTATCAGAGATGGCAGGCTTAAGGGCCTGCCTTAAACTGTGGGAGCACAAAAAGTGAAGGGCAGTGGTTGCCTAAGTGGACAAGACAGGAGGAACTCTACACAGGCAAATAGGTGGGTCTAGTACAAGTGCTGAACCATTTTAGACTTTTTAAGCTCCTTTTCCTTGCTTTCTTTTAGGTGCTGCTGTTGCTCTCCTCTTTTTGGAGAGAATGGTGCTGGGAGGGAGGATGAGATCAAGGAACCAATTCATGTATAGATAGCAGAGATATCCATGTGGGAAGGGTTTCAGGAGCCATGAGTTCTTTCAGCTGCAGACTTTCCATGTAATTTAAGGAAGCAATCCCATGACTCAACTTTTCTCCTCTGAAATGGGAATAATACATCCTTTTCTCAGAAAGGGTAAACATATCTGTAAAAATAAGGCATTGCAGTGAGAGTCCACTGAAAAAACTACTCAGTAGGGTTAACCCTGCTTGGCCTGAGCAACAGCCTGTGCAGGATGCAGGATCTTCTCACAGCAGTGCACAGGTATGCTTTCGAAGGGCTACTAATGTAAACATAAAATTTTAAAAATAAATAGAATACAAATGAAAAAAAAAAAGTTGCAAAGAATACATGAAAATGAGTGTAACCGTCTCTTAGGAGTCTCTGCAATCTGTCATGTAAATAGAAAAGATACAGACATCTGCAAAGATCTTCTAGTACATATGGGGATGCATTTCAGACTGTCTATCCTGTACCCAAAACATTGCACTGTGTTCCTTTGCATATTGGTGTGTTAGCAGCAAGTGAAAGTGAGAAAAACTGCAGTCACAAGCCTCAATTTGTTTGCATAAATCAAATATATTTCAAAGTTTGCCCCTAATGACTTTATTATTTGTCCATCTGACACACAGTGCTCTAAATTATGTGCCTAGAGGTGAGTAACACAGACAGACCCCTCTTCAGGGATAAACTAACTTGACAAAATATCTGACAGAGCAAAAGAAAAACCTGCTTCAAAACCAGTTGTTTGTAGTCCGTGACTTTTTCCAAGGGGAAAAAAAAAATAATAATGCATTTGCTTATCCAGATAAAAATGGTGCCTCCCCCTGCCCCCTCTCCCCCCCCCAAAAAAAAAAAAAATCTAAAAAATTAAAATATAGCAAGAGAATTGGCTCCATTTGAGTCTCATCTTCAATCATGAAAAATGTTGTGGCTTAATCTTAAAAAGCCTTGCCTGTAGTAAATTGTAAATGTTTAAATTGTCATAGAAAATTTTAAATGATATCTCTTCATTTATGTGTTTTCTTTTTCAGATCATTCTAATGTCCAAAGGTCCTGATGCTATGGTGAATACTGATGCTATAATAGATGCACAAACTTATACATGAGTATTTATTGTCAGATGGGAAGCTTTACCGGTCCTTACTTTCTCAGGTATCATATTCCTGCTGCAGTGATGCAAGTGGTCAATGTTTATGAAGAATGACCTCTCTTGTACCTGTGCCTCAGCTGTACATGAACTGCACAAGGTTTTTCATGTCTTTGTCACAGTTTGTATGAACACTAAATCAAGTCCCTAGATTTCAACTGTTTGGAAACTGGCAGCAAAGACAGAGAACTATGCTAAGCTGAGAAGCTGGCTGTCATTCCTGGTTCTAGGCCAAGTGGTCTTCATGAGCATGGGGAGGTATTTTGCTGGGAAGCATTTTTCTTTTACTCCTCTAAAAAGAAGGCTGGTGGTCAGCTATTTAGTGCATATTGTTCTGTGGCAGCTGGAGAACCATTAGTGGTGCATATACCCTTGCTTGATGGCATATAGACACTCAAGGCAATGGGAAAAGATGCCCGGTAGTCTAGCCCATTATTAATGTGTCTGCTTCTTTAAAAGGTCAACCTATTTTAACGATCAATTCTGTGCAAGAAATGTTTTTTGAAATGAGTGCTGTGATATTCTTCTGATTTTGATTCTCTTAACCCCCCTTGTGAAGTAATAGAGGTATAAATATTAAACATCCCATTTCCTTTACAGCTTGGATTGATTGGGGGTGGCAATCTGACAGCCAGTGTGATTCATTCTCCAAGCCAAAGAAAATCAGTCTTTGATAGAATAATAGAGTCCGACAGAGGAGGTTAGGACATGCGTGATCACTGGTACCAGCCTCAAACCTAAATTGCTAAGATGTCAGAATTACAAAAGCTGTTCTGCATGAGGCAGAGTTGTGGATTTAGCCCCTCAGACCAAACTTTCTGCTGCTTACTTCAGTCCTTATCTGATAGACTTTCTGCTGGGACCTGATGTTTGTCCTTTAGTATTGCATTTGAGCCTACATAAACAAAATTCCTTAGTGGAGATCTTCCTAGTCACAAAAAATTTGGGGTATGCGTTTGATTGTGAACCAGGAGCTAATACTGAAAAGGATATGCTCCACAGTGATTGTAAACCTGAATGCTGAGTTTATTCGTTTCTTGCTAAAGGATATATTTGGTCAAAAGAAGGAAGAGTGCATTTTTCAACAAGTACAAATACTTTTTGATCTTTTTAATGCTAGTTTGTTGTTAAAAAAAAAAATGGCTTTGATGGCTTAGTTTCTTTGAGTGAAGTGTAATTTAACTGTATTTGTCCTATCAGCTATGAGAATCTCAGGATCAGGTTGTGTGCCAGGGCAGCAGTGAAATTGTTCTAATGAATATACTCATTCAGCTGTGGGCTCTATTGTACAATCAAATGGTAATTGTCTGACTTCCAGAAATTGTCTGACAGACTGAGTTGTTTGAAAATGTGCTCTTTCCTTTTCTATTTCCAAATTCCTGGGCATGAACACCTTTATTCTTTTCAACTGCTTGTATTTATGTTCCTAAATCTCTATGACCTAGAAACCTTTTTTTACTTTAGGTGAGTACATTTCTTATGCTTCAGTTGCTTGAGACATCTGAAAGTGATGTACAGCAATGAACAGGCATTCTTCATACTGTAATTGGTTATACCCTGGGAAAAAAAGCAACCTGAAAATGTAAATGCTGAATGGTATCATATAGTGCAGCTTATCTGCTAAATATATATATATATAAATATATATAGTCTGGCTGAAAGATGGTAAGGAAAGATTAAAAAAAATAATTACAGTATTTTTCACTGTTACTCACTGTGTATTTTTGTGAGAGGGACGTGTTCAAAACAACAAAAACAAAACAAAACAAACAAACAAACAAACAAACAAAAACCCACAAAACCAAAAAGAAGCCATCCTCAAAGATGCTTCAAGGTTTTATGCTGCTTGTCACTGTAGTGTTGGAGTTATATTCCTGTTAAGATATATGGATGGTTGTCTTCCTCTAACTAATGGCAGAGATGTTTATGAAATCACTAACAGTTTGAAGTATCTCTCTATATAAACATGTATATGAATGATATATAAGGTGCATCACTTTTCTCCTTATCTCATCTAGCTATAAAACATACACAAATATGTACATGTAACTGTATACATATGTATATGCATACATATGTATATGTAGAAGATAATTCATTTTTCATGAAAAGGTTTTGAGTGTAATACCCGGAAAAAATATTTTTTGATAAACTATTTTATTTTATTTTTTTTAAACTAGAAATAGTACAATACTTCCTATGTTGTAAGGTAGATGGGCCTTGACATTTTTTTAGCTGGATGATCCCCATGGCTGCTGCCTAATTTGTCTTTCCTGAAGACATAGTTTCACTGGTTTGCATAAAAAGGAAGAAATTGCATGTTGATAATATATTTTGGGGTGTGTGGCCATTTGATTAGGAATTGAATTAAAGTTATTGTTGTGGTTCCGCTCGAGTGGGCAGCCGAGCTCCACCACAGCCGCTCTCTCACTCCCCCTCCTCAAAGAGGAATGGGGAGAAAATATGTGAAAAGGGCTCAAGGGTTGAGATAAGGAAGAGAAAATCACTCAGTAGTTATTGTAACGGGCGAAACAGACTCGGCATAAGGAGATAGTAAGATTTATTGCCTATTACTAACAAGCGAGAGAAGTGAGAAAACAAAGGAAAAAACAAACCAAAAGCACCTTCCCCCCCCATCCACCCTCTTCCAACTCCTCCCCCCGAGCGGCGCAGGGGAACGGGGGAATGGGGGTTATGGTCAGTCTACAGCACTTCTTCTCTGCCGCTCCTTCTCGGTCACTCTCGTCCCCTGTGCTGTGGGGTCCCACCCACGGGATGCAGTCCCTGATGAACTGATCCAGCGTGGGCTTCCCACAGGCAGCAGCTCTTCCAGAACTGCTCCAGATATGGGTCCGTACCACGGGGTCCATCCCTCAGGAGAAAACTGCTCCAACCTGGCTCCCCTACAGGCAGCAGCTCCTGCCAGGTCACCTGCTCCTGCGTGGGCTCCTCTCCACGGGCTACAGGTCCGGCCCGGAATCTGCTCTGGCAGGGGTCTTCCACAGGCGGCAGCCTCCGTCGGTGCAGGGCCACCTGCTCCACCGTGGTCTCCTCCACGGGCTGCAGCGTGGAACCCTGCTCCACCGTGGTACTCCATGGGCTGCAGGGGGACATCCTGCTTCACCATGGTCCTCACCACAGGCCACAGGGGACTTCTGCTCCAGCTCCTGGAGCACCTCTCCCCCTCCCTCTACACTGACCTTGGCACCTGCAAGGCTGTTCTCTCACTCCCGGCTGCTGTCTGGTGCAGCGTTTTTTCCCTGTCTTAAATATGCTCTCACAGAGGCGCAAAACAACATCGCTTATTGGCTCAGCTCTGGAAAACAATGGGGCCCTTCCCAAACATGGGGCAGCTTCTAGAACTTTCTCACAGAAACCACCCCTATGGCTCCCTGCTACCAAAACCTTGCCACGTAAACCCACTACAGTTATCAATCTGTTTCATGTTATTTTCCAACATAAAGCTATTAGAACAATACCTTTCGATCACATGCAAAAATATAGTAAAATGGAGCCACAGAGATTTTACATCTCTGCCATTCTTTAACCTTCCTTACATTGTCACAGTATTTATAAGTGTTTAAAACTAATTACAAGGAGGATTGAATGAGATAATCTAAGAAAGAGAGTTTCAGTCACATTCTTTTTTTATGACTTCTGACTTAATTTCTGCAAGGTATGTCTTCCCTAGAAATACAATGTGTGGGAAGCTGGATTGCTCTGGGATTGATAATATGATATAGTCTTTTATTTCTGCATTGTCAGCACAATGCCATGCTAAGCCCATGTGACTAAAAGTTGTAACCTTCTGATGGCTCTTCAATGGGCTGTTGGAAATAATTTTCATGGTTCCAGTTTTAGCGGTGAGGCATCTACATCAGAAAAATCACAATTGCTCTTGGAAGTAGTAATTGGCACCCTTGTCACCAGCCAAGGACTCTAATGGGAAGATGGTAGTCCCTTCAGATCAGAGTTTAGGAACATTGTTGTTGAAGCTTTTATTCCTGATCCCTGTGCTTTTTTTTGTTGTTGTTGTTTTTGTTTTGCTTTTTTTTGTTGTTGTTGTTGTTGTTTTTTTTTTTTTTTTTTTTTTTTTTTTTTTTTTTTTTGGGACAGATTTCCAGATATGTCAGTCTGGTACTTTTTTTTCCCACGTTATTATATTCTAACAAAAACCATGTTGTTAAAACAACAATAGCAACAAAACCCAGTAATTTCCAAGGTTCCTGTGTTTCAATTTGAATTATTGCATTTTCCACACAGAATTTTAGAGCATATCAAGACTTCCTATATTATACATTTAAATGTGGTTAATAGTTATGGACAATATCACTGAAATCATTCACTATCTTAGGTAACCATGTGGTTTCTATAGTGTCACAAAATGTTATCTTCTTAATATGTTCTTACTGCATCCTTCTGAGGCCGGGACACCTAGTCTTGTCACTATAATAAAAAGAAGGGATGTGGACAGATACTCTCTTCCAGAATCAAACCTACTGTTTGTAGAAATCTCAATCTTCAGCTGCCCTCCTCCTAAAAGTTATTACCTCCACCAGGCAGGGCAGTGTATATGAATGTCTCCTGTGCTGTTCTAGGGAAAATCAGATTTACTTTTCAGATCACACCATTATTCTATTAGAAGTAGCCTTGCAATTTTTTCCTGAAGGCAGCTGCAGAAATTTCATACAAACTTTCCCAAGCATTTACATTGGCTCAGTAAACTCTATCAGTGTGTACCAAGGTAGGTCCTTATCTCCTCATCTGACAAAAATATAAAGTTTGTCCAAGTTGGAGGCACAAGAAAGATTAGAAGGATATCTAGGGCAAAAAAAAAAAAAAAATCTTAGGCAAGTGCTAGGCCAGTCAAGTGACACTAGAAAATGGAGATATTGCTACTGGAGCAATAGTTAAAAAGGAATAACAGGATTCATTGCAGAGTCAAACTAAGGCCCTGTTCACTAGGGTGCCTACTATTTTTTAAAGATTTGAATATATTTTGAGATCAATGTGATCATTCACATATTTTATCTCAGACACTTCTTTACATACCTTGAAGAACTGTTTTACAGTAATACCCTAGATAAATATATATACATGTATATATTATATATATATATATAAATATATATATATATTAGAAGAGCTAAAGGAATAAGAACACTTTTTCAGAAGGGAAGTGGTGAAAGAGAGAAAGACAGCAAGAGAAAAAAAAAAAAAAGAAAGGGAAAGAACTATAAAAGGAAATTGAAAGGACAAATAGAAAGGGAAAAGCCTTAAATTTACATTAGTTTGTAAGAACCAAATGTTATTTAAAGTTCTGTAATGTTTTAAAAATTAAGTTTTACTTTCAATATTTTGCTTGCAATCAGAGCTGGAAGTGCCAAAATACTATGTGAAAAGCTGTTTTAATGTTAATTTTGGCCATGGACAGAAGCAGAAGTGTGAAAAATCTCACCACCAGCAATCTTCCGCATTGTATTTCTTTCCAATTTGAAGTTTTAAGCAGTTAGAATTAACACTTGATTTTAGATCCTAATTGAAATTGAACCTGAACCTTTTCAGGTACTGTCATCACTAATTAGGAGAGTTGAGTCTGTGTTTACATAATAATAAATAGCTTTTGAGAGCTACTTCTGAAAGAATATGAGTCTAACAAACTTCCATTATATCACTCTTTCAGCAAAGTATGATAAATTAAATTGTGAAAGTCAGTACTACAAGCTCTAACCAGGGTGAAATGTTTGTGGTTATAATAAAGGCTATTTATAGTCTAACATTTTAGGTCATCTTACAGTGTTTGTAACTGTGATGTCTGAACAACACCCGTGATCTCTGTAAACCTTCTTTTCCAATTGCTGGCATTCACTAAGAATGAATCTGAGAGTTTGTATTCTAATAATTGCGATGCCATAGACAGTAATTACAGATTTTTATTATTAAGCATCTAATTGATTAATGAGAATAGTAGCTGAGAAAAACATTTATGAATTGCTTTCAAGAGAGAAAAAAAAAAAAAAAAAAGGATGGCAAGTAACTTCTTGGAAGTGGCAGACCTTTCTGGTATTCATGGTTTTACAGAATTACCAGCTGTGAATTTTAATACTTCCTCTGGTCTATGTACCACTGATCATTATATGAATTGGGATACTATAGGCTTGAAATACTAGATATAAATTTAAATGTATTGTTTGTAAAGAATATCTGTAATAACACAAAGCACCTTAGAAAATGAAGTACTCTCTCGTACTTAAAAGGCTAAAGAAAACCATTAAAAACAGTCTGTTCCAAAAGAGAATAATCAAGATTCTAATCTCTTTTTTGTAACTGGAGATAATGTATGAATTAGAAAATTATAGAAATTGATGTCTCTTTTCTAATAAGTATTATATGAAATATATTGTATGCCAAAATAAATATATATGTACCTAGACCTGTGTTTCCTGTACGTTCATCAGTTGAAAGAATATCAATCACATTTTGGCACTCTGAGATAGGTTCAATGTTTGCTGTTGCTGCTTAGCTTTATTGAGGTTGGGGAAGACACGGTATCCCACACCCCTGTCTCCTTTAGTAAGTCTTGTAATTAAGCAAGGTTGGTTGTGTGATTAGTGGTTTTGCTGTCATCTGCCACTACTTATCAATATCTTGTCTCCAACAGATATATTTTTCTTCCACTGGTATAGTCACTGGGAATAAGTTCAATAACATATTTTTATAATAGCAAGACCTATGATGCAGTAAAACACTGCCTGTGATGTAGTAAAAGAGATTTATTTAGCACTCCGTCTTTCTACTGACCATAACTAAGTGAAAAACTGTCTTCAGAACAACTCAGCATCAGATTCATGGTAGAATCATGAAGCCCTATTGAAGCCTCACAGAAACCTTTAATGGTATTTCTGTCTGGAGGAAGTTTTGTTCATACATAATACTCTAATTTATTTATACATATATAAATGTATGAGTGCTGAGATCAGCTAAGTGGTTGTGTGCATGGAAAAAGATATATTAGAAACACATTACAGGGACTTTTCTGATACACCAAACCCCAAAAGGGGGATGTGAAAGCAAGGGTAGCTGCTCATGAAGGATGTGCTCTTCTGCTGCTTTTCAGTCTCACTGTACAATGCTGAAATGTTGATTCAGTTTGATTTTTTTTTTTCCTAAGGATACTATGCTTGAAAAAAATGGACTACCTCTGAAAAATATTTTGGGTTTCAGAATAAGTTAAGAAAGTAAAACAGTGTTTAGAAAGCTACATTTCCAAGTTATGCTGTGTACAGTGATGATAGCTTCCTCTAAAATCAGATATTTCCTATGAACAGATTCTTGGGTGGGACTGCAATATTGCCCATCCTCATGTGATCCAGCTGTGCACCATCACAGTTTGTTGCTGTGTATGCAAATGAGATTTCACAGAAGAATCATTATCAATCCAGATGTTGCTCCTAAGCAGTATCTAAGCCTTTGTCATTAAAATACCACCATCTAAAATTAATATTGCTCAAGTGCTATTAGTATCATATTGCTTGTGTTTCATCAACGAGAGCTATGAAATAGCATGACATTGCTATGTGACAAAAAATTCATCTTCACACATACACAGAGGAGCACAGAGAGGCATTGGCAGATGGGGAAGCCCAATAACATGCTGCCCTGGTCACTCTCAGACCCATCACGGCAGGTATCAGCCCATCAAAGGCCCATCTCCACAAAGAACAAAAGAGTGCAGTGGTGCAACAGGGAGGGGAGGAACCTTAATATACTTAACTCAAAAAATAAGTCCCTTACCTGAATCCTCAAAAGGCTGTTTTCCAGGGGAACCTTGGCCCTGTGGGCTGCAGGGGACACAATGGTAGGATTAAAGAGTATTGTCTTACATACCAAGGGGGATTGCTGCCTTGGAGGTGTGGAACACATTATGGGATGCAGCATTGCACTAGTTTTATTATGAAATGTCTACAGCAGGGAAATGGAGGGAAGTAGTCTTGGGAGGAACAAATGTGGGAAAATAATAAATAAAGGATAAGGTCATAAAAGGGCCCAGTGACCATCTAAACAGTTTGCTTGTATTTATGTCTATTTGGCTATGTCCTGAGCCTGCCCAGGGTCATCTGTCCTGTGTCATTGAATTATATTCCTAATTCTTCTCCCGTGTGAAGGACTCTGCTCTGTGTTCATGTGTGCATATGGGGGTCTTGGTGCCAACAACCAGAGGGACTGGAGTGTGTGAATTTGTGTCAGCACCTGGAGTGAGCAGGGGCACTTGTGTCAGTGTGTAAGCACTAACAAACACCAAGACAGAGCAGCCAGTGAAGTGGCCTGGGAGCCGGGGAGAGGTCTCCATGGGTGGGACCACAGGAGCTGTTGGAGTGATTCTGAACTGTTGGAGACCCTAGGGCCTGGGGTTTGCCTAAGAAATGTATATATGTGTCTGTGAGTGGATGTGTGTGTGTATGCATGTACCATTGTATGGGAGGCAAATGGGGAGAGCAAGGACCCAGGAGCAGCTATGAGAATGAATGTGTGTCAAAGCCCAGCTATTGGAGAGATCCACAGTGTGTGCCTGTATGTGTGTGTTGGTATATTCAAAGGAATGTGTACCAACAGCTGGACTGGGGCTATGGCCTCAGAGATCATATATCTAATTGTCTGTAACTGGAGAGACTGGGATTCAGTGGGAACTACTGAGCTACTGAGCCTGGCTGCTGGAGGGATCCATATTGCACAGGTGGTTTTATATAAAAATATAATGAAAATAAAATAATGTATAAATATAAGTATATTTCAATAATTATTTATTTTAAATTTATTTGTAATATTTATTTCCACTAAAAGACCTTAATCCTTCTCAGACAGGACAAGGCCATTGGTGGTGTTTCTGTGAGCAGAATGTGTCTGTATGTGTTGATCTGGGTGGCCAGTTGGATGTATACCTATCTCTTCTTTGAATATGTATGTTTGTGTGCATGTGCCTACTGTGAATACATGCTGAGTCTCAACAATGGTTGGACCTTGGGGATTGGAGCTGTGGCATTCTTGCCTCTCTGGGTGCTGCTGGATTCAGCAACCCAAAACATTAGGGACTTGCAAATGGCAGTTATCAACACATTAATAACTGATACTTATGTTCTTTTTTCTTGGTAAAGCAAAGCCAGAGGAAATGTGAAAAGGAAATAAATGACAGAAGACAATGGCTCTCCTGTGAAGGCACCAAAACCTCAGGCTGAGATAAAGATAATGGTAGTTGGAAATCTGCTTTTAGATTTTTGTTGTTGTAAGTGTTTGTTATTCTGCTATGTTATGGTGACAGTGGCTGCAATGTTTTTTGTTTGTTTGTTTGTTTGTTTTGTAAACCATGGAACTGGTCTTAATTTTGGGTTATTTTTTCCAGATTAGGGTAACTATTTCAAGATGGATTAAATGCCATATATATGAATATATAGACTTTAAGGAAAAACAAAAACAAAAACAAAAACAAAACTGATTTGGGGACTTCTTATTCTTCAAGATATTTGCTTTCTAAATGCTGTGTGCTTGCTCATCCTTTATGTCATATGGAACAAATGTTTTACTGTAGACTGCTCTTCAAAATTGGTGTGTATCCCTTCTCACATGAAAATTCCTGAAAACCACAAGACTTCTGTTTGTGATAGGATTCTGGGGAGCGCGATAGAAGTGGAAAAGCTAGGTTGATGGCACTTGTTTCAGAGCCAAGGCACTGACCTACTGTGGTCACAGCGGCTGCATGTTCTCTTACTCTGTGGTTAATGCAAGACAATTCAATGTAGCTTATCTCTCAAGAAGAGCATTTTCCCTGAGTGCTTCATTTTAAAAGTGCAGCAAAAAGAGGTAGTGTGAGAAGTGGGTACTCCAATGTAAGGTGTTTTCTTTTTGTTTGCTTGTTTGTTTTTGTTTTTAGTGTCAAAAGTCTTAACAAATTTCTGGTAAGTATTCAATTGAAAGGTTTGCCACGATCACCAGTATTTTTATGTGTTTAATGACACCTTTCAAGGGTATATCTAGAAATTAACCCACGTTGACAGTCATGACCTAAATGTTTAATATGGACATCAATATCTGACAGTCTCATACAAAATTCAGCAAAGAATATATCTATGTTTAAGGGAATCAAAGGAATTACATGATTAGCAGAAGATCTCACAATCATCGGCATTAAGGCTATTAATGGACTTGACTCCTCCCTAGAATGGGGAAAGAACAAGTATGTCCAGTGGGGCACAGTCAGAATAACCCTCTTCCTTCAGTTATTGCTCTGCCTGTGATGGACAAATCCTCCAGAGTTTCAGCAAGAATATGCACAAAGGAAAGAGTGGTCATTATGTGATTCCCATCTGCATTTCCCTAAATAACCTGAAGATGTGGAGGCACTAAACAGCTCCATTGTGTTGAACACCTGAAAATTGTACAAGGAGAAATTCAGAGCAGAATGTTTTTCCTTTATTTCTGAAGCCCATAAAATTGCTCTGAAGAAGAAATATGTACCTTCATAATAGACTAGATAGTGATAAGCAGAAACTTTTTGAAGAAAATAGCCTATTGGGAAGAAACCCTTAGATAACTCCAGAAGATTTTCAGACCATATTCCCTTTACCACAAAAATAGAATACTGTGTGAAGAATAAATGTATTTTCAGAATAAAACTTAACCACTGCAAGAGAATGCACTTCCTATCACCCCATTTACCAAGGACTGTCTTCCTTCTTTATTTTGGTTATAACTGCCTCACCTCTTTACCTCTTGTATTTGAACAGAAACACAAGTCGATGGATTTCCTCCAACTATATTCTGCAAGCACATTACTCTAGGGACCTTGCATGGAGCCTATCAAACACTCAGGAGCTGATCCAGGTGGAAGATGACTTTTTCTACTCTGCTAGCACATTTCTGGTGGGAGTAGTCACCTGATCTATCTTTTCTGACACTCCAGAACATGAACAATGGACCAAAAGTGCTTGCTATTGGACAACTGCCATGTCTTAGGGTATCTTTTATTTTTACTAGGTACTGCAAGTTTTCCACACCATGTTCCAGACATGAAAGTCTTCCTTA
Organism: Aythya fuligula; assembly: GCF_009819795.1. Taxonomy (NCBI): domain Eukaryota; kingdom Metazoa; phylum Chordata; class Aves; order Anseriformes; family Anatidae; genus Aythya; species Aythya fuligula. The sequence continues at coordinate 110,892,585 of NC_045561.1, read as the reverse complement.
AGTTTTTTTCTCACCTGGATGATTCTCTTCTTTATGGAGATGAGAATCCTTTGTTCTCCAGCATCTGACTTTATCAGTGTTTCTCAATTTGTGTTCTGAAAAACAGTAAAACCTTATCTTGTGCCCCATATAAAAATATTCCCAAATTTCTGGGTGAGTAAGCTAACAAACTAAGAGGAAGAAGATTGAAGCCATGAATGAGGATGCAGAAAGCAGTAAAATAAGAATTGGACTAATGGATAACCAGATAAGATGATTTATGAGCCTGGTTTGGTTATCTTTTTTTTTCTTTTTCTTTTTCTTTTTTAAGATTTTTTTCAAAAAAATTTTTTTTTTTTTTTTAAGAAAGATTTTGAAATGTTACATGATCTTTTAGCAGAAACACTGATCTAGGCTATAGTGGACTAACTTAGCCATGTAGCATGGATTCATGCACAGTCAGAAAACAAGAATGATTTTCTATCTGTGATCTGTGGCTCGATGTGTCTGTGACATTTCTCAGAGATCTTAAAAGGTAGCTATAAAAGTAGGTCTTCTGTAGGTCACTTTCCCTGGTCCAGGGTTTGACTATCATTGGAACATGTTTAGTAATCTATACATTGATCTTTACCTACCTCTTATGATGGCTCCAAAGCAACAATTTGCCTTTCTTCTCTCTCTCTCTGTCAAATCTTAGTTATTGAGCAGGATAGTGACTTCAAAGCAGGAAAGACAAGAAAAGCAGAAAGGCCAAACAGTTGACTCAGGGCCTGACTCCTGTGATGCTGGAAGTTTATGATCAGCTGACAAAATTCTCCTGATCTATCATCCTGTTTTCAGTTGTCTTCTGTTGTAGTTTTTATTTTAAACCCACACTTGCCTCTACCTGCCAATAGCCTGGCACTGCTGTCTCCCCAGCCTCTGTGTAAGCAGCTGATACCAAATGTCTTGTATTGTGCTGTATAACCCACTGAAAAATGAGCTATTCCTGCAAGGAACTCCTGAGTTTTGTATTTATTTCAATAATTACCTCGCAAGTTTCTCCTTCTACCCTGTGAGAACAGTTCTGCCCTGTAGGCTGTTCTCTCCTTTTAAGCAGATAACACTGCATGTGTGCTATTACGGCTCCATCTGTAGTGCTCCTGCCACATACAACTAGCTTGAATAAGGACAGGGGCAGGGGGTCTGCCAGGGAGAAAGCCAACAGAAGAATTAAGACAAAACATGTTTGTTTTTCTTCTCTTTGCTCTGATTTTTAAATTCTTTCCTTCGGTGAGTGGTTTCTTTTCCTTCTTGCTAGTTGCAATTTCCCCTCTGGATTAATCCAGCGATGCTCACCACCCTGGTCTCATGGAGTTCATTCAATCTGGAGAGCTGATTCGTTTTTGGGAGTCTGCTTGCCAAGCAAGTTTTCCCAGGTTCTCAGAGCTCTGCATGTAACTGCAGTAATTACAGGATTAAGCTCATTAATAATATGCATAAGAAAATCACTCATATTACAGAAGGAGCCCTGGAAAAGAGAAGTATTTAAATGTCAATGGTGTGAAATTCTGTATGTGTGTATGTATACATTTATGACATATGTATGCATTTTTATGTGTATGTCTGATGTGTATATACACTGTTGTAGCTGCTGTTACAAAGTGCTGTTTCAGATGGAGCACTTATTGATAACAACTTTAAACCTCACTCCATGTACTGTAAATTCCTTTAAAACCCCGTGCTTACACAGTATAGCAGATTGCACATTCATTATGTGATGACACATGAAATAAGACATTGATAACAAGACTCAATTCTTTGCACATTTACACTGTTTTCCTAACCAACACAGCTCATAGCTGTGGGGTGATTCTGTGTCTGTACAATATATACCATCCTTACTGCATTCAGGATAAACTGTGGGGAAATTCAAGCCATCTCTATCTCTAAAGAAAGGAGGAGTGGGAAGCAAAAGCTGATAGTTACATAGGGCTGTGTAGGAGGGGGAGAAGGGTTGGACTCCACTATGTGTGTTAAAAATTACATATCACTTTGGGCGTGCATGAGTGCACACACGCAGACAACATTCATTATCATTGATGGGACCATAGTAACTATTACAATGAATTTTAATAGTGAGGTAAAAATTAGATCTTTGCTGCCATAATAATAGTCTTTAATGTAACAAAATCAACCTAGATTTTCAATGGAACCAGCAAGATTGGATTTTAGTTATTCATCTGCTCTGTTGATAATATACCACTGCATAGAGCGATGCTTCAAAAAGGGTTTTGTGTCACAAATCTATTTTGGTCTGTTCTCACCATGGTGTCTCATGGTGCCTTCTTATTAAGTCAAAATTTTTTTTTCTTTTTTTTAATCTCAGACTAAATGTGATTTAAATATTCCTCACAGGTGTTATATGAATTAAAAAGGATGACTACTGCTAGTAGCATGCTTTCTTCTTAATAGCACAATGCACACAGCTTCTTCTGCTCTCCATCCTTATGCTGCATGCTGCTTAACTGTGGCTTTTAAGGTTTCATCAATTCCTACTGACACCTTACTGATAAATAGGTCGTTCAGAAATTCAACTGCATCCTAGTCTGAAGGGTTATGATGCTGAGAGGATACTGAATCATTTCCTTGGTTTTTCTTTCACCTCCCACAGCAGGCAAATCCCACCCAGTAAATCTTCAATGAATGGATTATAAATATTAAGGAATTCACGAAAGTAGATTAAATTTCCCATGAATACTGGAAAGAGGCACAGCTGGATGTTCTCCTTATTTTAACTTAGACTCAGCAACTGGATGGGGCTGACTACCCACCATCCCTGAAATGCAAAGCACAAGGATGCTCACTTTCTCAAAGGATTGAGCCAACACTTTTTGGGACTATTCTGCAAAAAAACATTGGAAGCCAAACATGTCTTTAATGTGTATTCTGAAATGGGCTTCTGCCTTGAGTATGTGAACTGAGAGAGAGGTGTTACTTCCTGCAGTGTGGTCTGAGGTCCTGGTAACATCAGAGAGAGAGGGAACTGGAGGACTGCCACAGCCATGGTGTGCCAGACTCACAATCTACTCCTCTCTGCTATCTCCTTTTTATTTATTTTAATTTATATATATATATATATATATTTTTTTTTTTTTCCTCTGGAGACATTTTTACACAAACAAATAAGAGAGGACAGGGTACCCTAGGTCTGCATGGGTCCATGGGTCCATGATGACTTGAGAGAAGCACTTCCTCCAAAGAAGGTGACAGTCCACAGCTGAGCAAAAGCACCATCAACAAAATAATTTACATACATGTAGATGAGAGCATAAACCTATGATGTATCACTGGCCCAAGAAACTTCATTTTCCTTTGTTTTCCACTTTTTCTCATGTTGTTTCAGGATGTTTCCCACCATAACAGAGTCCTTAGGGTATTGTCTAGGCTGCATTATGCCTGTGTGTTACAGTTTTTTTACCAACTGGGTCATAAACTGCGTTGGAACTGCCTAACTTTTTTTTATTAATAGACTTTAAAACTAGATATTGGAATTCTATTTTTGTGAGGATTCCAAAAATCTTTTTATGTACAGACCTAAGGTGATAAGAGCTCATTTGGATAAATCTATGTAGTAGTCCAGAATATTGTAACTTTTAATAAATTACATAGATTTATTGTACTTATTGATTCATTGATGTACATGGAATGATCTGATTTCATAGACTTCTTTGTGGGGAGGGTAGTAGGAAGGGAAAAAGAGCCTTTTATTAATATCAATTTTTCTATGAAGCTATAAATGGTGAAATGCCAAGATGCAATGTGTTCCAGTGATATATTGGACACAATTAGATTGAACAATGACTTGCTTATAAATCAAACTAAAGGAGAAAGCATAAACCATTCCTTACCAAGTGACCATAGAGCTTCTGAGATAAAAGAAAGAGTACAATTTTTTTTTCCATGATTGATACTCTTTTTTTTTTGTCTTTGTCATGCATAGATAACAAACATCTTTTAATTATTTCACCTTAATATTCTATTCCTTTAACAGTTTTAGGATTGATTTATTATCATTTTATTAAATAATAGTCTATATTTAGATCATACATCATACATGAGAAAATAATAGAAGACTGAACACTAATGTGGATTTTTTTTTCTGAAATATTATGGAGACAAACACATAAGAAGTGGGGTTTTGTTGTGTTTTGTTTTGTTTTGGTTTGATTTGTCTTCTTTCAGCTCTCTGCCAAATAACACTCAAAAGGAGAAAAATTCACATTTATAACTTACTCAGCAAATTTGATTCCCAGGGACAGTATGTTCTAATGCAGTTGTATAATCAGTTCCGTCCTCCCTCTCTGAAAAGCAGGGCATTGTGTTGTGATATAGCACAGTAAACTGGACTAATAAAGGACTGAAAAGGATTAATTTTAAACAAAGGATAAAGTTCATGACTTCATGATTGAATTGTGTAATTTGCTACTATAAAAACTTCGTAAAAGTTAATGTGGATAATGTTGACAAGGTAATGAATCTGCTTGTTTTATCAAATCCTTGTTTTATTAATTCTAGACTTTTTGACCTACTTGAAAAGGACAAGCACAAATTTGCGATAGCAGCACAAAAAAATAATGGTGGTCAGAGAACCTGGGTTCTATTCCTGATCTTACTGAAGATTTACTGTGGAAATATCACCTAAGCCACTATCTTCAAAGTTCATAGATATTAAGTGTGGATCACTTTTATGATCATCTCATCCAATCTTCTATAAAACATAGGCAAATAACTTTTCCAGAGATTTTTACTTCAAGTGCCTATATTGCACTTGAGCTGGAGAAAATTAGACACTTAAATCTCAGACAGAAGGGGCCAAGGATTTGAATCCTCTTTGCCGAAGTGATGAACATCTTCCATTTTTGTCTTGAAGTCAAAGACAGCTATGCATGTTCAATACCTCTTAAAATAAAGCCATCTCCCATCTCTCTGTAAGGATATTTATACTTCTCTGCCTTTCATCAGTTTTATGAGTTCATTCATATTTGTAAAGCATTTATTGGGAGGTGTTACAGAAATGGTCATACAACATTTGCATTGGCTTGAAAGCTGTGTGTGTGTTATCTTTCTAGATACAGAGACAGGCTATGTGAAATGCCATGTTTGTTTATTTATTTATTTATTTATTTATTTTTCTCCATTTCCTCCCCATGCACTCATTCATATACACACGAAATATTTACACAGTTATCAATGTCATATACAGGGGAAAATAAGATTTTGAGACACTGGGGAGCAGACAGAACAATAGGTTAATAGGAAGTCAGAAAGGTAGAGTAAAATAAATGAACTTGAAAACAAGAAGGGCAGTGCTGAAATGGCTTTACACTGGGCACTTTTTTTTTTTTTTTTTTTTCTTTTCAGCAGAGGCAAAGCAAAGGAAAATGTTTAGATAATTTAAAATGCAGAGTTGAAGCAGCCTTGCTTCTTGTATAGGTCTTCTGAATGGGATTTGCTTCTGTGTGAAATTAAGTGCATTGCATTTCTAACACCCGGGACATATTAGAAAGTGATCTGCATTGCCTCAGGGTTTTTAGTCCATGCACAATTTAAATACATTACCACAACAATTAAAATGCAGGCATCCTTTTTTTTTTTTTTTTTTTTTCCAAATAATTTCTTAGTTTAATCTTCCACTAGGACATTAACATTTATGTAAGTATAGCATATATGCATCTACGTACATTTATATATAATTATTTTGAAGGTTTTGTTTTCTTTTGGGGGAGGGGAACGTTGAGTTGATCATATGAAAAATATATTTCCTTAACGATGCAGTACAAGTAAATCCCTACAGAAAACATGCCAGAATTGTCAGGCATTGCTCAGAATATCTTTACTATAGAGCAGGACACATAACAAGATTTACCCACTGCCTTGGAGACAGAGAAGGGGTTGTCACGAGGACAGTTCTTAAGAGTTTTTACAAAAATGCATGGCTCCATCTGTCTTCTCTCTTTTCCTTGGCTACGAGAACAGCCTAGCAATTTCAATAACCCAACAAGGGACCTCATACACCAGGAGAAGTGAGGAACAGATTTTTCAATTTGGCACCATTCTGATTTTTTTTTTTTTTTAAATGGCAGTTGAAATAATTATCTGCAACTACAGGCAGCTGATGGATAGCATGTTTAATCTATAGATCTAGCTTCACACTCTCCAGTGTGTACTGAGGATAAACAGGGATGTTATGAGTGAGAGAGCTGTATGAAATAGTTCAAATACAAATCAAAGCTAGAATGTTTTGTCTTTTTTTTTACTGACTTAATGGAAAGGAAACTACTGGAGATGTCTTCACAGGCATCATCCAATCACAGAATCATAGAATCTTCTCAGTAATGTCACAGTGGGTAGCAGAAAAAATAATGGTTTGGATGCCCTGACCCTGAAACACTCCTGTAAAGCATACACTGACATAAGCAAAATGTAAATGTAAGCACATAAAGAATCAGAAGATAGCTATATTTCAGGGTGAATATGTATAAAAAACTCTGCTTACCCACTGTCTAGGACATAACCCAAAGAAAATTCCAGAACTCTCTAAGTGTGGTTTTTTTTCCAGTGGGGAAAAAAAAAAAAAAAAAAAAAGGAAGTAAAGGACGTTTCAGTAACACTGAATTCAGTTAATCAGTTAAAAATTTTAACTTCAAATTTAACTAAATTTAAACTTTAAATTTAACATGGCTTTGTAGCCCATTGGATTGTGTTCAGAAGATATGTCATCTTGCAGGATTAAGTCCTTTTCAGGTAATTTTGCAGGATATTATGGACAGTTGGATAGGGTAGATAGTATGGGCAGCATACCAAACCTTCAAATCACAAGTGACTTATTTAATATTTATAAATAAGACTAATGCAAGAAGAGTTACTTCCTTCTATCTCTGATTGATCTTGCTGGTCAGTTTGGGTTGTTTCTACTTCACAGATGGTGGTTTGTGGTCACAGACTTAAAGGACAAACTTGTCCATTGGCTACAATTTTCAGTCAGTAATTTTCCTGATTGTTTCACAATTACCTTCCTGAAAGTATCCTTTCTATAAACAGCTCCTTGAACGTAGACCACCAGAGGCAGTTTCACACATTTTGGTCAAATTTTGACCTCCAGGTAGGTTTTCTTTATTATTATATTATTTCTGTTATTATGATTTCTGCTACAGTAATACCTATAAGCTCTAGACTTGGACCAGACAAGGACCTAGCTATTACTGTACTATGAGCTGTACAAACAAAGAAGAAAATTAAATCTTTGTTCTCAAGGCTTATAAGACATATATCAGATGAAAAATGTGAAAGATGAGCAAGCAGAAAAAAAAAATAAAAAATACAAGTTAGTGTCATAGACAGGGGGTTTGGCATATCAGAATCTTAATTATTGCAAATGTTTTCATAGGGATCAGAGCAAAAGAGAGATATAAGCAGAGATTTGAAGCAGGGTAATGAAACAGCTCTGTTCATAGGGAATTCCTCCTAAGCATGAAAGGAATGAAAAAGCATACTTCAAATCCAGCCCAAGTAGACAATGGAGACCAGCATGATGAACTGATCAAAAATGACATTTTGTCACGTTATAGTGATGGCCAGGAGACAAGAGGGCTTTGAAAATGCAAACCATTAGGTGCTACTGCATGCAACAGTGAAGGAAGAAGAAAACAATGGGATGCAGGAATGGATGGACTACAGATAAATCTGAGGGACTTTGAAAATGATCTTTGTGTTGATCTTTAGAACCATTTTCAGTAGGACAACGCTGTTCACAGTAAAAGAAAATCAAGTATGTTGTAGGAGATGAACTCTGCAGAAGATTTTAGAAGCAGAAGATTTTAGCTGTGTGGCTGGAGGGGAGACCTTTGACTTGGCTGTGTTACTTAGACAGCAGCTGGAAGACTCTGGAGGACCCAGAGAGATGGTATCATGCCTCATTACTCTCATAGCTGCTTGCAGTGCATATATACTCATGTATGAACACTCAGCATCACCTGGCTGCTGATGGAAAGGAGATTGGACCCCTCTGATCAGCAGAGCTCATGCACATGGAAAGCCATGTCCCTAGGGATGGTGGGTGCTCACTGAAGGACAGTGACAGGCTGCTGCGCTTGCTTCTTAAAGGCTGCACATCTGTGCCCCCTGCAGCACTACTTTTAATTATCCTATTAAGCTCTGTCTCTACCCACTTTAAGCAGTAGAGCTCAAGAGGAGAGATTTTCTTTCCTCCTCTTCAGTGTCATGATGGGCTTCTTTGATTTTCTTTCCCTTGAATATACTGGTCTCTGAGAGACCTCCCAATTATTGCCTGTTCCAGCCTTGGCTGATCCTTTTCCTCCCTTCTCTTTTGGTGACTAGTTTTATTTGTTTGAATTTTATCAAGAATGTTTTTTAATTATGTTTTTGTTGCATTTTAATCATGGTTTTGTTGCCCCTTGCTGCACCTTGAGCATAATATAAATATTATCATAGCTTTTCAATGTTTAAATGATACCATGTCTGCTATGATAAAATATGTCATTACTAAATGTGTCAGAAACAGCCACATTATTTTTTCACATGGTCTTTGGTTGTTTTTCTGTAGCAAATATGCTTAACAGCCCTCAGCTTTGCTCTTCTGTGCAAAGGACCAGGATATTATCCTTTCCTGTTGTTTATTAAGAAGAAAGAAAAAAAAAGTGTGAGAAAAATCATAGCCTCTGGCTCAGTTTCTCAGCTAATGTAAAATGGCACAGTGTTATTAAAATCAATGAGACCTGGGCCAGCTTGGTCTACACAGGCTATCTAGTGATACTAACATATCATACAGAATATAACATTTCTGGAATAATAATATAGCTAGAAATTTCCAATGGCCTCCCAAATTTTAGGCTGATTCACTTACAAATTACAGTACTTGATAAAGGGTATCACAAACAACAGGTCTGGAACTTTATTTTGTGTAAGTGCAAATTATCTTTCCCTTGGTGAAATTCTGGCAAATTCTTGTTATCTTTATCAGGCCCCGTAGAACTTTGAACCATGTTTTGAGATATGTGAATTTTATTTAGAAACAACATATCGATACCACATTTTTGGTGCCTTTTTTTTTTTTTCACTGTAATATTTTTGGAGTCACTCTTCCAATTAAAGCAAGAAGTAACAGATAATAAAGCTTTGATTTAGTAACTGAGAACAACTGGATAGGTTGTGATGTGCACACATAACCTCATGAAAGGCTACAGTAAGTGTAGCACTACTTTATGCAACTGCAGAAAATTGATAGGGGGTCTGTGTGGCCTCAGCAGCTTTTCTGTATACTTTTTTTTTTTTTTTTTCCAGGATCAGGGCCTCAGCAAATCTTATGTATAATAAATTCCTGAGTAGATAAAATGAGGACCATCACAATGGAAACATTTTGATCAACAGCACAAAAAGCAACCGCATACATAGAACCACATGAGCACCTGAGACCACAGCATGGCAGTGGCAACTCCCTGCTGCACAAAAGACAAATTACAAGTACAGATTTGCAGAAAATATGTCCCTGATGCTGTGCAGCTTTTCTGATGCTTATGTTTGGATTTTTGTTCTTTTTAATTTTGTTATCATGGGGAAAGTACCCCAGATTTTAAAAGATCAATTTTAAACCTAAATTCTGTTTAGCTGCCTTTCTTGAAGATGTATGGATTATTAAAATTATAGCATGGATTCAAAAAAACAATCAGTTTGGAAGTCCTGAAATCAGTATCCTTTATTGCAAGGCTGCAGAGTATCAGTATTGAATGTAATGCCTGAGAAAGAACTCCGCATTCCTGAAGGTAAGGAGACTACAGGGTAGCCCCATCTGTATATAATCAGTTGAGACTGTGTTAGAACCAGGGAGTAAAGCAGATTAACAAGATTAACATTGCTAATGGTTATAGGGAGTGGTACTCATTGACTAGACTCCAAAGATGGTTGAAATGTGGAATTTCTGTGCTATAGAAAAATTTCTGAATGTTTTGAAAAAAAAGGCTTTGAAGCCCAACAAACATGAAACCTTTCAAAAAGTGAAGTTTTGGGAAAAAAATGCATTTATAAGGTCAAACCATTCTTGCCTTATTAAGGTGACTATATTTTGCCTTCCTCCCCCCTCCGCCCCCCCCCCCCCCCCCCCCCCCGGCCAGTATCTACAGGAATTGCAATATCATATCATAATAAGATACACACTAAAGTAAAAACAAACAAACAAACAAAAAAAAAACAAACATAATTCTGCTTCAAAACTGAAAGTCAAAATGTTACCTTTCAACCCTGTTAAAATATATTCCCTCAAATGTTCTTAGAAAATAACACTTCTGGAGCTTCAGAACAAACAAAAATTTGATTCCGAAGAATGGCCATTTTCTTAATAGTTTTGCCACTGGGTTATTTTAAATATGTTCTTGGCTAGTGAAGTCTGACAGTCTTCTGCACTGAAATGAAGAGAGATGTGAAACCTTCTGTACAATCCCCCTTGTCTTTCCACCTGTTTGTGGAGAATTCACCGTCACTTGGGTCTATATTCACAATGCAGATTACTATGTCTCTCATAAGGTTTGTTTTAATGAAAGTAAGGAGAGTTAATAAATCATGGGTGAACACAGTTCTTCAGTAACATCACTTGTGGTGATAAATGTCATAATCTACCTAAATCCCTGTGTACTATTCTTTCCCTCTCACTGCTGAGAATCTTCTGATTCTGAAGAGCCACAAGAATTTAAAAATACAGTTTCAGCTGCCATAAAAAGTTACATTCCTTTTAAAATTAAAATCAAAAATATTTACCAAGCAATCATGACTCAATGACAGTTAATAATTATACAAGATAATCAAACATTATGCTTTAAAACTCCAGCACTGAGAATTGGATGATGATGATGATGATGATGATGATGATGATGATGATGATGATGATGATGATGATGATTATTTATTTTGCATTTTACATAATTATCTATCTTTGTTACAGATTGATTTTTAAAACCTCTTCTCCACTTAAAATATCAAATAATGGTTACAGCACAGCACAGAGGTGGCCAATCCTGTGTGTTTTCATACGGCTCTAAACCATAGGACACATGGTGAATCAATGGGAGAGATGATTGAAGAGCAATTCACAGACAGAAGATGACAACGGCTCATCATGGGCCCTATTTTGGGAATTGGTGGGGCTATGCATATAGCGTCTCAAGGTCACCCAGTGATATCAGCTTCATTAGCCCCTTCTGGCTTGATACTTGCTATTAGCAGGAGATTCTGATTATACCCACAGTCACTATGCCAGCATGGACCATTAGTCCTCTTCCTGACATGTGATTTAGCCCTGGCATGGAATCCTTCCTTGAACAGCTCAAGAGGTGCATATGGCTCAAGAACCACATGTTGCTCAATTCTGGTCTAAGACCATGAAACATTGGTTTGATTGTATCAGAATATTCCCCTCTTTGTAGCACATATTTGATGCAAACTATTTCTCTCAGCAAATGCTACAATTATTCAGACCAAATCACACGTAAGAAGATTTGATTTCCTTTTTACACTCTACAACAGATCACGGGCTTTTTGGATATGATAGGTTCTAACAGCTATTGATATAAGTGAGCCCAGCATCTAGTGGCATCAAAAAGGAGGTGATGAACACATCCAAAAAACTATCACTGCTTCCTTTATAAGAGTTTCAAAAAAAATAGGTTCCCTAATCTATCCAATTCATCAAGGGTACTTTGGAAATCCTATAATTGGTAGTGGATGCTTTGATGCTCACATAGAAAAGCCTTACTGTTCTGTTAAAGGCATTTGATCACATAACAATTGTGTTATCAGTTCATTGACCAGTAGACAATGCATATGCAAATGTGTACTCTTAAGTTGTGCTACCAGAAATAACACTTATCTAAAAACTGACTTGCAAAATCACTTATTCTGACTATGGTTTGTCTGGGATAAATCATGTTGCTGTGGAGATTCAAGGATGCTTGACGGGCTCAGCTCTACTGTTGGCTGCTAAACCAAACCTATGTACTTCATGAGAGAATTACTCTAGCATCTTTGGTTTTCAAAGGGACAGAGTTAATTGCTCCCCGCCTAAGAAATACCCAGCTGAATAACAAAGCATGGAAGCTCAAGATGCAGTGAACAGTCACTCACACCTTTTCTTTAGCGTGACAGCCACCAGCCTAGTGGAACAGTGATAATCTCTTTCAGTAACACTGCTACAACTATTGCATCAGGAATACTGATTTTAAAGATGCTCCTTTCTGATTTTCCATTGGATATGTGTACATAACACAACTAACATGACTTCCTTGGCTGTGCAGGATTAGGAAGCAGAAGGCACAATGTGACCAACATGGGCCAGACTGAAGTGTTACTCTTAACATCCACTAACATCTTTGCTTCCAACTGTAGTGTTGTTGTTAACACAGTGCTGTTCAAGTGTTTAGGGTTAAAGTTGCAGGACATACTTTTAGTTGGTGTGGTTGGTGAGGTGCCAACCAATAGACATGCTATTTTAAGTTTGTCAGTGGCATAGTTGCCAACCCCAAACCCCCATCTGGGCTGCACTGGTTGTAAAATTGTAGGCAAAGTACATTTGACATAACAACTTAGTTCAAAAAGCTTGTTAAAGAGCAGGTAGTTACCACTGATGACTTGGACATGTCAAGTTGAATGTTGTGGTGGTTTTACCCAGCTGGACAGCTGAGCTCTACCACAACCACTCTCACTCCCCTTCCTCAAAGGGAAAGGGGAAGAAAATATGATAAAAAGGGCTCAAGGATTGAGATATGGACAGGGAAATCACTCAGTAATTACTGTCACAGGCAAAACAAACTCAGAATAGGGGAGAGTAATGAAATTTATTACTTATTACTAACAAGCTAGATCAGTGAGAAACTAAAAAACAAACTAAAGCACCTTTCCCCCATCCACGCTCTTCTACCTCCTCCCCATGAGGGACACAGAGGAATGGGGGAATAGAGATTGCAGTCAGTCCATAAAACTTTGCCTCTGCCGCTCCTTCAGGGTCCCTCTCTGTCCCTGCTCCACGTGGGGTCCCTCGCACGGGATGCCCTCCTTCCCAAACTGATCCTGCTGGGGCTGCTAACAGGTAGCAGCTCTTCAAGAACCACTCCAACACGGGCCTGTACCACGGGGTCCATCACCCAGGAGCAAACTGCCCCAGCATGGGTCCCCCACAGGTGGGCAGCAGCTCCCCCCAGACCCCCTGCTCCTGCATGGGCTCCTCTCCACGGGCTGCAGCTCCAGCCTGGGGCCTGCTCCTGCGGGGCTCTCCATGGGCCGCAGCCTCCTCTAGGCCACATCCACCTGCTCCACCAGGGGCTCCTCCACGGGCTGCAGCGTGGAGATCTGCTCCATGTGGGACCCACGGGCTGCAGGGGGACAGCCTGCTCCACCAGGGACCTCTCAGACGGTAGGGAAACTTCCACTGTGTGCCTGGAGCTCCTCCTGCCCTCTTTCTTCACTGCCCTGGGGGTCTGCAAGGTTGGTAGTGACTCCTTGCTTTCCCAGCTACTGAAGCACAGCATTTTATTTTTTCCCCTTCCTTAAATCTGCTCTCACAGAGGTGCAAACAACATCACTTATTGGCTCAGCTCTAGGCAGCAGCAGGTCCCTTTGTAGCTGTCTGAACATGGCCCTTATCTAACAGGGGGCAGCTTCTGGACTCTTCTTATAGAGGCCATCCCCTGCAGCAGTCCTACAACCCAAACCTTGTCACTTAAACACACTACAAATGTACTTGTCCAAAAATGTTGAGAAGTTTTGGGCTTGTTCTCTATTTAAATGGGAGACCTCCTTGGCAAAAGGTGAGGATACCTAGGTAATCATTTCCTTACAAATTCAGACTCTCATTTTGACTCTCTTGGTGCTCTGACAGATAGAAAGGAAGTTCTTGATAAGCACCTCTCAAATCTCACTGTTGGGCCTTTCACTTTCCTATCCAAGGTCAAGATTATTTTATTTTATTTTATTTTATTTTATTTTATTTTATTTTATTTTATTTTATTTTATTTTATTTTATTTTATTTTATTTTATTTTATTTTTATGTTTGAGCAGTTTGGTGTGGAATTGTTCAGTAGTCTACTTTTAAAACAGCGTCTAAAAGGGAAACCAAATAATAAAAACACAAACAAGCAAGGAATTAGTTAGAGCAGGCTGCCAGAATTCTCACTGCAGTGAAGTCCACGAAGGAGCAGGAGTACTGTTTTAATCTCAGGAGCAACCATACACCTAACAGTAGAGCCAACACAATGCTACATCAGATCTGCTAGTAGCAAACGTGCATGGTGCTGTGCCTTGAGTAACTATGCTGCCTACTAAATGAATATGCACACTCACACACTAAAATACAAATACTGGCCACTACAGCCAGTGGGGGTGAGGATTAACTATGGAACTGCACAGCAAGTGGCCAATGAGGAATGTAGAGACACTTCGTTCTGAGCTGGAGGATGGGTATAAAGAGGTTATGAGGATGTCTGATGTGGATAAATGTTGGTGCCTGGGAGACACCTGAGAATGAGCTGGGCAGGAGATTGCTGCATAAAATGATTGAAAACTTGCTGAGAGAAGACTGAGACAAGTGTGGAGAACCTGATAAATGTTGAAGAGGCTTCCGGAAAATGGCACTGCTACATTTCAGTTCTTTCACCTTTTCTGCTGGGTCGTACTGCCATCTACTCTCCCTTTTTTACTTTGTATTGAAGAGGACAACTGCCTTGTTTCTTGTTCAACAAGTATCAAAAGTGTTCCTAATGTCGAGAAACCCTAATTGCATATAATTTTTGTAAACAAACTGAATATAAGCCTAACCAGAAATTTTACCAACTGCATATGGTATATGCTTCTTGGCCAGTCTTCAGGGCAAAACTTACGTGTGGATATTTTGTTCCTTTAAACTTCTAGTTGTTTAGGCTGTATAAATTAAAATGCTAGCCATGCAATAGGCATGCTCTTTAAGTGTCTATTTAATACACACACACACACACAATATATATATATATATATATATATATATGTATGTATATAAACTTAAATGCTAAAATCATGATTGGGAATCAAGAAATATTTTTCAGTTTTCTACCTCTTCTTAGGGTGATTAAGTAAGATCTTAGCATCATAATTATTGACAGGTCTTTTTGAAAATCCCAGTGCAGATAGTGTTATCTGTGCCAAATTAATTCCTGGAGTAATTCAGTTTGATTTATTAAGGGTTTAGCCCTTGTGAGAATTTATATATATATATATATATGTATATATGTATATCCATTGCCTTAGAGACATAAACATAGAATTGTTTGGAGACATTTGATCACCCAGAAATTAAAATACATTTTATTAGTAGTAGCGGTACTACTGTTTCCATAAGCATTTGATAATTTGTGTAATAGTGTCATGATAATTTAATGATCTGGAAATTTTTTATCTATGCCTTTTAAGATGTTTGGTCCTTTTTACTTGTATCTCTGGGGCAAAAAAAAATTTCATCGCTAGGAACAAGGCATACTTCCCAAGTTTACCAACTTTTGTTTTTGAATTATTAGATGTTAGAATTTCATTTATTTATTTATTTTTAATGATTCCTTATTTGTTTTTCTCTCCCCTCTTCATGTGGCCAGGGGCAAGGAGGAGAGGTGGAAAACAACATTGCTGAGAGAAGGGTAGGCAAGCTCCCAACCTACTGAACTCAATGGGAGGGCTGTGACTGATGTGAATAGGGCTTTCTCTGATGCACACAGCTCTGCTGCCATGTTCAGCAGGTAGCCCAGCAAGCCAGCACAAGCTTTGGGCACAAATGCGTAACAGGGAAAGTGCATTTCTAAAATTATATTATTATTATTATTGTTATTGTTATTGTTATTGTTATTGTTATTATTAATTATTATTATTATTATTATTATTATTATTATTATTATTATTATTATTATTATTATTATTATTATTATTATTATTAATTATATTGCCTATAGAAGACACCAGACAGGACATAAAAACAGTTCTTCAAGTTTCTTTGAGTGACTGCTGAGATTCCTGCTAAAAAGTCTCACAACAGAAAAGCAAGAATGCCCTGATAAAAGCCCTTTAATTTCCCTTCCCCCTCATTTTTTCCTCAGAGTGCCTTTATGTTATTTTGATAGAAGCGAACTGGAATTAATTATTGAAAAGAGTTTAAAAAAATAGCAAATCTCTTTTCTCATACTCAGAAAAAAAGAGATTTCAAAGCTGTGAGAGACATTTTGACCATCTAGCTTGACCTTCTGAAATCCTGAACTTGACAGAATTTGGCCTTGACAACCCTGTAAGGATACTGACAACCTGTGCTGGTCTAAAGTTTAACTTTCAGAAAGCTTGTCTTGATTCAGGGACATCGGAATATGTGGAATCTGCTACAGCATCTCACAACTTACTTCATTTTGTTTCGATAATAATTTTGGTAATGATATTGGATCCACACACTGAAATAGGGAAATAGGTGCTGTTTATGTACTGTGCTATGTGGCTTTCTTCCTTCTGAGACCGAAGCCTTCATTTGACAATGTCTGTTGTTATGGTGTAGTCGATTATCTATTCAGGTAACTATTTATGGAGATCCTGTTGGGTGCTTGTTTGTGTAAATTAGCTTGGGAGTCTGAGTCAGAGCAAAACATGGGGTCTACCCATCCAGCTGCTGCAATACAGTCTCCTTTTCCTCACATTGGTGCTGCATTTCTCCACTC